>NW_024352784.1:830494-1204102 GCF_902729225.1 Pteropus medius
AAAGAAAGAAAGAAAGAAAGAAAGAAAGAAAGAAAGAAAGAAAGAAAGAAAGAAAGAAAGAAAGAAAGAAAGAAAGAAAGAAAGAAAGAAAGAAAGAAAGAAAGAAAGAAGAAAGAAAGAAAACCAAGGATTGTAGCCACAGAGATATTATTTAGGCACAGGTGGATCTGGAAGCTCTAATCCTGGCCTTTACATGTCTCAAGAATCTCTGCTGACTTTATTCTCAGACTCTCCACAAGACCAAAATAACCTCTTAGTGTCAACACCAGGATTAGAGCCCAAGGACACTAAAGAGAAGGCAACTAAGAATCTCAGATTGGGGGACCCTCTTTACCTGCAGCAGCTCTATTGGTGACCATTCACTGCGACACTGCAGATCTGAGACGAGCTCTTTCAGTAACTGGCTCTGCTGAACCAGTTCATCCTCAGCTTCAGCCAAGTCACCCAGTGTCTTCTTCTCTTCTTCCTCCAATTTCTGCAGTTCTCTTTGCTCCTCACTGTCCAGGATGTTTCTAAGCTGATTAAATTCTGTTTGTATCCTTTGTCTCTCAGTCTGTGCTTGATACTGCAAGGTTTGACAAGGGAGAGAAGTTTTGACTCTATCAGCCTTAAGGCCTACAGTGTAAGGAATTAGGAGCCAGGAAAATAAATATTTGTTCAAGGAATTCTAACCAGGAGGGGAGCAGAAGCAGGGGAGCAATTTTTGGAAAATATGTTTTGTTTTGTTTTTTAACTAGTATTTTCCCATCAGTGCAAACCAAAAAGACCTCAGACTGTCTTACCTAGGCCAACCCTGGGACAAACATAAAATCTGAGTAAGGTTAGGTGGTAGATAGCTGTACCAGCCATTCGTGCCTTCCTATATTACCGTGCTCTCAAATTTGAACTTTGAAAAATCGTGGTCCTTTTGCCCAGTGTCTTCCACTGGAGGTGTCAGAGCTTCACTAGAAATGAAAGACAGAATTCTCCAGCCTTTCTCACCACAAAAATCTGTCTTTGTGTTCAATTCCAAATATCTGTGTGTACTTGTAACATTTGTACTTACAATATGTGTACTTATAACATCCACTCTCCTGCTCCCACCCCCAACAGAGACTAGACAAGTAAGAGAACTAATCAAATGCTTCTGAATTCATTCAATGTCATCAAACAAAGAGGAAGGGGCTTCTTTGTGATTGAGATAGAAGATCCTGCCAAGATTCATATCTCAGAAATCCCTCAGAAAGAGTCTACCTTCCAAGAAGTCCTACCTTCCAAGAAGTTATCTCTTTTCTAATGTCAGCTCCCAACTTCTCAGCTTCCTGCTGCTCTTTCCCCAGCCTCTCCAGAGTCGCCTGGAGCTTCTCCTGAGAGAGAAGAATCACACCAAAGTCAAGACATGGGCTTTCTTGGCACCTGGGAATAAATAGGGAATAAGTCAGACTGATCTCAGAAGAGACCAATTCACAAGAGACTGTGATTTGAATCTGATGATTAGAATAGAATCTATGACATGGAAGAAAATCTGAGGAGGTGAATGTAGTCTTTATTTCTGGCTGATGGAAGTCACCATCCCCTTCCCAAGAGCAGTCTGATTTTCTTTCTACTTAGAGTAAATATTGACTCTGCTACGGCAAGGTAAATCTTCTCTTCTTTATTGAAAGTCTTTTCACATCTAATCCACGATGTTCAACAGCAACCATCCTGCCGAGAGAAGCAATGAGAGCTAATGTGTGAAAGAAATTCCCCATCCGCACAACGAAAAGGAAAAGAGGAAAACCTTTCGTCTTGGCCGAGAGTCTGTACTTTAGTCTCATCCTTTGTGTACATGCAAGAAACGCAAGAAAATGTCCTTCAGGCACAGGAAGGTGAGAATAGGGTAAGAGACATGTATGGAAGGAGATGATGAGGCTCAGTAAGTACTATGGTGCTGTGGTGAGTAAAGAAGGATGGAAAGGTGAGATTTTCCCATGAAATACTATCTTCTGCCTGTCTCTTGGTCTCTTACCTGGTACTCCTGGGCAACCTCCTCCACCAGGAATGTGTGGTGACCACGATGCTCCTGAGACCGCTCACAAAACCAACAAATGACTTTTCTATCCTCCTTACAGAAGAGCAGGAGTTTCTCTCCATGGTGCACACAGAGATTTCTCTTCTGCCCCTCCTCTGGGCTCAACTTGACTTCCCTGAGACTTTCCACTAGGTTGGCCACATGCTGATTAAGCCATAGGTTTTCACGTGAGTATTTAATACCACACACAGGACAGCTGTTTTCCCCTTCTGGGCCAATATCTGTCTCCTTGTTGCCAATAATGCAGGTTTGGCAGAAGCTGTGGCCACAGTCTAGACTCAAGGGCTCTGTCAAAAACTTCAGGCATATGGGACAAGTCACGGCCTCCTGTACGTTCCCCAGGAATTTTAAAGCCATAGCAGCTACTCCCCTGTCTTCTTCCTGTCTTGACTCCTGAGGCTCTTCTTGCTTAAAGGTTCCTGGATGGATGGGCAGATTAAAAGGGGACGGTTTAAGAATGGCACAAATAAAAAAGATGCTAATTGTGCAGACATTAAGGATTGGTCAAGGTTGAAATATTGAAGGAGACAAAAAAGAGAGGGGAAAAAAAGACCAGAAATGAAATTCAGTGGCTTGAGTAAGCCTGAGAGCTTTTGTTTTTCTTTCAGTTTGGAATGATCCACCCTTTGATATTTGCATGGCTTCCTCTTGTACATTAAACAATTCTCTTCTTACATGTCCTCTCATTGGAAGAGCCTAATATGACTAACTTAGCTACAGGACAACCACCAAAACATCACTCAGTGTACATTTGCTATCTTTTTTCTTATTACCACTATATAGATATCTTTCTTTAAGTATCCTACTCCTAAAATGTAATCCACATATAGATCAGGCAGTTTGTTTTTATTCACTGCTGTATCCCCAGAGCCAAGAACACAATATTTGATGAATACAAAAAGAACCTTCTCATTTCTCCATAGGTGATTAAATTTTTCTTTGTCGGTGTTTTATCTTTTCTTTACATTAGTTACCTGTTCTCCAATAAATGAGCTTTGGGACCACAGGAATGATTTCCAGTGAAGAAGTATTTACCTCATATATCTGTCCTACACAGAGTCCTCCCATGCAAACATACTGTGCTTCCTGTCTTATATACCTCTGCTAAGCTGAGTGAACCTGGCTGGTTTATGTCTTGTTTTCACATAAGTGGGAATGGCAAACCAAACTTGAAACTATTGCTGGTGGTCAATCAGAGGGCATATCAGAATGGTAGCACAGTGATGCTGATTCTTAGAACCTGGGTTCAATACGAACAAGGAACTATGGGGGGTGGGGAGGGGAGTTTTCAGTAGATATGAATGTCTTAATATTGTTCTAATGGATTGAAATTGTGCCTCCCACACAGATAATGTTCACCTGTGTGAATGTGACCTTATTTCCAAAGAAGGTTCTTTTTGTATTCGCAGATCTAATCAAGTCAAGGTAGGGTCATACTGGAATAGAATGGGCTCTAAACCCAATGACCAGTGTCCTTATAAGAAGAGAGAGCACACAAACATATGGGGAAGAAGACCATGTGACAATAGTAGCAGAGATTGGCGTAATGCTGCAACAAGGCAAGGAATGCTAAGGATCGCTGGAAACCACCAGAAACGAGGAGACATGGAACAGATGCTTCCTTAGAGCCTTTAGGAGAAACCAACTCTATCAAAGCTTTAGTTTTGAACTTTTGGCCTCCTGACCTATGAGGGAAAAAAGTCCTGCTGTTTTAAGCCATCTAATCTGTGGTGATTTGTTACAGCCCTAGGTTACTAATTAAATGAAAAGATTTGAAAGAGAAAGAAAGACCTGAGCAACTAACAAACTATACATCTTCCCCTTGCTCTAAAAAGAAAGGGTGGGGTTTGATCAAAGCTGTATGGAGATATACCTACGCCTAGAAATCTGCACATTTCTCCAATAATCCATGAAGTGAACCGGAGGAAGAAGAAGGGTTCCATAAATGTGGGTTGGTAGGTTCAACCCAGTCAATGGTACAGATACTGAAAATTGTCTAAAGTCCCCCTGGCAGCAGTGACGACTGGTTAGATCAGGCTCTGATGACTAGCTAGACCAGGAGTTTACATAGTATGATAACGTCCAGTCATGCTTATAACTGAAGATATAAGCCAGCCATAGGTGTGAGGTTCTCTGTTATTTTTATTCTATGCAGTATCCAGCCAATGCTGAGAAACACCAAGAGCCTGCAGAGGAGAGAGAAGTAGAACATGCTTTCTACCACAGGGGGGCTGCCAAGAGTTGATGTCAAAAACAGCTGCCACCATAATAACCACAGAAGGAGAAAAGTGAAGAAGAGGCAGAGCCCCACACATGGGCAATGACCCCACCAATGCCCAAGAGTGACCCAAGAGCCCAGCAGCAGTCAGGGAAGTACTGAAGGGAACACAAGTAGCACCTGCCTGATAGAACTCCCAGCTCAGCTGGCTATCCTACATGTCAGACAATTGTATCCCACGATTCAGTCTTCTCCTAACATCTGGACTCATGTTAATACAAACTCTATGACTCTCTGCAGGTTAGATAATAAAATAAAAGTGTCTCCTGGAAGTAAAGTGCAGGAAGGATATCTCTTCATGTTTCAGACAACACCTTAGATACTTTCCTTGGTTTCTTGGGTCAGAAACTGGCAATAGGGGGAGTAGGACCTGTTTTATGGCATCCAGACACCTGGGGAACTAAGAAATAGCATAACTCCCCCATTCCCCGCTTTGCTCTATGCTCAGAGTCCGTCCTTCAATCGCCCCTTAAGGTCCAGAGCTAAATCTGTTTCACATTAATGACCCTTTCCCTGAGAGCTCTAGCAAGGCTTTTTTAAAATTAAAAAAAAAAATTTTTTTTAACCAGGCACTACAGATCCCTCACCCTAATTCAACTTTTTAAAAATGTTACCCCATGATATTAGTCACCTTCTTGTATATTATATCAATTATTTATTGTTTGGTTATAATTTCTTCCCAACTAGAATGTAAGCTCTTATATGTATGTAACATGTCTTTACGTTGAATGGATATTCATTGCATTTTTTCACACCAGCAGCCTGCTTTAGTTCCTATAAATTAAATTTTAAAAATAAATAAAGAAATCCATTTTATCCTATGTATTGGGCCTTGTTCTTGACCCTAGGAAGAGAATCAATATCTGGGCAGAAATGGACCCTCTCCAGGATTAAGGCATAGACTCCCAGGAAGGCAGTAACAGTGACTTCTAAAAAGTGGGAGTATAGGACAGAATGGGCATGTGTTGGAATGTGACATATCAATCTGTGCAAATTGCTCACAAGTGAACTTAGGATGGGACATGTCAACTGGTGGAGCAAACTTTTAGGCCAAGACCATTGAATCTATGGGCTCCTTCTAAGCAATAATCAACCTCTATTAATTAGTTTTGAACAAAGAAAAACAGTAAGCAATCAATGCAAATGTGTGTTTAAGAGCTCTAAGGCAGGTGAGGATACCACAGTCAACGGGCCGTAAGAGTGAGAGTAAGCAGGTCTCCTCAGGGAAGTGCAGTAGCTTCCTGGAACTCTGGACCACACAGGATAAAAGGCAGCCTCAGAGGTAGGCAGTGGTCATGTCACCCCACCTGCTGTCTTCAGGCAGGCCAACAGTGGAGGGAGGATATGTCAGAATGGCCCCTTGGTGGTTACCAGGAGGGGAGTGAAAGGATCAGCTTCAAAATTACCCTTGGCCAAGCGCCCAACACTCCATTCTATCCAATGCCCCATCCTGGGAGTTTGGGCTTTCACACATTTGGAAAACATGAAGCTCTTTTACCAGCTTTTCTTCTGAGGGAGTGGAGATGGGTAGAAGAGAGGAGAGTTTGTGTTCATCTAGTTGAGAGGGGGATTCCAGTGCCCCTTAGCAGGGTAGACAATCAAAACTACAGAATAGGAAAGGGATGGGGGTAAACTCAGCCTGGAAAAATAAGGCCCCCTCACGAAACAAACAAGGCCCTCTGCCTCTTTAACACTCTTTTCTTTCAAGGCCCTCCCTCTCCAGACTCAAGGCTGCCAGCTGTCTGCCCTCAGAGCAGAAAGCCTGCAAACTGGCTTCCCTTCAGAGCATGTCTGAGCTACAAACTAAACTCACCAATTTCACCAAGTACTTTCCTCCCGGAGTCTCCTACCCGCTGCCCCCCATAAACCTCCCCACACACCTTCAGGCCCCAGCGGAGATGTCTTGACT
Organism: Pteropus medius; assembly: GCF_902729225.1. Lineage (NCBI taxonomy): Eukaryota > Metazoa > Chordata > Mammalia > Chiroptera > Pteropodidae > Pteropus > Pteropus medius. The sequence continues at coordinate 836,732 of NW_024352784.1, forward strand.
CCCGGTTTAAGTGGCAAAGAAAAGCGGGGGCAGGTATAGTCAGGATTCATTCTTCAAGCCGGGGCTCGGGCTGAGTGAAGTAGTTCCTCCTGAGGAACTAGCAGAGAAATGAAAGTGAAATTCTTGGGGCTGGCAGGAAAAGGAAAGGGGACGGAACTTCTGAGACAAATGGGCGGCCGTCCTTTAGGGCCAATGCAGAGAAAGTAATGCTTTAACACAAGGTTCTAGAATCGTGAATTTATAGCTTCTCGGCCTTTTGGCTAATATCAAGTGTAGAAACGTTGGGATAGGGAGGGAGCCCTTGGCGAAGTCGGACAGTTTGGGTTGTCGTAACTAGTGGGATGCTGCTGCCATCTAGTGGATTAAGGCCGCTGGTACAATGCCCAGGACAACTCCCACAACAGTTAACCAGTCCAATCTTCTACCATAACAACACGTAATATGGTTAAAGTAGAAAATAATAGCCACTTTTGGAAAATCATCTTAGGGTATCATGAGTTCCTCCAGTGCATCACTCTCAGCTGAGCTGTGCTTCTGGGAAGCAGGAATGGCCTAGATGGAAGGATAAGCAAGTTTGATGTATTCAGGAATTTGCAGATGGTTCCACGAATTGTGCTTGGAGCTCTAGGTAAAGAGAAGAGAGGTCACAAGAGGTAAGGAAGAGTCACATCACCCAGACACATCTATCCAGGCAGAGAGCGAACTGGGAATAATCTGGAGGATCATGACGACCACTAAGGAGACACCAGAGCAGGAATAAAGATGCAGCTTTCCCGGATCCCTCCAGCTTGGCTCTCGATCTCCCCCAAACGCTCCGCCTCCCCCCAGGAGGGCCAGGCAGGGCTCTCTTCTCGGTGAGCCTCTTCTTGCGGAAATGATTCGGAAGCCTGGGTCTCCACAAGTATCAGTATGCATGAGGCCCTATGGACATGGAAGATAATTTCGTACACCCTTTAATTTTTATTTTATTTTATTATGAAGATTTTCTATTTTTTTTTAAATATTACATCCCCCCACAGAACTACTTTACAGATATTCTAAAGCTTATTAGTATAAAACTGTGCAATATTTTTAAATATTGTAATTACTTGTAATGAACTACTTGTCATTCAGTTTTGTTAGTTGTTTGTGCTGCCTTTTGCCTCATTTAATTGTGCAAAATGACCACTTACTCCTTCCACTGAAATTTGTTTTGGTATGTTTTATATGTTATTATATTCATTCAAGAAGCAAGTCTCTCTGTATAAGGGAAGACAGCAATCTGGATACAGAAAAGAGCTGGGATAATTCCCCTAAACTGAAATCCTTGGCCCAGCTTTAGAGAAGACCACGTGCTGCTGCAGTTTGCCTCCACTTGTGACACCAGCCAGTGGTGGCGTGAGAGTGAATGACTCAGAAGGGAAGGAGTAGACTCAGGGCAGGAGGATACTGCTGATAGGGCCAGCTAGCACAGCACAGTGTAGCTTGAGCTTTCTGAATGCAGCTCCAGCCCATCAGTCAGTAAAGAAGACCTGAATGTTTTGTACTCAGCGGTGCCAAGTGGCACATTTACTGAATGAAGAGGAAAATCTGAGGCCTCTGAGAACACATGAGGCCTACAAATGCTGCCCACGAAGCATCAACGGTTTACTTTAGCTTTCGCCATATGCATTCAACAACAAAAATGTACTCATATTCCACATTGAATACAAATATTCTAAAATTGTATGAGTTGGTAAAGATGATCATTTGGCATGATAGCAAGATAATTAACATTTATTTATCAACCATGAGGTATTCCCGCCCCTCCCCCCGTGCCCATACACACAAAAATTGAAGATAATATGAGCTTTGTTATTAAGTCTCCAGTATGCTCAAGAAAACTTAAAACACTTAGGATGTAGAACTGTACCTGTAGAGTCTCAGTGGCAAAACGACCCCGAGGAGAAAAACAACTCCCCCTCTTCCTACCCTAGGGAGACCAGATGAGAGTCGTCTGAACTGGGAAGTTGCATAGCTTGGGAGAGGCACTGTAGAGAGGGAAGAGTTGAGGGTGCTGAGATTAAAAAAAGAAGAAGAAAAAAAACCCAGATGTGGGGCTGGAGTCAGACTTAAGAGATAGCCCAGCATCATCCTCAGGCTAATGGAAGATCATGAAACTCTCATACAATAAGGATCTCCGGTTCCCAGGGCAAAAAAATTTGTGGTCACCATCTGGTGATAGCTCTAGGTATTACTGCCTGCTCATTTTCCATGGACATCGTACAGACTGAAGGCTCCTTATGCTCTGAGATCCTCCTGAGCCCACACAAACTTTCAACTGTGAACAGTACATCCCTAAATACGACCCAGCACAATCCAAAAGTCCCAGAAATACAAGATGGCATGATTGCCACATACACTGTCAGAGATGATGGGAAGGGAAAGCCCTAGAACTGATTCCTAGGTGGTGAGAACCCACACTTGTATTGAAACTGGGGGTCCTTATTATTTTGATTAAATTTAGTTTTCAATCCTGGCTCTAGAAATCATAGCTTGCTCTCTCTGTCTCTCTCTTCTTCCCTCCTCCTCCACTTCCTCCTCAGAGACCTAGGCTCTCCTCCCCACCTCCCCGCCCCCGCCCCATAATCAGCAACCCCCAAGGCAGTATAAGACTAGCTCTGACCTGACTGATGATCAGATTTGACTAATGGTCACACAGTCTGGACCTCTGGCAGGCTAAAGATAGTATCTTGACCTAAGTTATAGTTCAGGTGCTGAGCTCTAAGGTGGAAAGATCCCAGGCTATTTTCCAATGAGACCAGACAGAGGGACTCTGAAAAGGCTTCAGAACTGTCCTTAAGACCTGAAGAAATGATTTATTCTTACCTTACTTCCAACGAATCAGCTTCAGTCTTTAAAAATTGAATGCAACTGACAGGTTTCATAGTCTTATTAGCAGAGGGCACCATTTCTTGGGCCAGGAGGCTCTCTGTTAAAGAGATGATGACCCTTAAGTGTACAGACCTCTTTGTTTGTGTTTGCTATTTCAAGTCTTTTTTTTCTTCTTCTTCTTCTGTAACCATCTTCATCTGGGGGACTGAGAATTTCAGAGGATGAAAGACCTGGATATCCCTGAAGAAATTACCTGTCAGTAATTCAAGAGCATGCAGGATGTTCTTAGTGTTAAAGAAAAAAACACCACAGGTTAAAAATAGCATCATTTATGCTAAAAGCCCATGATACCAAACCTAGACTTAATACTTAATCTAACTGCAGATTGATCCTCTCCCAGAAACATAATCTTAATCAACCAGCATGGAATTTTCTGGTCAGGCACTAGTAAGGTAATCTGTAACATGGGCTCTCTCCATCCCACATGGAAAGAAGAAGCCATCTGCATTGATAAAAACCTTTCTGTTCTCTTCCTCCGAATAAAGGTGTCCAGGCCCTCAAATAATCCTTCTTTTTTCCTTTTGTTAGTAGCTTCCTTGTCCCCTGACCCGCCTTTCTATAAAAATCTCCCATTTTGTGCAACCCCTCAGAGCACCATTCTAGTTGCTAAATGGGATGCTGCTTGATTCATAAATTGTTTGATAAAACGAATTAGATCTTTAAATTTGCTTAGTTTGAATTTTGTTTTTCAACACTAGTGAGCCAGAGCCTCATTGTAGCAATGGGGTGACCAGAATGCAGAGATCAAAGGGAAATGGATAGACATTGATTCCATTTCCATGGACAAGTGCTAAAGTTAGGGTGGGGGGCATCAACACATAGAGACTGAATGTGCCTGATTGAAAATCCCACCCCCTACCAAAGGTCACCAGGAGATAAGGGAATGAAAAATTCCTGGCAAAGAAGAGACCAGAGCAGAAACTGCTGCTTTGTCAAACAGTCCATTAATTCTGTCTCAGTTCAGACGTAGGTAAGGGATAGTTGGCAATAAAAATGCCCAAAGAACCGGGATATCACCTAGTTTGGCGGCACCGTTTGACTTTCTGTCCATGTGTGGACACAGAACAGGCCTGAGTTTGTTTCTGACTGGAAAGAGTGGGGCTGACCTACACTGCTTGCTGATGAGGGAGCCCATCCCAGCACTGCTGAGTCTTCTATTGCCATATCCTAAGGTGGACAAGCAACCTGAAAAATGGAGACTTAGCCAGGGAAACAGAGAAAAGGGTTTTTGGTGAAAGAGAATTTCTGCAGAAGTAGTGTTGCAGGATTCTCAAACAGAGAGACAGGACGCCAAGGATGTAAGCAAGAAGCAGTGTTTATGATGCCGGCACTGACTCAGCAGATTCTTATCCAAAGGTTGAGCCCCATTGTAACATAACAGGCAGTTTTATGTAGTCTTGTTATTCCTACACAGCTACAAATATAAGGAAGAACATTAATTGGTTGGCAAGCCATGAAACAACTGATGTTAGCTGGAGAGTCCTTGAGGTGGGGTAGAGGGCAGTCAGGAATGAACTTGTTCTGAAGAGGAATTTTCACTCAAAAGGCTAATCAGTTCTTTGTTCTGCTTCTGTAGATATGCTTGCTGCAGAGGTTTTACTTGAAATTAACTAAAGACTCATCTTGGCTTTTGCTTGGTCTGTCTAAGCAACAAATGTTAACTGCCTGTACCTCTAGCAACTCTCCTGCTTTGTAACTCTTTGTACCTGCTTGCAACCCATAGCAACTCCCACACTTTGTAAGCGTCTGAGGACAAATTAACCAAATAAATTCTATATAAGCAATGTTGCAACTGAGCTCCAGGCCAGATCTTCAGAGAGCTAGCTCTTCTGGGACCGCTGGCTTAATAAGCCTGAGTTCTCATCTCTCTGAGTGATGCTGGATTTTTCGCTGGTCTTATTTTTGCAACTTTTCTGCAACATTTCCAGTGGGAAATAGCCCGGCAGGGTCAGCCTGCCACAGCAGAACATCAGAGAGTGCCAGTTTTAGTTCTAACATGTAAGAACTTGAAACTCATTAACCTCTTTACAAGAAAAAAACTGAACTAAACATTGTCAGGGCCAAGGTAAATTTTCTCTTACCCCCTTAGTTCTTCAGGCTGGTCAAATAATTCAAATGACATACAGCAGATTACCAGGAGAAAATAAAATTTTAATTCGTGTGCAGGGAGTATTTATTTAAGCATGGAAATTCCAAAGACAGTGAGGCAAAATGAGATATATGTTATTTTAGAACAAAGAGTGGGATGTAAGCAATTCACAGGTAGATGATAAAGAGCAAACAATTCGGCAATAAAATTTTTTGCAGGAACACCCACAAATGACATGCTTGGATCCTCCCTCTCGGCCACACTTAATTCACTGTCTTCAAGTGAATATGCTAATTCCCTTCCAGAAGCAGGTTTTTCAATCTGAATCTCTTTAGGCAGGTAAGGAAGAGGTAAAAACAAAAAACCAAAAATACAACTACAAAAAAATTGCTTCTGAGTTTGTTAGGCTTTGATTGTTTTCAGCTGGAAATAATCTTTATTCCAAGATGGCACATTCTGGGGAAATTTGCTCCAGACTCCCAAAACATCATGACTTTCCTTGGACCCATTAGAGGATGAAGGTCACAGGACAAACCTCTATCTGGAAATCTAGAGATAGATATGTAAATACAGAGAATAGCAGCCTGCACCTACTTACCTGGAGAAAAAGTTGCAAGAGCCTTAAACAGGAAGGAGCATTAAAATGGTAATTTCGACAAAAGCTGGAGGCTAAGCATAGACTAGACTAACTTTAGAAATTGAGAGAAAGAGCCTTAGGGGACCAGCACGCATTCTTGGAATTTACTTCTGAAATCTAAATCGAGTTTCCCTTAATGAGAAGCTAAGAAAAAACAATCTTCTTTCTTTTTGGCAGAGGGAGGGTAAAAGAAGCATTTTGAAATACGCCCAGAACATTCCCTATAACAAAGGACTTCTACCCATTGGAAAAGACTTGACCAGAGTCTTAGTTCAACTAGGGAGAACATTTACCTAAGTCCATGCCCTCTAGCCTATCTCACCTAAGGGAAGGTGAACTAAGAAACACTTGTGAAAGTCACCACCTGGGACAAAGTAATCGCCAGAACAAGCAGACAAAAAATCAATAAGGATATAGAAGACTAGAACAATATCACCAAACAACATATTTATTGATCACTCCACCTCAGAATGACAGAATACACATTCTTTTCAAGTGTACATGAAACATTTACCAATATAGATCATTTTCTGGATGACAAAGCGAGTCTCGATAATCTTAATAAAGATTCAAGGATATAAGTATGTACTGGAATCATAACAAAATTAAATTAGAAATTAATAATAAATATACAGGTAGTCCCGAAATATTTGGAACACAAAACAACACGATACAATTTTAAATAACCTAATCATTAAAGAAAAAAATCCAAAGGAGAATTAGAAAATATCTTGAAAAGAATGAAAATGAAAACATATCAAAATTTCGAGATAGTTAAAGCAGTAGAATGAAATGTATAGCTCTAGTGCACTATTAGAAAGACCTGAAATCAATGACCTCATCTTCCACCATAAAGAAAAATAAATTACAAGATGGGTAACTGAAATACAAAGCAGCAGAGAAAATAAATAAATAAATAAAGAGCAGATAGCAAATTAGCAAACAAAAATAACTGAGAAAATCAATAAAACCAAAAGCAGATTCTTTAAGAGTATCAATTAGATTAATAAACCTCTAGTCAGATCAAGAAAAAAAGAGAAAACATAAAACTTACCAATATCAAGAATGAGAGAAATGATATCATTACAAATTCTGTTGTGACCGAAATAACCAGGCCCAACTCGAGTGCTCTAGTCCAAGAGACAGTTTATTAGCCAGCGGCTGTCCTTGCAAAGGAGCAGCCCCGAGACGCGGGGGCACAAAGGTTTTAAGCCCTCGATCCCATCCCCCACATCCTTAATCTTTACACAAAAGACTATATCTCCTCCATTCATTAACTGATAACTAAGAGGTGGGTAGGCAAGCAGGGGTACAGAAGCAGAATGCGTCATTGTTAAAATATTTTGTACCTATAGGCAGTGATCCGGCCAGTAAATCCCTTTAGTTAATAAATTTTTAGCAGATAACTAACTAGAAGTGAGACATGGCGGTTAGCATGTACCATGTCTTATCCTTAACCTATTGTTTCTAAAGGTGAGGTCACTACAATTCTACAGATACTAAAAGATTAATAATTATTATAAATAATTTTATGCTAATAAATTAGATAACTTAGATCAGGGTTTTGCAAACTATGCCATACATGCCAAATTTGGCTTGCCACTTGTTTTTGTATATCAGATTTTATTGAAACAAAGTCACACTCACGTGTTTACCTTTTGTCTGTGGCTGCAACAGAGAGACAATATGGCCCACAAAGCCTAAAATACTATCTGGTCCTTTACAGAAAAGGTTTGCTGATATCTGACAGATGAAATAGAAAAGGTACAAGCCACCAAAATTCACTTGAGAATAATAGGTAACCCGAAGAGCCATAAATATATATATATATTAAAGAAATTGAATTAGGAGTTAAAAACATTCCCACAATAAAATGTCAAATCCAGATGGTTTCATTGAGGAATTCTGCCAAACTCTTATGAGAAAATAATGACAAATCTATGCAAATGCTTCCATAAAATTAAAGAGGCGCAAATACTGAACAACTCATTCTATAAGACCAGCATTATTCTGATACCAAAATCAGACGAAGACATTCAAGAAAAACAAAACAAAGAAACAAGAAACTAAACTATTCCTCATGAACACAGATGAAAAATAGTTAAAAAAACTTTAGCAATTAAATCTAACAATATATAGAAAGGATAACGCACCTTGACTAAGGGGTTTATCCCAAGGATGAAAGGTTGGTTTAAAATTTGAAAATCAACTAATGCAATGCACCACATTAACAACCAATAAAAGAAAAATGTGATTGTCTCAGTGGATACAAGTGACATAATCGTCTGTGTATAAAATCCTAAGAAAGCTTTAAAAACAACTAAAACTAATAAATGAGTATAGAATGATTTTAATATATAAGATCAGTATACAAACTTAAATGTATTTCTATAAAATTTCAATGAATAATTAGAAATTGGAAAAATGACTTACAATAGAATCAGAATATAAAATGGATAAATATGACAGAAATGTACAAGATCCACTCATTGAAGACCATAAAATATTAAAGAAGAAAAAAAACCAAATAAGTGGAAAAAATATACAGTTCATGGACCAGAAGACTAAATATTGTCAGTGCTCACCAAAATTGATCTATAGAATCACTGCAATCACAATCAATATTATAGCAGACTATTATTTAGAAATTAATAAGATGATTCTAACTTCCATATGAATGTAAAAGACCTAGACTAAGCAAAGCAAATTTGAAAAAGAACAATGTTAGAAAATGTAAACTATCTAATTTCAAGATCTATTATGAATCAATACAGTAATCAATACATATAATATTGATGCCAAGATTGACAAGTAGATGAATGAAAAATTGAGTCTAGAAGTAGACTCACACATATAGGATCAATTGAGACATCACAAAGGTACAAAGCCAATTCAGTGGAGAAAGAATTCTCTTTTCAACAAATGGTGCTGGAACAATTGGATCCATAAACAGAACTGGATTTTGATCCATACCTTGCACTATTTAAGAAAAACAATCTTAAAGTGGGTTATAGACTTCATGTAAAACCTAAAATTATAATATGTCTAGAAGAAAACTAAGGAACAATTTCTCATTACCCTTGGTTAGGAAAGAGTTCTTAGATAAAACATCAAAAGTATGATTCATAATAGAAAAACTTGCTAAGTTGGATGTCATCAAAATTAAGAACTGCTCTTTGAAAAACTGTTAAGAGAATGGAAAGACAAGCCAAATCTTGGGAGAAGATATTTGCAAGTCAGTAATATAATGAGGGACTTGTATCAAGAATGTATAAAAAACACTTTCAAAACTCAATAACAACAAAATAAGTAATCCAATTTTTAAAAAAGAGCGAACAATTTGAAGAGACCCTTCCACATAGATATGTAGATGTCAAACACATGCACACACGAAAGCAGCTCGATATCTTTAGTAAAGCCACAGTTAAATACCTCACTACATATCTATTAGAATGTTTAAAATTAAAGACAAACCAAACTAAGTCATGGTCAGTATGTAGAGCAACTGAAATCAGATGTAAAATGGTACCATCACTTTAGAAAACAGTTTGACAGCTTCAAAAAAATTACCCTTATATCTACCATATAACTCATATATTTTACTGCTAGGTGTTTAGCCAAGAAATGAAAGCATGTTTATTGGAAGACTTTTACAAGAAATGTTCATTAGAGCTATTTGCATCAACAGGTGAATGGATAAGTTGTTACATACAATATAATTGTGTTAATATAATGATCCATGGAATACTATTTGGCAATAAAAAAGAAAAAGGATCTTTATATAAGCAACAATCTGGAGAATGAAAGAAACCAGACAGTAATGCTGAATGATTACATTTATAGGAAACTCTAGAAAATGCAAACTATGATGAGAGAAAGAACAGTGGCTCCTAAGGGATGGGGGTGAGGTGAGTAGAGACAAAGGGAGGGATTACAAAGGGGCAGGAGGATACTTTTGAAGAGGGTAGATATCTTGATTGTCTTCGTGATGGTTTCACAAGTCAAAACTTATCAAACTGCACACTTTAAATATGTGTAATTTACTCTATCTCAGTTACATCACAATAAAGATGTTTAAAAAGCCCTCCTCTCCAAAAAAAAAAAAAAAAAAGTCTTTAAATTAGAATCAAATGTAAACGCCAGCTCTAGAAAGCACAGATTGCTGGGAAACGTTAGGATACCTATACCATTTCTCTAAAATCCTGGCAACAGAATTACCTTCTTGTTTCTTCCTTATGACCTTTAGGCTACATGATGGAATAAACATAGCCCAGAAAAACAATGTGAGATCCTGTCTCCGGTAACGAGGAAGAGGAGCTCTTTCTGCTGTCTTGTCCAGGCCACTAGGTTGCCATCGAAATCTTCATTTTCCTTTTCTTGAAATTGAGTTTTACATAATTGCACGTTGCTAGACATTTTTAGTCTTCCTTGTAGTTAGATGTAGCCACATGGCTGTTCTCAGCAACAGAAAAGTGAGCAGAAATTATGAATCCTACATATGAACTAAAGGCTTACAAAGCAAACTGTCTCCCCAGTTTTCTTTACCCTTCTGCTGTCCTGATGCTGACAATGATGTCTTAGGGGATGGTAGAGCCACAGAAAGAAAGCTTGATGCTTGAATCCACTCATCCACTAGCTACACTCATGTTAGAGTTTTACATGAACAATACCTTTAGGATTTGATCCACTGTATGTTTTTGTATTTATTTTTCATAGCAGTTTAGCCTACTGCATCATAACAAAAATGTTATGGCCAGTAGGCCTCTGCCCAAACCCTCCAGGAGAAAGACAGGGCTGTAAACTCATTCTATGATCCTAATAATCCTCCTCAAATCTCACCTAGAGAATTCCAGAAAGCACTTTGATTTCCCTATTATCTAAGGCCATTCACTGGATATCTCCATAGGGAGATAACAGCTGGGCTAACTCCTTTAGCCTGGAACCTATTACGTGGGAAAATAAGTAGTAAGGAAGCACTTACACAGATTTTCTCATCCCCCAACTTCCACCAGCTTTATGGGCACTAGTTTGCCTGCTCTGTCTTCTTTCATATTTCTTCCAGTTGAAGTTCAGATCAGTATGAGGAATGTGGATTTAGCTTCTGGTCTCTCAAAAATCTGACCTCCCAAATGAAACTCTACTTCAGAGCAAACCAGTATGGGCTTTTACTGTAACCTGCGCATTTCACCACAGGTACTAGAGTTGAGCCCTGAAGTGGAACTAGTGTTTCCTCAAACCATGAAGGAACTTCAAATGTCCAACAGACTGAGGGATAAAGACAGGGACCAGACTAGGTAGAGTCATATTCTCTGGCCATGACCTCTTCCTGTGATCTTCCAAACTGTGTATTTCTAAATAGTCTTAGATCCTCTTTTTTCTGTCATTATCTTCTACAAAAATGCCTTAGAGAGGTAGGGGGTCTGTGTGGAGATGAGCATATCTGCATTATACTAGGGCCTCTGAGGGATAGAAACTGCATTACAGCAAGAGCAGTTTAATAGACATGTAACGTGAGCCACATTATGTAATTAAAAATTTTCTAGTATCTACATCAAAAACAGTAAAACAGGTGAAGTCATATATAAATATATAATAGATTTAAAGCTGGTGTGCATTTTACACTTATAGCACATCTCAATTCAGACTAGTCACATCTGAAATGCTCAGCAGCCACTAGTGCCTTCTTAGCTACTGTATTGGACAGCCAGCTCTCGTCAATTCCTTGATATTTGTCGACACCCTCACATCTACTTCATAATTTCTTTCACGGTTAGCTCAAAAAGCATATAGCACCTCTCTACCGAAGTCCCAGATGCTCACTTATCAGCTTTTCACGTTGGAGCATAAAGAAAAGGGAATGTGGAGAAACTGAAAGAAATCATTCTCTTCTTTAAAAAAATCTATATTGGATTGGTCATTTTCCTCTTCTCCGCTTTTTTTATTTCAACGCATTTGGAAGATTTTTTTGTTTCAACTTCTCAATTGCTACTCTTAAATTAAGGTTGTTGTGAAAACTGAAGTTAGAATCTTTCTTTAATTTGAATTTAAAGTCACCAAAATTAACATAATAATGGGTTTTAGCAATCAACTTTATATACTTACACAAAAATACAGCAATTTCTTTGCTCATTTATTGCATTTTATAAAACCTAACAATGATGTTACAAGAATGTGAAATTACAGGTCAATTTCTTTCATAAACAGAGATAAGAACAAAATCTAAATCATGTACTAGCAAAAACAAATGCAGTATTGTATATAAAGAATTAGTGGCTTATTTCAGGAATTTGTGTTAGATTTAAAAATGGAAACAAATCAACATACACCAATAACAGAAAAAAATGACACAATTATCTCAGTAATTACAGACAATATCTGTTAAAATTCAAGTTTCCTTTTTGTAAAAAACTTATAGCAAATTAAGAGAAGAACACTTCTTAAATTTGAACCCATGCATTGACCAAAAAAAAAAAAAAAATCTCCAACAAATGCTTAAAGCTACCCCTACCCATTGTGAGATCTGTAATTACTTAATCAAGGTTGTTCACTGTCAATACTGGGTATGTTCTAACACTGAGTAAATGTTCGAAGGAAAAGGAGTGAGAATGCAAACAGGTCAGAAACGTGGTACAGACGAGCCTCAAAAGGTACAGCTCATATCGGGGTGGGGACAGCAGAATGTTCAGGAGCTTGGACGGCGCAGGGTCATTGGGACCACACAGTTGCAAGGATTAAAATATGGACAAAGAGTGGTAGGAAAGTAATACTTAGTGAAGGTGTAGATGGGAAAGCCATGGTTTGTGACATTAAAAAAGGAGACAGTGCCGGCCTCGTAGTCTAAGAAAACCCCAACACGGCGAGGGGGCACCGTCATTGAGAGGAGCAGGGAACTGGAAGAGTCCTCATAGGCTCTATATTCATGCTTATGATGTAACCCAATCACCCAGTATCCACTTTGAGGTTGATATCTGGAGTAAACGTTCCGATTGTTTGCAAACTGGCTGAAAGAGAACGGCGATCCCACCGCGTTACTGCACACCCCCAAGATCCAGTCAGTCTTCTTGGTCACCTCTATCTCCCAGTAATGTTTTCCTGAGGAGAAGAGCTGAGAGCCCAGGATGCCACAGTCGTAATGCTCTTCCAGATGAGACCCAGACAGCTTGGTGCCTACAAATCTCACCTGTCTCCGGTTTTTAGACAGGACAAGATTTAAATTAGCCGTGTGTGGATTCAGAGTCACGTCCACTGTGGGAAAAAGTACAACATTGGCAGATAAGGATGGGTGTGTGGGTCTTACGACACTGAGAAGAAAGGCAGGAAGTGGGTGGGAGGAACTGGAGCTGTGTGGTGGGGGATGGGAAGAAGTATCACCACCTCAATACTCGAGAGTGTGTGGCGGTATGTTTGTGGGGAGCATGTGAAAGAGGATCAGAACATGTTGGCTCAAAGGGGCCATGGTTTCTACTTACCCCAGTAACTTTGGACATCCGTCAGCTCTGGAATGATGAAAAGAGACAATCATGTTGTACAGAACCAACAGTCTCAGGTCTGATGTCTCTCCCCTTGACCTGACTAAGGGGTGTGGCAGGGAATTCTGAGCTGGCCCTTTCATTCTCCCTTAAATATGAACTGCTTCTTCTTCACACATTATGTCCCTAGACCCTCTCCTCACCCTCTATTCCCAAATACTAACCATACCCTCTGTTTTATTCATTTCTTGCTACTACACTAATCCTGTAGCCAAATTCTGTCCCCTCGGTCTCCTCACCTCTGAATACTCGCAGCATCTTTTTCAGATCTGGGGCTCGAAACACACTTTTCAGCTTGGTGGGGAGAGCTTCTGGCTTCCTCAGGGTCCAGAACTCACTCCTGGAATAAACACACATTATACATCTCCTACACTGCTGACCTTGGGTCCCTCCAGCACTACTGTCCACCTCCCAGGCCCACTGGTGAATTTCAACTTCGACACTGTTCTCTAAACAAAATTAGCATCATTCTTCAAAGAGTCCTGACACCGGAGCCAGAAAACCTGAACTAGAAACTAGTTTCTCATCATCTTTGTAAACTTTGATAAGATTTAACTCTTGAAGCTCCATTTTTGTTTGTTTTTTGTTGTTTTTGTAAAACACAATTCCACCCCCCGCCCCTCGACATCCTAGGGATTGTATAAAATTAAATAAAATAATGGCTGGGAAATTCTCTGCTACCTCAAACAAACAAACAACAGCAACAACAAAACCCTCAAATATTTAAAATGTCAGTGCCATCTAGAGGGTCTACCATGAGGGGCTGGAGAAGTCTGTGCTGACAGGCAGAACACCAAGAACTTGCTGCTGGGGCATTAAGAGCATCAAGTGAAGGGCTCCTTTCTGAAGAGTCTTTGCCTTTAGACCTTAGAGTCTCCTCCCGGAGGCCTAAAGAGAAAAGCCTTCAGGATAGCATCTTAGGATTCAGTGTTGGGAACTTTATGCCGGTTGGATAAAAGAGACGTCCTCACTGCCAAAGTGAGAGTGCAGACTTCATAAGGGACAACAGGCTCCATATTTCATGTGTCTGGGAGGAGCTCTAAGGTACCTGGTGTGTGGGCAACGTTAAACGTCACCTTCACGGGTGAGGTTCTAGCGTATGTGATAGAGAAGAGAACCTGTTTTGTTTGATCCAGGGCCCAAACCACGCTTCTCAAGACCTCAGGTCTATGTTTTTATTGGAATTGAGAAAAATGAAAGTGTGAAGAGAACTACGTAGCAAGGCATACTGTTCAAAAGCCAAGGTAGAAAAGGAAATTTAAGGCAGATGTCCCAAGAGCTGATTTGTGGACCTTGGGAAGCAATGCAAATGAAAAATTTCCCTCTGACAAAATACTCAGGCAAAGAAAAGCCTTATGTATTTTGAGGTAGCTAAAAATTACTGGAATCAGGGCTGGAAGCAGGTACAGAAGAAAAGGAGTTCTATCACGGGATACTAGGGGGGAGTCAATGATACTGTGACTCTTAAGAATAAAGGATACTGCTGTCCCCAGTTTGTGACCTCCCATCACCCCAAATTCTCCTATCATAGAAACCAGGCCATTCCTTTTATTTGTGGAAACCCCAAAAGTCTCATGATGAGCAATTCAAGACACCACAGTCTTGAATCTTCCATGACCTTTTATTCTTTTTCCCTTTCCCACTGACCATAACTCTATGGGTGCAGGAATCTTTTGCCAATCCAAAGGAACCACCTCGTGTTTTCCTGCACATACCTTTCCATGACATCACTCACATCCTAGGGAGGAAAGAGACATGTTAAGTCAAGGAAAAATAGTCCCTGCCCTCTAATACAGCCTTATTCATGTACTTCACCCCATCCCTACCACCCTGTGATATGATGAGAATAAAGATGGCACCAACGTGGAGGCCACGAAGTAGAGATAAGAACTCAGAGCAGACAGTTCCTAAGATCCCATGTAGGGATGTTTGGAAATGATTCAATCTATTCATTAGAACCTTTATTTTTACAACTGTCTGTGTGTATAATGCTATATATGTGCGTCATCTATTATTTGTCAGGCATTGTGCCTGGACCTAGAGAATCTCACATGATTAAGTCATGATTTCTGTTCTTAAAATGCTTACATTCTGTTTGCTAAGGATACAGGGCCCTTAAATGTGGTTGTTTCTCAAACCTTCAAACTTCACCTCATCTAACCCTTTATACCCTCTTTGTTGACTTCATCTGTTTTTCTTGATTTCAACACACACACACACACACACACACACACACATTTACAATTCCTAAATTTGTACTTCTGGTCAGATATCCCTTATATACCCCAGCAAATGAGCCATGGGCACCACAAACTCAAGATATTTAAAAGAAAACTTACTTTTCCTGCAATCATGAGGTTTACTGTTATTTTCTATCTTCCTCAATGATACCAGCATCCAGTGTCACCAGAATAAGACAAAGTATTGCCCCAAACACCATGTTATATTCACCCTGACATCACATCTTAGACCAAGCCCATCAGTTTCACGTACTTAACTTTTTAGCCACCTGCTCTTCGCCATCATCCATCACTACCTCTGTCATATGAGTAGATTGCCTTATGGTCTATTTGGTCTCAATTTCTGCTTTTATACCTCAATGACTGAAGAAAAAGCCCATGGTTTGGTCTATGTCACATAGGAATAACTATTTTCCCTGAATTGAAGAAGGCAAACAGAAAATAAGGAAACAACTTGCAGGTTCCAGACTATCACAAGGTACATCTTGCCTCAACTTCATAGTCACACTATTCACTCCAAGTAAAAAACAGCTCCTCGGATTTCAACCTCAGTTCAAGCTCCATCATCAAATATCTAGATTTGACAGCTTGCACTCTCCTGACCTACACAAACACACACACGCACACACACCAGAGCCCAGTCTCCTTTGTGTCTTAAAAGACCAGTTCAAACTTCTATTACAACATGTTAAATGACTTTGTCCTAGAGAAAGAGTGAAAGCAAAGAAAGGCTGGTGATTACATAAAGCAGGGGTTCCCAACTCCTGGGCAGCAGACTGGTACCAGTCAGTGGCCTGTTAGGAACCGGGTCATACAGCAAAAGGTAAAACGATGGGCAAGTGAGTGAAGCTTCATCTGTATTAGCAGCCGCTCCCCAGTGCTAGCATCACCACCTCAGCTCCACCTCAGATCATCAGGCATTAGATTCTCATAGGAGCACCGGTCCCTGGGGACCACTGATAAAGAATCTTTAGGTATCTGAGCTTAGTATGTGTTTGTCTGTGACTAAGCTAGGTGAAAGTACCTGACAAATCCCAGCACATCAGAAGCAATAGGTGCCTAATGGGCAGTGATTCTCAAGAGGTAGAGGCTGGGACATGTTCCCCTCAATGGACATTTGTCACAGCTGGGGGTGGGTGCTACTGGCACCTAGTGGCAGAGGCCAGGGATGCTGCTAAACATCTTACAATGTACAGGGCAGCTCCCCAAAGCAAAGAATTTTCTAGCCTAAAATGTCAATAACATCAAGATTGATTAATGTCGCTATAGAACATCACTGGATACAGCAGATCTTCTCCACAGTTTCAAATGACTGTTTGGACCATCCTTTATATGTAATAAATAAAAATGAGACATCCCCTTGGCATTTGTATTTTTAATTACCTATGCTTTATTCACGACCTCTGCACGGTTTAATAGAGAAGAGGCAGTACAGAGTCAAAGAAATTTTGTTCTTGACCCCACAGGGTATCAGTTCCATGGCAGAAGGGTAGGAAAGTTAGTTTCTCTTTTCCTTGACTCCCAAATCGGGGGCTCCTTTGTGAGTCTTACCTGCATCAGTTCCATTATGGACCCCTGACACCGACGCTCTAGTTCTGAGATGAGCTCTCTCAGTGCCTGGCTCTGGTGGACCAGCCTGTCCTCAGCCTCTTCTATAATACTCAGCCCTCTCCTCTCCTCCTCCTCCAGCTTTTTCAGTTGCTGCTGCTCTTCTTTGTCCAGGATACTTCTTAACTGATTAAACTCTGTCTGGATCCTGTGTCTCTCAGGTTCCATCTGATTCTTCCAGGATATAGAAGAGAAAAGAGGCTGCTAGTCTCTTGAACTGAGAGTATCCTCTCTAAGGGGTAGGGAATCAGGCTCAGCACTGCTTTCCTGGCCAGGTCTCACTGGGAGAGGAGGAGTAAAGGGGAAGTCCTGCAGAACCTGTTCTTCCATCTATTATCCCTTCCATTCTTCCCAGAACATTAGCCCTAGGCAGCCTTATCTTGTCCTCCTTAGAATTCTGGATGAGGTTTGATTTCAAGCAGCCTCCCTCCTCATCCAGTTTTGAGTACTGAGGTAGGAATGACTGGCCTGTTCCTTAACTGTCTTTCAAGTTTCAGAGCTTGAAATGTAGAACAAAGTCCAGAATCAGGAATTAGGAGCTGCGAATGGCCATGGTTCCTTTTCTATGTGATTGTTTTAAAAAATCTGGATTCTCTTTTGATACGTTCATTTTCTAACTCCCCCTTCTCTCTCTCTTCCCACTGCACCAAGAACAATCCCCTTGTCTGGAAGGGCTGTAGTGAAGGACTAGGCAAAGGGAAGCTCTTCTGGCCTAACTGGGAGCAGACAGGGCCGGGTCTCCTTGCCCTTGGCTCCCATGCCCTGCCCTGATTCTTGTCCCAGGACACTTTTAGGAAGAATCTCTCTTACCTTCCAGGATGTTTTCTTCTCCATGATAACAGCTTTCAGTTTCTCGGCTTCCTGCTGCTCTTGCCTCAGCCTCTTCAGAGACTCCTGGAACTTCTCCTGAAAGAAATACACGAGTCAAGCAGAGTCCAGTGTTTAATTGTCTCCGTGCCTAAACATGGAATGAATGGGGTAGAGATTATGCTGACCTCAGAAACAGCATGTCCTGCCCTGAAATGAAAAACCACGAAAGCCAAAGTACCTTTTATACACAGGGGATGAAAACCAATGGGAATAGGCCGATTCTCTTTCTTCGAAGGGAAAGAACCTGATCATGAAGTACTTTAAGTCTTTTACTCTCATTGCCAACATATATGCCCTACTCAATCCATCAAGTCCTCTATTTGGCCCTAGCAGCATCCTCTACTCAAAAGGCCATGCAGAGCTGATATCAAGCTGCAAGGAAGAGGTTAAATCTCTACTCTTGGCCAAGGGAGCACGTTCTAGGTCCACTCCTGCAGCTAAATGGGAGAACTACAAAGAAAATAGATTAGAGTATAAAGTCAAAATCTTCTGCCAAGAACCCCATTCCTTCCAATCTCCTTCTTTGCAGGCTCCCACCTGGTACTCCTGGGCAACCTCCTCCATGAGGAACGTGTGGTGACCACGGTGCTCCTGAGACCGCTCACAAAGCCAGCAAATCAGCTTCCCATCCTCTTTACAGAAGAGCTGGAGTTTCTCTCTATGGTATGCACAAAGCATCACCTTCAGCTGCTTCCCTGAGCCCCAAACCACCTCCCTGAGCTTCTCTGCTATGTTGGCCAGGTGCCGATTAGGCCGCAGGTTCCTGAGCTGGTAGCTGGTCTGGCACACAGGGCAGCTGCTTTCCCCTTCTGGGCCGATCGCCGATTCCTTGCTGTTCTCTGTGATGCAGGCCTGGCAGAAGCTGTGGCCACAATCTATGCTCAAGGGTTCTGTCAGGAGCTCCAGGCAGATGGGGCAGGTCACCTCATCCTGTATGTGCACCAGTAATGTTGAAGTCATTGCAGCCATTCTCTTCTCTTGTGCCTGCCCAGGCCTGGATTGTAAGGTGCCTCCTGCTTAGAGAATCCTGAGTAGATGGGTAAACAAAAAAGAATCAGTAAGAAAATGGAGGAGAAAAAAAGGGTGCTGACGATCCTGAATAAAGAAGTCAGACACCTGGGGTAACAAGGGCTTCTCGTTCTAACTTTAAACACATGCTTTATCCCAGCTCATATTAGACATCAATTTGCACCCTCATTAGAGCAAAAATTATGATTTCATTCTACTGGATGAAGGAACAAACTGAAGCCCTGGAGAGGAGTGACCTTGTGTGAGCCACCATTTGTTTGACCTTTTCTCAGCCCACCAAAACTCCCTCTCAATGTTAAAAGTACCAAAATATGTTGCTGCCCTAGAATTTTTGCACTTGCTTTTACTGCTGCAAGGAAGATCCTTCACCCAGATATCTGCACGACTCTGACTTCATTCAGCATATAAGAGTCTGTTCTACCTAAGGCTCGTTCTCCCATACAATTACTCTCTGTATACTTACTGGCTAGATTTTGCTTCTTATTACCACTTAATACCTTTAATTGTCTGAATCCTCCCACCAGAATATAAGCTCCACAGGATCAGAGACTTCATTTTTGTTCATTGCTGTATCCTCAGACCTAGCACAGTGCCGGCCCAACTTACGTTGACTAAAAACCTAGAACCTCATCTCTCCACTGATGATTAGACCTTTCTCATGAGCTTTTCCACCTGCCTTTGCCACTCTCAAGCACTGCTCTCCAGGATCTAATCTCCAAGATTAGATATCATTCATTGTAAAGACACTTTTACTTTCTAAAAGCACTGTTGCAGACAGAGCCCTTTCACTTCTCATGGTCATGGAAAACCCCAAAGAAATAATAATGACCACAATAATGTGAGGTAATATTTTTATGACTAATACTTTTATAGCTGGATGTGATTTAGGAACATATTCCTGCTTTCTTTATTCCTCACAGGAAAACTCTGAATAAATAAGACCGTTTTTGGCCTTTGGATAAAGAAATAGAGAAATTAAGTGACTTTATAAAATCTCATATCTTGTAAATTGTAGAGCTGGCATAACCTAACATATCCACAGTCCTGGTTCAAAGGTCTGTCCTTAGCCTCTGAACTTTAACCAGACAGCCAGATGGCAAAGGTGGTAAAAGTCGGGCACAGACTCGATGTTTTAGGAGTGTGGAAATGGGAAAGTCCCTATTTGAGGAAGAAATTTCAAAAGGACCTGTCATCGACTTTGACGGGAGCCTTAGCGGGCCCACGTGTGGAGAAGAAAGGGTATGAGTGAGAGGTCGAGACCATGTATGTTCTAGTGACAGAATGAATAGTCCACAGAAAAAAGAACTGAAGATGAGGTATGCAGGTGGGGTGACCGGGACAAAGACATCTTATAGCATTTGGGGAAAGTATTTTGGAACTGCTAATGGGAGAAAAGTGTAAAAACAGGGGGAAGGGAGGAATAAAGTATCAATGCGTCCTACATATGAATGAACCTAGGAAACCTCATGCTGTAGGTTCCTTCCCTGCTTCATCTTTTTCTCTGCAGTATGGGGCAGAAGAGAAAGCACTAGCCCTGGAGTCACACAGACCCAGGTCTGAATCCCGAATTCTTTTCTCTAGCTTTGGAACACTGGGTTAATTCCCGATCCAAAATGTGGTTTAATCTCGTGTATATTGTTGAAATCAATTCCTCCCATAGAGCATATTTGTGATAATACTCTGAGCCAACGAGTAGGATAGTCTCAATCAAAAACTAGTTATCACTACACTTATACTGTCACAACTCTGATCTTTTAGTTCTCTTACCTCTCACCATGAGGAAAAAGCTTCTTTAATATTTTTACTGGGAATAGGAATAGAGCAAAGTTGATATAACTATTTGTTATAAGAATAAATAATTTACTTTCTCACTCCTTTCCATATCTGCTTATTTATTTTGCACCTAGGAGAAAAATCCACTATCTCAATTTATAACAAGATTTTGGACCTAAGGGAAAAATCCTCTATTTCAATTTATAACAAGATATAATAAGGTGACATTTAAGCACAATGTGGTTTCTGTGTGCCTGGCACAAGGGTCAGTTAAAAAAGCTCGATGCTTCTCTAAGTAGGCAACTAGAGATGCTAGAACTTACTCTATTTCTTTTCTGTGCTAAATTAAGATAGATGTCCTCATTGAGAATATCTTTTTCATCATTCTTGGAAGTCTTCACTTGTTAAGTTATATTACCATTGTTTTAAACCACACTGAGGATTTTTTTTATCCTCCCCCTCTCCCTCCTCTCCTTCCTTCCATTAGTTTTACTGTTCCAGCATCAAATCACTTTAATTGAAAGCTGTTCTCTCTGATTGCCTAGCTGAAGTCTCGTTTGGGCCACCGAAGAAAAGCTAGCTCACAAATGAACTGCGTAGTTGAAGGCACACTAGCCCTGGTCCCAATTGTGACCCTCTTGTACAGGATATGCTACAGGGCAGCTGAAAGCAGGTGTAATTCTAATTTTTTTTTTGTCTGGTTTCCCAGCAAAGGCAGATGTACACTTATGACAACATGGTCAGTGTGGGTATAATTTGAGAATACAAGGTTCTGTGATTTGCACTAATTTTCCTGATGGATAAAAAACATCGAATTGCCTGTCAGTAACAATAGGCCCTTATAGAGAAAGGGCATGAGAAAGTGTCCCAGTCAGAAAAAACATTCTGTGAGACATAGCATGCATAACTGAGTAGGGTGAGTACAAAGCTCTACTGGGGCAGTAGTGAGCTGAAAAATGGGACCTCCATGCTGCCACCTAGTGTTCACTGGTGCTCTTAAAGGTCCTGGACTTGTTCAGCTTTGCCCAGTTTGATAACAGCAATGCTAACAGTAAGTATTTATTCAAAGCCTATTATGTTCTGGGCAATAATCTAATTATTATACATATAACAGCTCAATAATTTTTGATAAAAACACTGAGTGTCCCTGCAACCCCATTTCACAGTTGTATAAACTGAGGGCCAGAGATGTTAGGAAGCTAGTCCAAGTGGTAGCTCCAGGATTTAAATGCAAACACTCAGGCTACAGTGCCAAAGTTCTTACCACTTCTCTCTATTTCTCTCCTTCATAAAGGGTACACAGTAAAATTTTAAGACATTCATGAAACCCAAGCAACTAAGCGATATTACAGAAGTATTTACTATCATCTAAGAAACTGATGTTTAACCAAATTAATCACACCTATGGGAACTGGGCACTTAGCTGGTTTACCATTTCCTTACATACCTACATAACCTCACTTAGAACATTAGACTGTGAGGGTCTATCACCTTTGTTAAATTAAGATTATGAGGGCAGAGATCCAATCTCTCTTGATCTTGCCTGTGATCCAGAGGCTAACACTGAAACTAACATAAGAGATTAATTTTATAATAGGATTTTATAGGCAATTAATTTTATAATGGGATTAAAACTATAACTTACTGCTGAGTTTATATGTAAACTTGATGTTGGCACTGGGGCATCACAATAGAAACAAATGTGCTATTGTATGAAATTGTTAATGTTAAAAAATAATTGTCTTTGAAAAGATCAATAAAATATATGTCTCCAACCAGGCCGACTAAGAAAAAAAGAGAGAAGACACAAATTACTAACATTAGAACTTAAAGAAGAGACATCACTCATCGCTACAAATCCTGTGGACAATTAAAGTATAAGAAAGGCCTACTATGAACAACTATGTCCACAAATCCGATAACCTTGATAAAAAGAACTAATTTCTTGAAAGACACAATTTGCCAAACTCACATAAGAAATAGACAATCTTATAGGCCTCTATTAAAAAATTGAATCAATAATTAATAACCTTCCAAAATATAAAGCAACAGGCCCACATGGGTTAACTTGTGAATTCTATGAAAGATTTAAGGAAGAAAAAAGTACCAATTCCCTACAATCTCTCTTAGAGGATAGAAGTAAAGGGAATACGTCCCAGCTTATTCATTCTATGAGGCCAACCCCATCCTAATACCAAAATCAGACAACTACATTCCAAGAAAACAGACCAACGTCCCTCACTAACATACATGCAAAAATTCTCAATAAAATATGAGCCAATTGAATCCAACAGTGTATAAAAAGAATTATACACCATAAAAAGTGAGATTTACACTAGGAATGCAAAGCTGGTTCAAATTTTGAAAACAAACTAATGCTAGAAAAGAAAAATAATCATATAAGTTGATGCAGAAAAATTATTTGAAAATCCCAATATCCATATATAGTAAAATCTCATTTAAAAAGTTATAGAGGAAAACATCCTCAACTTGATAAGGGACATCTTTAAAAACCAACAGCTAACACTGTATTTAATGATGAGAAACTTAAAGCTTTCCTATTACGATCAGGTACAAGGCAAGACTGTCCTCTCTCACCACTCCTTTTCAACATTGTATTAGAAGTTCTAGCTAATGCAATGGGATAAGAAAAAGAAATAAAGGTATTAAGATTAGGAATAAAAAAAACTGTTCACAGACGACATAATCATCTATGTAGAAGATCTGAAAGAACTGACAAAAAAAAAACCCAAAAACAAAACCACCTACTAAAATTAATAAGTGATTACAGCAAGGTTGTCGTCAACTGCTTTTCGATATATCAGCAATGAACAAGTGGAATTTAAAATTAAAAACACAATAGTATTTACAGTAGCACTCCAAAAATGAAATAAGTCTAATTTGTTAGGTATAAATCTAACAAACATGAATAAGATCTATATAAGGAAAACTAAATTCTAATGAATGAAATAAAAAAACTACATAAATGAAGAGCTATTCCACTTTATGGACAGAAAGATTCAATATTGTTCAGATGTCAATTCTTCCCAACTTCATCTATAAATTCAATGCTATCCCAATCAAATCCCCAGTCTAGTTATTTTATGGCTATTGATAAACTGACTCTAAAGTTTTTACAAAGAGGCAAAAGACTCAGAATAGCCAATACAATATTGAAAAGAACAAAGTGGGAGGACTGATACTATCCAACTTCAAGATTTACTATAAAATTACAATAATCAAAACTGTTAGTGGCAAAATAATAAACAAATAGATAAATTAAACAGAATAGAGAATCCAGAAATAGATCTCCATACAGTCAACTTATCTTTGACAAAGGAGCAAAGGTGATACAATAAAGCAAAGACAGCCTCTTCAACAAATGGTGCTGGAAAAACTGGGCATCCATTTGCAAAAAAAAGAATCTAGATACAGACCTTACATGCTTCACCAAAATTAACTCAAAATGAATCGTTGACGTAAATGTAAAACACAAAACTATAAAACTCCTAGAAATTAATGCAGGAGAAAACCTACATGACCTTGGGTATGATTAATACTTTTTTAGACATAACATTATAACGCAAAAGACACAATTCATAAAATAAACAATAAGTTGGATTTCACTAAAATTAAAAACTTCTGCTCTGCAAAAGATGTCAAAAGAATGAAAAGGTATGTCACAGACTTAGAGAAGATATTTGTAAAAGGCACATCTGATAAATGATTGTTAACCTAAATGTACATAGAACTCTTTAAACTCAACATCGAGAAAACAAAAGACCTGATTAAAAAATGAGCCAAAGACTTTAATAGACACCTCGCCAAAGATATAGGGATGGCAAATAAGCATATGAAAAGATGTTCCACATCTGAGAAATGAGGATTGAAACAGCAATGAGATACCACTATACCTATTAGAATGGCCAAAATCAGGAATGCACACAACACCGAATGCTGGTGAGGATATAGAGCAACAAGAGCGCTCATTCATTGCAGGTGGGAAAGCAAAATTGTGCAGCCACTTTGAAAGGTGGTTTCTTATAAAAACAAACATACTCTTCCCATATGATCCAGCAATCATACTATTTGGTATTTACCCAAAGGAGATAAAAACTTATGTCCACACAGAAACCTGTATACAGATATTTTTAGCAGTTTTATTCATACTTGTCAAAACTCGTCCTTCATAGGTGAATGGATAAACTGTGGTACATCCAGACAATGGAAATTATTCAGCACTAAAAAGAAATGAGTTATGAAACCATGAAAAAACATGGAGGAAACTTAAATGAACATTACTAAACCAAAAAAGTCATTCTGAAAATGCTACAAACTACAAGATTCCAACTATATGATATTCTGGAAAAGCAAAACTATGGAGACAACAAAATGATCAGTGGTTGCCAGCAGTGGTGAGGGGGCATGAATAGGCAGAGTAGAAAGAATTTGTAAGGCATTGAAAATGCTCTGTATGGGACTATAATAATGGATATATGTCATTATGCATTAACCCAAACTCATAGAAGGTACAACACCAAGACTGAGTCATGATGTAAACTGTGAACTTTGGATAATTATAATTTGTTAATGTAGGTGCATCAATTGTAACAAACGTACCACTTTGATGGGGGATACTGATACTGAGAGAGGCTATGCATGTGTGGGGGCAGAAGATAAATGGGAATCTCTGTTTTATGGGAACAAAAAACTGCTCTTAAAAAAATGTCTTAAAAATTCTGGTGATAATATACTTAACTATTTTAACTGAAGGTCCACTACATCTCCCCCAACATAAACATATACACATATATTTATTACAAGCAAAAGTATACTTGGTATACATGATTCTTTTAGGAGAGTGTTTCTGCCTCATAAATGCAATAATCACCAAAAACTGGAAATAATCCATAAAACCATTAACCGTAAATAAACAAATGTGGTATGTCTAACAAATGGCATATTACAAAACAACAAAGTGGAACTACTGACACATATAACAAGATAAATCTCAAAAGCATTATCCAAAGTGAAAGAAGCTAGACAGCAAAGATAAATTACTGTATGATTCCATTTATATAAAATCTTCGAAAAAATAAAACTATGCTATTTGAAAGCAGATTAGTGGATGTCGGGGCCCAGGGCTGCAAAAGGGGATGAACTGCACAGGGATACAAGGACATTTGGGGGATGATGTAAATGCCCATTATATATCATGATGACGTTGGTGGTGACATAACTGTATACATGTCAAAACTCACAATTATAAGCTTAATTGATAATTTACCAGATGTAAATTACAACTCAACAGAATTAAGAAAAACAAAAGAAATGCAATGAGAAAAATGGAAGGCTTGGTATTCTGAACTTCTAGGTATAAATTAGAACTCCATTGTACTGAGCACCTGAAATTTGGCTAGTTGGAAATGAGATATTGTAAATATAAAATATATACCACAGTGGATTTCAAAGATTTAGTAAGAGAAAATAATCTAAATTTTTTTTTATATTGTTCTAATAATATTTTGGATATATTCGGTTAAGTATATTAAAATCAATTCCACCTGTTTTTCTTCTTTCAATGAGGCTACCAGAAAATTTAAAATTATATATGTTGCCTAATTATACTTCTGCATTTCTTTTCTGTCTAATGCATTACTTCATATATTCAAGACAGAGGATTCTTGAAGAAAACATGATGTAAGAGCTTCTGTCTCTTGTCAGAGGGTATAAAGTCGAGGCTGAGGAAAAGAAGAAACTCTGAAGGAGTTGGCTATGCATAGTTAGCAAGGGTTTGAATAACACTTGCCCACATACCAACAAGCCCTTGACCACCAGCTGCAGCTAGTACAAAGGAGACAAGAAAAGTCTGCCTGGGTGTCAGACGAAAGCCATGTCTCAAGAGCAGGGTAGTTGGGCTGAGGGATGATAGTCTGGCTGTGAGGAGTGCAGATTCCAGAGTCTCAGGATCAGATTACCAAATGAAAGGGGCCAAATTCAAGACCAGGTGGCAGGTGGAAACAGTTAAATAAGAAGCCGATGCCTGAAAAAGTTCAGTGATCAGCTAACTTAGAAGCACTGGTATCCAGTGGAGCTCCTCATTCAGATCTCTAGGCATCACCTGGACCACTTCAGTATTTGTGCACTTTAAGATCTTTAGATGATTTGTATGCACATTAAGGCTTCAGAAGCACTGCCTCAGGTAAGGTAACCTCCTTTTCAACTAGATGCAATTTAGGATGAAAAATAGCTAGAAAGTGGAGGGGACAGGAATAAGAAGGGAGGGCCAGAGAATAGACTGATACTTAGATCTGAACCACCTATTAGAAAGGGTTATAATTTGATATCAAAATGGCTTTTAGAATAAAATTCGGTGACTGGGCAGGAGATATCAAAGGTTGGACCAGAATAGAGAGCTCAGAACAAAAATTAGAAATAAGGTGGACAGGGCTGTCTCACAGCTAGGAGCTCTAGTGAAAGTGAAGTAAATACCTAAGCAGATGGCAACTGTATTTTAAAATTAAGATGAGCTTCTTGTACTTAGGGAATAACAACATTTTAATTTCTGTAGAATTATATTCCAGTTTAACCTATTATGTGGAATCGATGATCTAACAGGTGGCACTCCATAAATATTTGAATTAGAACATAATGTTTCAAATTTTTTTAAAAAATTTCATTTCAAAAGATCGCTACCCCATGCATTTCAAAAACTTATTAACTTTGCAAATTCTCAAAATATTGTCCGGCACAGGTTTTCTTCTGAGTGTTAGATAATCCATTAACTGAGTTTTTGAGGTTATTTATAAAATTTTTGGTTCTTTTCTGCATCTGTAAAATTCCACTTGTAATTCCCGTTGTATTTTAACTTGTTTAGATGTTAGTAGTCATTCTTTCCTTTATCATAGTGCATTTTAACATATTTTATTCTCTACACTAGTCTTTCAAAAACTGCATTTTTTAAAGGTAAGTATTGAGTTTGTCATTCATAATAATTTGAGAAACTATAACAATAACTATTTAGCAGGCAGCCTCCTATATGTTTAAACCCCTGCCTCACTTAATTCTCACCAAAACTCTAGGATATAAATACTAGTCTATCCATTTTACAGATGGAAGAAACTGAAGCTCAACAAGGGCACACAGCCAGTTTCTAAGTGTAAGAGCCGAGAACCGCGACCTGCACATGGAGGGAACGAGAAGCCAGGGAAGTTCCAGATGCGAGCGGCACTAAGTGGTCAAGGCTCTTCAGAGCAAACCAAGGAGTCCGAAACTCAACCGGCGCGTGGCCATGCCCTTTTCGAAGGCTGGCAAGGCTCCTCCCCCGCCAGCCCGCAGGTCCCGCAGAGCGCCGACGGCTCAACTCCAGGCCTCCCGGGTTGCGGGTAAACGGCGCTCACTTCCTGGAGCAGAAAGGCTGGAGATGGGGGAGGGGTTGCTGACCTCTGGATCTCTGCCAGTCCCATGGTTTGCAGTTGTTCCCTACCTAAACTTCCGGTGCTGCCTCCCCTACATACTTGAGCTTCCAGAATCCGGGGTCAACTATCTCTACTCTTCACACGGATTACTCCTAGCTCCAAAGGTACCTCTTCTGTGCTCATTTCCCAAACTTGGGACAACTCAAAATTGCAGAGCTCTCCCTCACTCTTCCTCCATCCGCGACCCCGCCCCCACCCCCTCCCCTCAACGAAACATGGAAGGCGGGTCAAACTCTCAGGACTAGTGGGGACGGCGGTGGCTGGCCAGAAATTGGATCTGCCCACTAACCTGGAATCCGTAGACTGGGTCAGGGTCGAGGGTTCCCAGTCGCTGCCACTTCCACCAAAGCCGAAAGACTCTAGGGGAAAGAGGCGGGGCGAGGAGAGGAGGAGATGCTGCTGCTGATAGGGCGGATTTGCCCAACACAGCCTAAGGTCCTGAACTCCAGGGGTGTGGTCGCCAGTGTCCGTCAGGCTTAAGTAAGATAGCCCGCTGTTCACTTACTGAACTGCAAATTCTGAGGCCTTGAATACCTGAAGGCCACAGAGGACACTTTATTTTAGCTTTCTGATATCATGTCAGTAATCAATAACACTGATAATACACCTCTACTCTATAGTAATATATTAATTAAAATATCTAAATAAATAAAAATATCTAAAAGTATACGAGTGAGTAAAGATAACCACTTGGCATCACAATGGCATGTTTTACAAAAAGATAATTAAAATTTATCAATTTAAAATTACAGATAGTAGGGGAGAGGTAGACGGGGGGAATTTAAATCATTCGATTAAAAATTAATTAATTAAAAAATTAATAGGTGAAATCTAAAAAAAAAAGAAAACTAAACATATTGTAGACTAGACCATTTTTATAATCCACTCACTGTATTCTTTCCTTGTAAGAAACCTACTTAGAACACAAAATCATAATTCCAAATGTGCTTATGAAGATGAAAACAACAGGGGGCATTGGTTGGTTAATAGTAATGGCTTAAATTATCCACGTCTGCCCGAGGCCTCTTTCTCCACTACAGGAAAATACCTGCTAAAGGGGTACTGGGCTGGCCATTCCTGTTTAAGTAGAGACAATGCCAACTTATTTTTTGTGATACTCTTTTCTAAACTCTTCTCTGATTGTTCTTAACCTACATTCTTTTTTTAGGTACAAGCGATTCAACTATAACTTTAGAATAATATTGAAATTATTCCTCTGTGACTGTAAGCTGTTCACCATACTGAGAATTAAGGCATTTGTAAGACTCCCCAGCCACCCAATTACATATCCCTTAGGATAAGGTGCTTTACATATTCATGAACAGCTCTGAAATTGCAATGGGTATTACAACCGATAGCATCTTACAGTCCTTGTTGGCCACGAGGTATTTATCCTGTGTGTATACAGACTTGCTTGTTATTTTGGAGGACCTTACTGGTTACCTGTAGCCCCAATGTCAACAAAGCATTTAAGGACCATTTGAGAAAGGAATGTGTTGAGGTTGTTGTCTGAAAACCTTCCATTGACCCCTTCTGTAAGATGAAGAAAATGCCAGCATAGGAAGTACATAGTTGATGTTAGAACCGGAGGAGGAAATAGAGACAACAGTGGAATGTTCTTTTAAGAGATCTGCACAGGAATGCTCTTGAAAGATCAGACTCTGTATATGAAGGAGTTTTAGAGCTATATTAACCATTTTACTTTGCATATATTTTCCTTGTAATGTGAGGGGAAAAATTTCCGTATAATATGTGATAGCATTCTATATCTAAATAAGCTTTTTGACTTTTAAAGTTTCTCTCAATAAGATTAAAATAAATTCTAAAGGATAAGAAAGCATTGTGTCATGGTATAATTGGCAATGGTTGGCCTACTATGTGGTATATAAAATAATGGTGCTCTTACTATCGATAGTGACTTAGATGCTAACAAATTTAGGATTTCTCCACTGAAACATTCCAGTGATTGGTAATCAGAAATGGAACTAGAAACATGTGAGGAATGATTACAGACCCTTCAGGGTGGCTAGAATGAAGAAAGGAGAAGAGAAACTGCTTTTTGCATGGCTTTTTAAAGCCTTTATATATACGGGAATATCTTAGCCTCTATCTGTCCTCATTTTAAACAGTTTTATTTTTATTGATTATGATTTTTATACAGTAAAAGTAAAATCTTAGATATATAGCTCAGTGAACTATATGTATGCTTACACCTCTATACCCACCACTCAAATCAAGGGACATCTCTATCACCCTAGATGGTTTCTTTGTCAATATCTCCTCCAAATGAGGGTGGCCAGATATCATTCTGATATCTGTCACTACAGATTAGCTTTGCCTCATTTATGGCATAAAATGTATACATTTTTGTGAATGGCTCTTTTTGCTCAATGTTTTTGAGATTCCTACATATTGCAATACATATCAATAATTTGTTCCTTTTAATTGTTGGGTACTTATCCATTGTATGAATATATCACACTTTGTTTATTCATTTTCCTGTTAATGGATATTTAAGTTGTTTCTAGTTTCAGCTATTATGAATTAAGTTTCTATGAGGATTCTTGTACATATTTCTTTTTGTAGACACATGCTCTCATTTATCCTAGATGTATACCTGAAAGTAGAATTCCTTGTTCCGGGGTAGGCATAGATAGATATTAGTAGATATTCCAGTTTTCCAAAGTGGTTGGACCAATTTTACTCCCATCAGCAGTGTAGGAGAGTTCCAGTTGCTCCATATCCTTATCAACACTTGATGTGGTCAGTCTTTTAAATTTTATCCATTCAATTCAGATTTTCCTGATGAGTACTGAAATAATGTTGAACATTTTTTTCACATGCTTTATATTTGGATATTCTCTTTAGTGAAGGGCCCATTCGAGTCATTTGTTCATTTTTAAAAGTTGTTTTATCTTTTTCTTATTGGTTTTAAGTTTACTTATTTTAAATGTGTTTTTGGCATAAGTTCTTTGTTAGATGTATATATTTAGAATATCTTCTCTCATTCTTTGGCTTGTTCATTCACTTTTTAAGGAAGTGTTTTGTTGAACATAGTTTTTAATTTTAATGAAATCCAGTTTATCTCTTAAAAATAAATAAAATTATAGATTATAATATAAAATTTCAAATTATAACTCGTAATATTATAATCTGTAATTTTAACATATACAACATTGAGACCATAACTATTTGTTTTTAGGTTCTTATGAATACGTGTAAAGCTTATAAAGCCTAGTATTGTGACTATAGGGTTTCAATGACACGGCAACTCTGAGAAGAAAAGCCAGGCCAAATTTCCTGCCCCAAGGACATTGAGATGATGACCCTGATTTGGTCTTGAAAAGTGGGTTGGAGGAGCGGAACTCACAGGGAGAAGGGTGTCCGGATAAATTAAGACAAAGAAGGTTAGGCAATGTGGCTTCTTTCACTTAGCATGATAGTTTCAAGGTTCATTTATGCTGTACCATGTATGAGTACTTTATCCTTTTGATGGTTGAATAATTTTACAGTGTATGGATTTTCCACATTTGTATATCTGTTATTCAATCAGTTTTTAGACATTTGGATTATTTCTACTTTTTGGCTATTATTACTAATGTTGCTATGAATTTTCTTCTACAAGGTTTTTTTTTTGTTTTGTTTTGTTTTTTTTTTGAAACATAGGCTTTTAATTTCTCTTGGGTATATACCTAAGAATAGAATTGCTGGATCATATATTTACTCTTCTGAGGCTCTTCCAGATGGCTTTCAAAGTCACTGTGCCATTTTATATTCCCACCAGCATAATAATAGTGTTTTAATTTCTACATATCCATGCCAATACTTGTTAATGTATGTCTTTTCTATATAGTCATCTTTGTGGATGGACGTGAAATGGTAGCCCATTGTCATCTTAATTTGCATTTCCCTAAGGACTAAAAGTGTGAAATATCTTTTGATAGGCTTTTCTACCATTTGCATATCTTCATTTGGAGAAATGTCTATTCAGATCCATTACCAATTTTTTAATTAGGTTATTTGTGTTTTTAATATTAAGTATGAGTTTTTTATATAGACTAGATAAAAGTCTTATATGAGTTCTATGATTTGTAAATATTTTCTTCCATTCTAGGAGTTATTTTTTATTTTCTTGATTGCATCCTTTGAAGAACAAGTTTTTAATTTTGATGAAATCCAATTTTTTTGGTCACTTGTACTTTTGATGTCATTTTTTATGACTGTTTTGCCTAATCCAAGGTCATGAAGATTTGCTCCTATGTTTTTTTCTAAAAAGTTTAACAATTTAACTCATTACTTATGTCTATAATTTATTTTGAGTTATTTTTTATTGTGTGAGAAAGAGATCCAGTTTTATCTTTTTGCATGTAGATATCCAGTTGTCCCAGGACCATATTCATTTCCCATCGAAATGTCTTGACATTGTTGGCAAGCCACTAAAGAGCTTTTATTCAGGTGTGTGTGTGTGTGTGTGTGTGTGAGATGGTAGGGGGCAGGTAGAGAATGACGTGTCTGAATGTCTAAGAAAAGATCACCTGGCAGCAGTGAGTAGGTTCAAGAAAACTGTAGGTAACAAAATTGCCTAAATCCAGGGAGAGTAAATGTCTAGCTATTGCTTTAGTATGGAGGAAAAAGTGCTTAACTAGATGTGCTGAATATAGGTAGAAGAGAATGGATTTGTAAAATAATTGGTAACAAGGTGTGAGAATTAGAAATAGGTAACTCGAGATGTACATTCAGGTTTCTTACTCTCACATCTTAATGAAGGACATTAAGAAGAATAAGTAAGTTAAGAGGTGAAGAATGCAAGTAAAAAAAAGAGAAATGTGCGGTGATATTTAAAGGAGTGAGGGGGAGCTGAATTTGCCACTTCAAAATATGCCTCTTTGGGATATTATTTTTGACTGATTATTTTTGAGAAACAAAAAGTTCGGGAAAAACCTTTGACCTTCTCCCTAACTGCTTTAAAGAATTTAAATAGAGGACCTGCTCCAGGAAGGAAGCTATTATCATAGATAACTATGGATTAATATCAACAAAGTGCAATAGATAGGGATGAACCTAGTAAGGCCCCTTTGATCAAAGTTCAATCTGTGTTCTATTGTTAAAGATGTTAAAGGCCCAAACATTTATAACTATGGATTAATATCAACAAAGTGCAATAGATAGGGATGAACCTAGCAAGGCCCCCTTTGATCAAAGTTCAATCTATGTTCTATTGTTAAAGATGGCCCAAACATTTATTTACCAAACATTTGCTTTTCCATCTTCATTACATGTGAATTCCCTTCCTTCCCTTTGAAGTCCCAAAGCACAATCCCTTGTCCCCTTCTTCCTGGCTCATGATGGGATATAAGCCTTAACTGCCCTGTCTGTCTTGGGTCCCCATAGTCTTACAGAATCCATGTATGTATCTACATACCATATTATAATAACTGATATAGACATAACAAATAGGCAAATAAGGTAAACTGTGACAGCTCAAAAAATTTTTTCATCTGAGGCCTTTTTATGTTTGTTCTCAGGCTAAAGTTTAAAATAATAAGGGGATTGAAGGGTGAGGAAAATCCAAGTGGGATGGAGAAGAAACTGTTTCAGCTTTTTCTTACATTGTTCTTTCAATTTCAATTATTTTGAAATATATTTATTTTTTATTTATTTTCAAATTGAAATGGTAAAGCCATGAGTCATTTGGGCATTCTCAGGGAAAACTGAGAATAACTCCTTAGATTATGTTAGAGGAGGGCAGAGATCGAGACTTAGAATAGTGGTAGAGACTCAATGAACAAAAATATCTCAAATCCGTAGATGCTTTTTTCTATAAACTATGTTATACCTTCTGGAGCACACCTTCCTTATTCAGTCTCTTCCTCAGATTCTCAGCCCTCAATCTACAAGGCATTGTTTCTTATACGAAGGTGTTCTTACATGAAAAAGGGAAGATACCAGACAAGACTATGTTACTTTTGCGGAAATAACATCAGAGAAACTTTGCTTTTTATTTTAAAATTTTAATTCTTTACTAATAGCATGTTAATTTTGTAATAAAAATATAATAAAATAAGATATAGAAGAACGTTTTTGTCTTGAAATAAAGAGAAACATAATAATTTATTAAAATTTAATATACATAATCTGTGATCTGAATGTTCCATTTTTAGGCATTTAATTTATAGAAATACAGTTCTCCGAGAGGTATACACAAATATGCCAAAAAAGAATTATATTTCAGCTATTTTTAAATGGTGAAAAATTTGATAGCAACAAAATGTTTACTAATACACCAGTTATTATTATTATTTTTGCCATATCTAGTTAATCTAAATAATCCAAACTGCTCTGAAGTGGGTGTTATTACCATTTTTTTTTTTTTTTTTTTTTACGGAACAGGAAATTAAGCCTTAAAGAGATTATATTTCCCAATGACAAACAGCTAATATGTACTATGGTGACTGTAACTCTAACCTAAATCTGTGTGACTCTAAAGACTTTGTGTCACTTGGGAACAGTTACACTCCTGGTAAGCATAAAAGTGTGAATTTGAAATGTAGAACGTCAGACTCCATTTAAGTTGTTTCAAATATTTTAGTTACAAAAACTTTGCCATAATGACTAATCTTATGCATATGTTGTTTTGTACTTGTGAAGGTATATCTGAAAAGTAATTTCCTATAAGTGCAATATCTGGATCAAAGGATAAATGCATAAGAATTTTGTTAAGATATTTCCAAATTCCACAAAAATTCTATTATATTGTATATTCATGAGCAATGTATGAGAGAGGCTGTTTTCTCATATTGGTGTGAACACAGCGTTAATCCTTTTGATTCTGCCAATCTGACAAGTGAGAAATGGTATTTTGATACAGTCTTAATTGTATTTTCTTTTGTTCATAGTAAAGCATATTCTAATTATGTCTTTGTCCTCTTTTTCATCAGACTTATGATCATTTTCTCCCCTACATTTTAAAGGTCCCTAATATAGTAGGAAAAATTAGCCAATTATTTGTAATATAATTTGAAAACATTTCTCCTCAGTTAGATATTGCATATCTGCGATGAGCAGGGTTTTATGCTTTGGGGCAATAGAGATAAAAAGACTTTCAAAATAACCCCTCTTTAAGGAATGCAGTCTAGACAAGGAGTAAAAGCACAAGCACAAACATGAAAAAATTTCTTATAAAACGAGAGCAAGCCCAACCAAATAGTGATTTAGATGAAAAGGGGCAGAGAATCTCAAAAGATGACTCTTTCGTTATGGGCTGAGTATGGGCATGGACAGAGTTGAGATATAAACTACGTTTTAGAAGACAGGTTGATCTTGGACTAAAAGTCAGGCTGAGTAGAGCCCTCAATTTCAGAGAACATCAGGCTAGACTAATCTCTGGTGTGAATAATTAATAATTAGTGAGCAAGTTACTAAGTTAGATATAGATGTTTAAGTTTCTTTAGTAATACATCAAATCTATAAATACATAAACTTATATCTATTAGATATAAGTAGATATTTTGACTTCTTATCTCATTTCAATAACGAATATAATTTTTAGATATGAAGCATATTCGGATGGAAAAGAGTACTCTATTTCTATATAATTATCTATATTTTAATAGATGCATGTGTCCACCTACATATGTTATTGTGTGTTAGCATCTCTGAACTTGGGTACATACACATGTATGATTATGGACATGTGTAGCTGATAATAAAAAATATCATTTTATGAATTTTTAGACATGACAGTTCTTGGAGGTTTCCATTGTGACAAAGATGTTGAACTGGCAAATCTAAATGTCAAAATTATATATAAGGGATTAGGTAACTCATTACCTAATGAGTTAATGCAAGTGAATGCTGAGAAAAGTACAATTGGATGATAGATTCCAAGTAAGCTATCACATTTTCCCGAGTTAGTTTTTCTTAAGACGGTGGAGGATCATAAGGCATTTGAGTAATAGGTGGAACAAAGTGAAGTGGATATTACTATAGATTTCTAGGAAAATAAATCAAAGGTGTATTTTAGTAGAACACTTATTTTAATTTTTTGTATTCACTCCCTTGTATTCTATATTCTACCAGAGACATTTCCTCAAACCAATTAACTCTTTCTAAAGTTATTTTTAATGACTAACATTTGATAGTAAGTATATATTACATAGCATTATTTACTTAATTATTGCCACCTGTGCAGGATACTAAAGCTATCTCCCTTTTTGTTTTTTTTTTTTGCTATCGTAAATGAGTTAATGACTTTTTGCATAAATCTTTGCACTTATTTCTGACTATTTCCTTGAGCTGCCTTCTAGGAACATGAATTAGTAGGTTAAAGAGAATGAACATTTTCAAGGCATTTGATTCATATTACTAAATTCTAAAAGATTGTACGGATTTATACTTTTATTGAGAGTATGTGATATGTCTGAGAGACCTCGAGAGAAAGATTACAAAGCTTGTAACCTTTGTTAATTATAGATTTTCTAGATTATCATTACGTCACTTGTAGTGAATAAAAAGTATCAAATATGACAAGTACTCTGTAGTTTGAGTTGGTAAGAGCCATATACTGTGGACATTATTTTATGTCAGCAAATAATAATGAAAATGAAAACAGCCAGGATCAGGACTAGTGGATTTAAAGTGTTTTCCTCAAATGTAGTATAAGGAACTGTCCAATGGAAGCTGTCTTGTCTGAGTCCCACTGCCTGAGATGAATCACTTCTTTAATTAATTAAGTAAGTAATTTTTTACATACAGTTGACATACAATATTATATTAGCTTTAGGTGTACAACATAGTGATTAGACATTTATATACCTGATGAAGCGATCACCCTGGTAAGTCTAATACCCATCTGACACCATACATAGTTATTACAGCATTATTGACAATATTCCCTATGCTGTACTTTGCATCCCTATGATCATTTCAATATCTGGCAATTTATACTTCTCAATTCCTTTCATCTTTTTTACCACTCCCATCCCCCTCCAATTTGAGTAGAACACTTATCTAAATAAATTGGGACACAGATGAGAATGACACGGAGATAACTGGGAGGTGTAGCGATGAAGATAGGGTGACTACAAGACAATTAATAGATACAAAAAGAGATTAAGTCGAGCTCAAGTTGGGAGCATTTATTTAGATTCTTTGATAATATTGGAAAACATCTCTTTAGCCCCTTTCAAAATCTGCTTGGTCCTCACTCCATAAATAATGGGATTGAGCATAGGTGGGATGACCACATAGAGGTTGGCCAGAAGGATGTGGACATAGCGTGGGATGCGTCTCCCACCAAACCTGTAGGCGAAGACAGAAAAGAGGGCAGGGACGTAGAAGAGTAGGATGACACAGACATGAGAGCCGCATGTATTCAGGGCCTTGGACCGGGCATCTGGAGAAGGGAGGCGGAAGACAGCTCGGAGGATGTGGACGTAGGAGATGATGATAAAGATGATGTCCAGGCCAGTGGAGAGTAGAGCAGCTGCCAACCCATACCAGACATTGATAGAGATATCAGAACAGGACAGACGGGCGATGCCCATGTGCTCACAAAATGTGTGTGCAATGATGTTGATCCGGCAATAGTGCAGACGCTTGAGGAGAAAAATGGAAGGAAACATGATGATAAAGCTGCGAGTCAGGGTGGCAGTGGCGATCTTCCCAATGACCATGCTTGTGAGGATGGTGGCGTATCGTAGAGGAGAGCAGATGGCCACATAGCGGTCAAAGGCCATGGCCAGCAGGACTGCAGAGTCAGCCACAAAGAGGAAGTGAATGAAGAACATCTGGGTGAGGCAACCATCAAAAGAAATGTGACTAGAACCTAGCCAGAAGTTGGCCAGTGCTTTGGGCATCGTGGAAGTCGAGAGCAAAACATCTGTACTGGCCAACATGGACAGGAATATGTACATGGGCTCATGCAGGCTTGGCTGAGAGAGAATGACGCAAAGTAAGATACCATTACCTGCCAGGGCGGCTACGTACATGGTACAGAGGGGGATAGAGAGCCAGATGTGTAGGTGTTCCAGCCCAGGGATGCCAATGAGGAGGCAGCCTGCCATGCGAGTGTCAGAATTGCTCCCAGAAGCTGTGCTATTAGCAGGTAAGAGACCCATGATTTTCTCCCCCTCACCTATATCACAGGGAGAAAATAGATTTAGATTTTGTATACATTAGCAGAGTACGCATAGAGACAACCACAGGGTCTGCACACACTCACAGGTCCAACAACTACAGGCATATTCTCTATAGACGATCACACATAAGCTCTGCACAAAGTGCACGGTTACAGGCCCTGCCCACAGTCAGAGGCTCTCCATAAAGCTGCAAAATATTCAAGCAACACGAGGCTCAAAAACGTTGCCAGATTTAGTGCACCGCCACAGGTTCTGAAAAGAGCAGGAATAGCTAGAAAATCAATAAAAGTCTCTATATTCTCCATAGGGATGTGAGCTGTAATGAGCTCTGCCAAAGCCCCAGGCTATGCTCAGAAGGGCTGCAGTCTCACACCTCTGCTTAGCAGACTATGTGGAAGAGGAGGGTTGGGGGCAGTGGCCACTGCAGGCCATACATCTTTTTTTTCTCTCAGTCACAGATGCTTTGACAAGTAAGGAGGCAGTGAAGGAAGCTATGGCATGTAGAAGGAACACTGCACAAGGTGTGAAAAAACCTGAGTCAGAGATCTGCTCTGTCTGACTGTGTGATTTTTGGACAAGTCACTGTCTTTTTTGAGTAACAATTTTTCAGTCTTTGAAATGAGCATAATTGGTATCCTGCTGGTGTGTTAAATTAAATTTTTGTCACCTCTGTGACTCTGAAGTGTGATGCTATCACCTAGAACATGAAGGAAGGTATGGAGTAATGTTTCTGAAAATGTGGTTCCCCAGACCAGTATCATCAGTATCAAGGGGGAACTTACAGACATTTGGACCTTGCCAACACACCTAATGAATTAGGCACTCTGGGGTTGGAGAAAGGATTTTTGATTTTTTCAGTCCACGAGGTGACTCTGATTTAGGCTAAAGTTTATGAACCACTGACATAAAAACTTTTTTACTTTCCTCCCAATCTAGTCTACATATCCATCTCTTCTGCCAGGACAGTACCAATTATTTCTGCAGCATTCTCCATGAAAATGCTCAAGCTTCAACTAACACTACCCAGTGTTTCTCTCAGCTCACTTAGGATGTGATGTAACCACACAAATAGTCTTTACTACATATCAGGCCCGTTGAGTCCTTGTCAGTCCTATTAAATTACTCTCACAATAAATATACGACATTTACCACTACCCAAATGTCTGCTCCTCCCTTTCAATTGAACTTTCCTCCTCCTCCATAACTGAGACTTCAAGACTGTCAGGAGACAAATCCTCATATTATTAGTCCACTCTTGTAAATTTATCTTATCTTTGCATCTATCCTACTTTAATTTCCTCCACTCTCAGAGAAAGTTGTGTTAATATCCCTCTCATGTTTCAACATCTTCCCTCTTACAGCTACAATATGTTTTGCTTTAGGCACAAGAAAGCTCTCCTTGGTTACTTATTTAATTATTAGGAGACTACAAAGACAATATGAATCAGTTGTATTTTTCTATACAAGCAGCAAACAGATATATAATTAAATGTTAAAAGTTCTGATTACATACATAAATAAATAAATAATTCTGATTGCAATACAAACATGCAAGCATACAAAATGTATGTTAAAAACATAACATACTTAAAAATAAATTTAATTCAAATTTGCAAAGCCTCTACACTGAGAATTATAAAATATTGCTGGAAGAGATTTTTTTTTTAAAAATGTTAAGTGGAAATATATACCATGCATATAAATCAGAAGACCTAGTTGATTGTTAAAATACCAGTTCTCTCAAAATCAATCTGTAGGTTATTTTTTTAATTTAAAATTTCCAGCTTTATTGAGGCATAATGGACAAATAAAAATTGTATCTATATAATGAATACCACAATCAAGTTAATTAACACATTCATCACCTCACATAGTTACCATTTTGTGGGAGGAGTTATCTTAAATTATTTTTAAAATAAGCTGGATACACACACACACAAACACAAATGCATACATGTGTACTTGTATGTATGCATATGTCTATATATGCATACATGTGTGCATAAGTAAGTATGTATGTATGTATGTATGTATGTATGTATGTATGTATGTATCTATCTATCTATCTATCTATCTATCTATGTATAGCTTCAAGAATAATTTCCCCACCTAATCTCTGAATCCCTTTTCTTTTCCACCTTCTCAGGGTCTTTGTTTCATCAATTATTCCCTCTCTTATTTATCTTCAGTTTCTTCTAATTTCCTAGATCTTTATCTTTACTATTTATAAACATTCAAATATTTTTGACCTTGAAAGCAAACAAAAAATTAACAGCTGTAATAAAAATATCTTATTCTACTGGCCTGTTACACTGCTTCCTGTTCTGTCTTTCTTCTTCAAAATTACACCTTTCATAAAATACTTGTTTTGGCTTTGATTTCTTTACCCAACACCGGTTCTTCTCTTTTCCTTCACCTTCCTTTCCAGTCCTCATTGAGGGCTCCTCTGTCCCTGCTGGATGGTTTACTGTTGTGCTTCCTATTGGTCTGTCTCTAACCTCTCCTCAGCCAATCTTGTCTCCTGCCTTGGCTTCCTTAGCATCTACTAATTCCTCCCCAAACTACATTTGTCATCTATTTTGCTTTTCAGGCTCCAGATCCACTTATACAAAGACCTCCCAATTGTTCTCCTAGCCTGCAGTCCTTCCAGTCTCTAAAAAAGCCTCCCTATATAAATTATATTTCCAAAAGATAATTTTGAGCATTTTAGTTACTTGACTATAGATAATAATTTCCCATTGCCTAATAGATTCATACACACAGTTCTCTGCTTTCTCTACCAATATTGTACAAAACGCATGTCTAAACCTGCTCTTCTTTCTCTGCAGTCTTTTATGTAATCCATTTCTTCTATCTCTATCCTCCCTTTTAATCTAGCCAGTTTATATTTCTCACTCAGGAAGACTTTTCTCATTTCTCAAGGCTGGGTTACACACTTCCCCAGTATGCCTATGTTCTCTTGTAGTTATCTATTTCTCTCTCTAACATTTATCACACTGAAATATTTCTGGCCTCAAATTATTATGAACTCCGTAAGGGTCAGCACTGTGCCATCTGAGATAGAGTTGACATGTAGTGAATGGGGTTTTTTTTTAGAAAAAAGGATGAAATAGGTTCCAACCACACAGTCATGTAAGTTCACACTGTCAAGGACTCACATTCATATCATAAAAATCACAGGTTTATAATCATAGATCTTCAGTCCTCGCATTCTCTTCTTGTTTTTGTCTGTGCCACTTGTGCTCATTTTTCCCACAGTACCACTCATCATCCTCATCCTCCACTACATGTTCCCACCTTTGCCTGTCACATCAGTACCTGCCTAAACTTTTCTTCTCCAGTTTCAGTTGTCCTCCTAAATAATCAACCTCCAAGGCAGGCTTTGTTCACAATATCTCTTTATTATTCCATACGACTTCTGTTGTCACTTCCATCAGGCATCCATTGATGTTGCCACATCCCAACTAGTGAGCAACCCCAAGAGTTCCACTTAAGGTTGTCTCTCTGGCAGCTCCCTTTTTCAGACCTTCCACTCTTTATATGCTCCATTCCCCTGCCCATTCACTTCTGTTTCTGTCATCTTTGGGAAAATTACCAGAAAAACTATTATTCCCTTTTATTCCAGTGAATTATTTTTTCCACCTGTTTTTGAATCCTTTACCTGTCTGCACCACCCAGGACTTTGTCCTTTGATAAGCTGTCCCCTAAATGCAATAGCATAACTTTATTTTTCCATTTTCTCTAAATGTCTGAGGATAGAACCTTTGCATTCTCCGTAAGAGCCAAGGATTACTTACTTATTAAGCACTCTATCCTCACCTACAAAGTGACCCTTCAAACTACTCTTTTATCACCCCACTTCCCTGGAAGACAGTTCACTGCAGCTACCCTAGACAATTCTTCCCTTCAGCCCTCCACCCCTCCTTGAACATTGCTATACAACTGTCCACCTATCTGGTATCCGCTCACCATCCATTCCTCCATATTTAAAACCTTCTCTCCATCCTGAAAATAAATGTCTCACACAGACTTACCTCCTCAGACGTAAGACTTGCTACCTTCTCAGACTCACAGTTTCTCAAGTCAATGTTTCATACATAGCGTATGCTTCCTTAATATATAGAATTGAATCTCAGGTCTTGCTTCATCTTCATATGGTGTTTTTTCTCTCCTCTCCTTTGGGAACAGTGATTCTCCTCCCTTTGTGTATCCTTTCCTTTCTCAGCTCCAAACTTTCCTCCACCATTTGGGCCAATATAACTCTGTTCAACACAAGAATCTAAGGCACTTTGATATGCTTTGTCATAGAGCCAGGTAGAAGAAATCTGGCAATAGATACTCTGAGTATCTAAGGGGGTGAGTGGTCAGTACCAGCTCAGAGACTCTTAGTCTGAAAGTTTCCATTAAACTTGCTTTTGCATATCCCATTCCGATACTAGATCTCTTCCACATCCTCAATCCTACTTCTTCAACTATCTTCCTGTTGTCTTTCCCACAGCATTTTCCTTTTAGGCTTCTTTCATTCATCATCTGCCTACTGTCTGTTTTCGAACCCCTATTTCTTTTTTACTTTAGTACTTTCTCTTCATCCCTTCACTGCTCATAAAATCTATTATATTTGTATGTCATCCTAAAGGAAAGGATGTATGGGAATTATTGCTCGATCTTACTCATTCAAAATTTTGACAAGCCTTCAGACAGAGAAAGACAAATACCATATGATTTCATTTACATGCAGAATTTAAGGAATGAAGAAAATGAACAAACAAAATGAAAACAGACTCACAGATAGAGAGGACAAAC
This sequence comes from Pteropus medius, assembly GCF_902729225.1. Classification (NCBI taxonomy): domain Eukaryota; kingdom Metazoa; phylum Chordata; class Mammalia; order Chiroptera; family Pteropodidae; genus Pteropus; species Pteropus medius. The sequence continues at coordinate 879,840 of NW_024352784.1, forward strand.
TGGCGATTGCAGGGCTGGGGCAAGGTGAAAAAAGTGAAGGGATGAAGAAGAACAAATTATTAGTTACAAAACAGTCACGGGAAGGTAGAGTGCAGCATAAGGAATACAGGCAATAATATTGTAATGACTGTGGCTATGGATAGTGACAGGTGAGTAGTAGAGTAACTGGGGGGGATCACTTTATAAATTATATAAATGCTTAACCTTTGTGCTGTATACCTGAAACTAAAAAAATAATGAAGTACATTGAGTGACAACTGTGTGCCAAGCATATGCTGGGTGCTGAAATCATAAAGATCATTTAAAAAGAGTTCCTTTCCTTACACTACTCACTATAGTGAGGAAAATATACATATAGTCAGTGATGGGCAGCACAGGCACCCAACAGTGTATTAGTAGTATGAGCAGAACTTGACGGGGACCAGCACTCAGGAGCTGTTCCGTGTGGCAGGAAAAAGAAAGACTTTACAGAGAGATACTTCTGCTGAATGTTCCTGGGAACACCTGCTTTTGCTTCAGCTCACCCAATCAGTGAACATCATTTACTTTGGAAAGGAATTTAAGGACTCAGCAGGAAATTGAAGATAAAATGAAAGGGTTCAGCTTCAAAGAAGACAATTCAATAGCTGAGGTTATGGGAGAAAATATTGTCCCAGAAAAAATAAAAGATGAGATTCACAATGAGGCGAAGCATGTTGGCCCTGTAGCCTTGGTGATTGGATCTTCGAAAGAATTTGAAGACAAGTGGTTCAGAAAGATCAAAGACCACTTCTGTTCTTTTGAAAATCAGTTGCATACAGAGATACAAATCTCAGTTTAGTAGTCTCTTTAAAACAAAACATCTTACCCTGTATTAATTGTCCTTGTTTATTTCAGAGAATCCACTGCTAATCATGTAATATAGTGAACTAAACATGATTATTTATGTTTCATAAAAATGGCTTATCTCCCCAGGGAAAAAATTTTGACAAACCTTGATTGATTCGTTCTTTAGGTCAGCATTTTAAGTCAACGGATAAGGGAATCATGTCTCCTTACCATGAGCAGCTACCAGTAATTATAATATAGAAGTGGGTACAAAGTGCTGTGAAAGTGCAGAGGCCAGAAGAATAATTCTGCCTGGTATTTTTAAGGGAGGCTTCACAGAGTGTCACATTGCAGTTGCGACTGAAAAATGCGTGCGTGTGCGTGTGTGTGTGCATAAGCATGTGTGTGCATGTGGTTATTGTGAGTGCCAATTGAGACAATGAATGTGAAAGGACAGAACAGATGAAATAAATGGTGATGGTAAAGCTTTGGAGAATTTGGATTGAGGGGTAAGATGGAAACCAGACTACTAAAACGAGAGCAGAAATATTAGAGACGAGTATTCAGGAGATAGGAAATAGTATCAATCTGTCTCAGTCTCTTCCAAAATTAGAATGACTCTCTTTCGTGGGCCAGACCTTACTTAATTTTGTTTATTTGTTTGTTTGTGAATTGAGACAACAGTCACCTTTTGAAGTACACATTTTAGTGGCTTTTAGTATATTCTCTAGGTTGTTCAACCATCATCACTACTCAATGTCCTTTTTTTTTCTGTTCCAGAGTCCCCCAAAGAAACCTCATTAGATTTATTTGCAATGTCTCCTTAGGCTCTTCTTGGCTATGACGGTTTAGTTTTTAAATGTTTTCAATCTATTACTAGTCTACTTTGATTTTTTAAAATGACTTTTGTGTATGTTACATGTTATTATTTAAAAATGTTAAATTTCTTCTTTTATATTGTCAGAATGGATGACATTGGTGTCATTGTGTGCTCAATCTAATTTTTGCCATAGAATTCCAGCTCCGACTTGTTGAAATGAGAGAAAATCAGTTTCATGTAAGGAGCTCAGAAATCTGCAAGAATTCACTCACACAGCCAGAGTCAAGAGAATAGAATTTTAGAGAAGCAGAAGTTTATTTTACCCATTTTTATCTGCCACAATTGATATACCAGGCTAGTCAGCATACAACTACCGTTAAAACTCTGGTCTATTTTCCTTTGAGATATTCTGGACTTGATATTTATGTCTAATTTAGTAAAATGAAAAGAACAGTTCACACCACAAAATTACAGTGTATCTTCAACTTTTTCTGTAAGATGTAAAGCTTGCTCTGCATTATATATTTGTTAACACTTTTATAAAAAACAGTTCAAGTATGAAAGGCCTATATAAGATGCTGAAATCTATGTTAGTTCTTTTTTGGCAATGCATTAACAGAATAAAATTAAAGGAGAACATGGTGAGAGAGAAAGTTTTGTCAAAAGTAACTTTTAGATTTTTGCCGTAAGCAGTTGGATGTTAATGACACATTTCCCTTCACATGGTAAGCATTCAATAAATATGCAGTGAGAGGTTTATCTGAAAGTTTAACTCATCTTGCTCAGAAGTCATTGAGTTTCTTCTGTCCAAAAAGTATCTCAATGCAGTTAAAAGTAGAGACTAGAAAGCCCCATTCAGTGAAATAGAATATGATATAATAACCCAGAAAAATAATCACCTGATGGAGAAACTGGCACTGGGGAACTGAATGCATCAAAATTGGAGGGCATTGAAAGCTTGATACTTATATCTGTCCTACAGCCATATTGATGCAGGATGGGCAAATTCCCCTGACTGGGGGGAGACTCAAGCCCTGCACTGCAAGACAAGGGGGTTCTTGGCAAAGTGCAAGAAAGTATTCAAACACATACCAAAGTTAGAGTCAAAAAAAAAGTTTAATAGAGAAGGGATAACATTCCACAGATAGAGCATAGTGTCCTCTCAGAGGCAGAGAGTAAGAGAGCCTAAGAGAGACTCAGAAAGACAGAGATAATAGAGAGATAAGAATAGTGAGAGACAGAGTAAAGGCACTGAGAGGAACTAAGAGAAAGAAAGATGCTAAAAAGGACCCTGAATGTTAGGGGAATTCAGTTTATATATCATTCTTTAGTTCCTGTGAGTTACAGTTTAAAGACTATTTACCCATTTTCCTTTGATATGGGCATACAGTGAGAAAAGATAAGAGTATGTAGCATGAATATGTAAGAATAGGTAAGTGAAAGGCCTGCTGGCAGTTCCCAGCCTGTAATCCATAGTTTCCCATGGTTTTACCTTTAGGGAATGAACAATTTTATTTTGTTTAGAGCTCCAATTAAAGACTTTGTTTTTCCTGTTTCCCCTTCAGAGTATGGGGAAATGGGTTGTTAGCAATCCCAGAAGAAATTGTCCTTAGTTCTGCAGATTCTTCATGGTCTGGCTGCAGGGCTGATCAGGACATTGCAATCTCTGAATATAGCTTGATTTAACTTTTTAGTTCTCTTGCCTCCCCACTTAATTAATGTTATATGGAACTAACCAGCCTCCCTAACCAATCAACTATCTGTTCTTGAAATATTCCCATAAACATCTTTTGAGATCTAGAATTTAGAGTCATCATCACACCATTCTTCCAAGGCAAACCTGGAGCCTAACGACTTTAATTTATTGATTCTTTCAAAAAGTATTTTTTGAGTGTCTATAAATGACTCATCTACACAAGCTATACCCTGAAGAATCCCAGCATTTTCTGGTTTCTCTCTTCTGTCCAAAACCCTGAATCATATCCTATGTGTATATGATGTCATTACTAGACCAAGAAAATGTTTATGTAAACATTTATACATACTAATGGTATTGCCTAGGGACTGGAGTCCCTGGAGTCCCCCTACATTTTAGAGCTCTCGCTTTTCAGTCTCCCCATTCCCTGAGAAAACCAATGAGAGATAAAAGGTTATGCTATCCAGGTGTGTATCCATCTTTCTCAGCTAGAATTAAATTTCTCTCTCCCCATGCCTCACCTCATCTGGAAACTCTTCCCTTCTTTCTTTTTATATGTCCTCCCCAGTTATGTTGTATTCCCTCTTGTATCTTTCTGTTCTCATCCTGGAGCTATCCTCTTCCAGCTTTTTACTGGTTTTCTAACCCAGCACCAATATCAAAATTAGGTGCCTGTGAGTATTATCTGAGTGTTGTAATGGTGATGGTGGTAGGAGTCTTGGGGAAGCAGAATGGGAAACATCAGACAGTGTGAAAGGTTGTGGTAGGAAGAATAATGAATGGCCCCTCAAAGATATGTACATCCTAATACCTGAAACCTGTGCAAATGCTATTTATATGTCAAAGAAGATTTATGGTTGATAATCAGTTGGCTTTAAAACAGGATCATATTGGATCATATACATAGTTTTTTTTTTTTTTTTTTTGGGAGGAGGTTCAAATGAGACATAGTAGAAACTCAGAAAAAGCAAAGCAAATTGACAGAATTGAAACATCAGTTTTACTACTGAGACTGTGGTAATGCTTATCCTGAGTGAAACTGTGCCTTTTTCTACTTTGGAAGAAACCCAAGGAAACAGAAAAATTGTCTTTAAGAAGAATTCTCAATCATTAATGAAGGATGGCCACATATCTAGGAAAGAGAATCCAAGAAAATTAGTAGAAAAATAACACAAAGCTCAATAGAACCATCTTATTGTTTGTCTGGTAAAACAATTAAGAACTATGATTGTACAAGCTGGGGAGTAGACTGCATGATTCAGCAATAGTGGAGGTTTCCTGGAGACATTAGCACTTGTAAGGATCAGAAGCAATGAGTGGAATTTAGACATATTGAGAAAAGACAAGATTGCATTTATATAAAGGCAACAATACAAGCAATGAGGTGTAGGAATGATGGAGAAATATAGGGCAACTTATATGGCTACCTTTTAGAGAAGACTGTGAGACATATTCACATATGTAGAACCACTTTCTATAGGTAAAGTATTGACTGCCAAACAGGAAATAAAATATATTCTGTAGGCATAATGGGTGCAATTATACCCTTTTAAACAAGATTGTGGATGTCTGGATAATTTCATATTTTCAAGAGAACAATCTGGCAGCATGAGATGAAGAGAAAGGTTTGCAACATACTGAAAGCACCAACATTCTTATTCTACAGTTTCAATTAGTAATTATGATGACTTGAGTAGATGAGGAAGTGAAGAAGAAATGGAGTAGGCAGATCAAACAAGGACTTCCAATTAAGATCATGAAAGCTGGCAGATGAGATATAGGGACTGAAGGAGAACAAGTCACAGTCAACTCTCAGATCACTATGTTCTAGCAGTGGGAGAATGATGCAATGACAAAGTGGGGTAGCTGATCAGGAAGTTGGCGGGTGGAAGAGGATGATGAGCCTTGGAGAACTGTTCATGAATTGACAGAAGAATGTTTAGATAGAGATTTTCTTCCAGATATTGAAGATGTGGGGTGTAAGTTCTGGACAGTCATAAATTGCTTCACTAGAATCCTAATGATACACTGGCATTAAAAAGTGCAGATTTGCTAATTCACACATGACCCCTGTTATTTCTTTAAATGGATACCTCAGTAAGATATTCCTGAGACTCATGTCAACTAGGATATTCAATACTTACATCCTTGAGAAATCTCAGACTGAGTTACTTGGTGAAGGCAAGACAATTTTTGAATTTTAGTTGCCAGTGGAGGACCAATACGCTCCCAGGTTATAGATCTGTTGGGACATGGTCCAAATATAGTAATGATAAAGTTATGGTAATGTCTATAGATGGGGAATAATTGGTTTAATTGCAGTCTCTTGACAGCTTTCGTTAAATGCCATAGAGGTTATGACAAGAGGCAGTTTGTATTTTTTCTAGTGTTTGTTAGGTGATAGAAAGGGAGGGATCCTAGTCATAGAAAAGATTTAAAGAGAATTCATGGATAGTAGTCCCAAGAATCAAATGTTTTGTTCTCAGGGAATGACAATCAAGATGATGGTTACATTGAATTTGACAAATTTCAATCCAGACTACTTCATTTTGGCGGGGATCCCAGGGCTGGAGCAGTTCTACATCTGGATTGGAATTCCTTTCTGTACCATCTACCTTGTGGCTCTTGCAGGTAATAGCATCCTTCTGTACCTCATCGTTATGGACCGCAGCCTCCACAAGCCCATGTTCTTCTTTCTCTCAATGTTGACCTCTACAGACCTCATATTATGCACCACGTGTGTCCCCAAAACACTTGGCATATTCTGGTTGAAAGCTCATGAAATCACATTTCCTGGATGCCTCACCCAATTGTTCTTTCTCCACTTCAGTTTTTTTGTGGATTCAGCCATCTTATTGGGCATGGCATTTGATCGTTACATGGCCATTTGCTCCCCTTTGAGATATACCAGTGTCTTGACACCTAGAACAATTGTCAAGATCATGGTGGGCCTTGTTGGTCGTAGCTTTAGTGTCATTTTGCCTGTTGTTTTCCTAGTGAAGCGTTTGCCCTTCTGCAGGACACATCTCATCCCCCACACATACTGTGAGCATATAGGAGTCGCCCGACTTGCCTGTGCCGACATCTCCATCAATATCTGGTATGGCTTTGCTGTGCCTCTAATGACTATTATCTCAGATCTAATCCTCATTGGTATTTCCTACACTCTCATTCTTCGTGCTGTTTTCCACCTTCCATCCATAGATGCCCGCCAGAAAGCCCTCAGCACCTGTGGTTCTCATATTAGTGTCATTCTCATATTCTATACTCCAGCCATGTTCTCCGCCCTCACGCATCGCTTTGGCCACAATATCCCTCATACCTTTCACATCATGTTTGCCAACCTCTATGTGGCAATCCCTCCTGCACTCAATCCCATTATTTATGGTGTAAAGACAAAGCAGATTAGGGACAAGGTCATCCTTCTATTCCTTTCTAAAGGGATGCAATAACCTGGGGATGAGAACATAGAGAAAAAGATCGTGGCCAGTCAAGTAATCATATTGATTTAATGGAATTTCTTATGCAAATCAGCAGTAGGAAGCCCTCCAGTAATGGATTCAATTCTTATGAACCTCAAGACCTCAATTCTATTGGAGAAAATTATTTGTAGAATTGAGGAGGGGTGGAGATAAGGTTTTTTTAAAATCTCAAGAAAACGATAAGCATCAGATGGAAGTATATATAATTTTCTACCATAAATGCAAAAAATTTTTACTCTTCATTTGGTCCTTTTATCATGTTTCAATTTCATCTTTTTAGAATAAAAAACATAGTACTTAATTCATAAGTTTATTTTGGGGTTAAATTTGTTTAGCACTCAATAAACTCATAAATTCATTAACCATCTATAAGCTGGTAGTTTTTGAAGTCTTAAGCCTTACTCCATTTTTTTCTCTGTCCTACATAACCAACTCTCTTTTTGATATCTCTTCTTGTATATCTCACTGAGACTTCAAAATCGACATGTTCAAAAATATTATTATCTTCTCTTTTATTTCCTCATGATCTTGAATACTCTATCTTATTAAATGAGATGGAATTCAAGCAATTCCCATGTCAAAGCCTGTTCTTTTTATCTTATTTATTTTCTTTAATTATCTAAAAATTAATTTACTATCAATTATTTCTTCTGAATAGTCTTTAAATTTACTCACATGTTTCACATTAAAACACGATCACTACTCTCTCTTTGTCCTGGATTTTTTTTTGTAGGCTCATTTAGTAATTTGCTGCCTCTAAACTTTTTTCTTTTCCATACATTTTTTTTTTAAATTAGAAACTAGAGTGCTCTTACTAAACTCCAACCTAGATAATGTCAATCTTCTACTTAAAATCATTTAACAGTTATCCATTTTGTTTAGAATAAACTCCAAATATTCTAACACATCTTCAAAGGCTTTTATGGAATGATTGGCGCTAACCACTTATTGCTTGGTGTCCACTGATTCCATGCTTTCCTTTTTTCTAGCTCTTCCCCTCACATGCTTTTTATGTTACAACCACCCTGTACTTCTTTTGGCTTTTCAAATGAACTATGTTTTTTTAAATTTAGAATTATTATATGACTCAGCAAACCTACTTCTAGGTATATAACAAAGATAACTGACAACAGATGTTCACACAAAACTTGTAAATGAATGTTTATGGTAGCATTATTTATAATAGCCCTCCCCAAAAAAGTGTAAATAACTTGCATAAAATGTGTATCAACTAATGATTTATCAGTTATATCCAAATGTGTTATATCCAAATAATGTTTTGTTATTCAACCATAAAAGTGAATAAAGTTTTGATACATAATACGACATGGTAAATTTTGAAAACGTATGCTAAGTGAAAGTAACCAGACACAAAAGGCCACATACTGTATAATTCCATTTATGTCAAAAGTCCAGAATAGGCAAATCCTTACACACAGAAAGTAGATTAGTATTTGGCAGGTGATTGGGGGAGGATGAAATGGGGAGTGACTGCTTAGTGAACATGGGATTTCTTTTGGGGATAATGAAAATGTTCTAGAATTAAATAATGGTGATTGTTATACAACATTGTAAATGTACTAAAAACCACTAAATTGTACATTTTAAAATAGATAAAATGGTAAATTTAATATTATACGAATCTTACCTTAATAAAAAAGTTAAATATGCTCAATGTTATACAAATAATATATGATGGATGTACAGCTAATACGTCTGTCTGATTTCAAAGTATTTGTTCTTACAACTCACTGTTTTACCTCTCAGTGAGGCAGAATTTCTCTACCACAGAGACCCTTCCTCTCACATCCTTTTTGAGTTAAACCAAAGCCACAGTACTTAGGTTTATTCAATTCCTAGTGTGTCAAGACTACCAAGAGCTACAGTTAGTGGTGAGCTGGAAATGGTTCATACTGGCTCGCGAGAGCCAAGTGTTAAATTTTTCAGAAGTTTTGCGAGCAGGTCAACATCATATTGATAGCTTGAAATTAGCCATTATGGAAGTATCTACACCTAGGGAATCAGCCAAATGACAAATCAAACCTGCTAAAGTCAGCTGTTAAACATTCACTAGCAAACACACCACTGGCTACAAGCCTCTTGAAACCAAACTCACAAGCCTGAGTGTGGCCCAGGCCATGACCCCAGACCTTATATGACTATACTTTAGCTTCAGCCACTCTACTGAGCTCTTTTTCTTCTGAACTCTGATTCTTATGTCCTTTTGGTTATTTTATCTCCAATGACCCTTCATATTCCTAAGCTTGGTAGTATTGTTGTTGGTTGCAGAGTAACACAATACTTTATTATGTATTATGATTTATATAGGTCCTTTCAGGTATATGGATTTGTGTGGCTACAGAGAACAGAGTGGGAAGGAGAGACAGAGATAGGCGTAGGGCCAGCAGCCACCCAAGACTCATGCAGTTGAGTTTTATAGAAGCAGAAGACCATTGACACTAGAAGTTTGTACTGAGCTTGTGTTGGATTTTAAATATTCATGTTATTAATATTATCCTGAATGCACACACCAAGTGTTCTAGATGAGGGACAGGTTCTCAATAATCACCTAAAAAGCAGATAAAACCGAATTCTTACCCAATTCTTACCCGTAGGGTTACACTGTGAGGGCCAGATCAAATATCCTATGCATACGAAATCTGTTTCATAGTCAAGGAACAAATAAAAATGTATTTTCTCTTCTTAGAAAGGCCAGAGAGAGTATTCCTCCTCTTCCTATTTCCCACTTTCTGAAAAAGTTTCCTTGGAGAATAATTGAAAATAAATCTCTTTATGGAAAAGATAAGACCATCGCCTCCATTTTTAAAATCCATTCATGTCTTCATACTTCTGGAGTTAGGTAAATGTCTCTGGAGTTCTCTCACTATCTGTAGTTATCTCACTAACTAGAGTTGTAAGTTAATTTCCCAAGACTGGGTCTTAGCACAGGAACCCAAGATTTTGGCAAAATTTATTCAGAAAGCCCAACTTAGGAAAAACACAAAAATATCCTCTCTACACTGCGCAATATGCCAGAAACCTGAGCAGACAGCTGAGAAGGCATAAGTTTTATGGTTATGGAGCAATGAAAAATTTCCTTTAAAATTCCCATAGGAGCTTTCAAAGGATGGGCAAGCACAAGACTGGCTCACACTGCCTGGAATATGGGCAGTACAGATGGAGCCCCTGCACATAAATAGTCTGTCTGTTATCAGCCTCGAAAGCAGGTGCACATCTGTTAGGGAAAAGCTACGGAAAGCTACTTCACTGTAGTTACATGAACCCTGGTAGAAAAAGAAAAGGAGCGGGGTAAAAGTAATTTGCCACAGACGAAGGACAAGGCCTTCTTTTTGTTTTTAACCTTTCCCTGTAAAGAGGGTGAAAGCTCATACCAGGGAACATAATGACATTAATGACGGTGACACAACACATTTGTACAGAATTTTATAATTTCTAAAGTGCTTTAGCAACCACTTTCTCATTGGATCCTCATACAACAACCCTGTGAAATAGAAGTTACGGAGTTTAAAAAGGAGGTTGCTCGACCACAAATTAGGAGGGTTGCACAGGACACCCAGCATCCAAGGAAGCTTATATATCTAAACATTTTTCTTAATTAGCTTGTCTTTTAAAAAAATTCTCCCAAATCTTGTACTTACAGCAGTAAATTTCATTTGTGTGGATGGTGCTATTGGGTATCATCAGGTATTCCCTCTTGTATTACAAGATGGATAAAGTCTTTTGTGAATAAGATGAGCCAGAAGAGGAAGCCTCTGTTGTTTCCCCTATTTTTATACAATGTTGGTGTTTGCTCTCTCTTATTTGTATTCATAATAGCTATTAGGAGGACACATAGAGATCTAAAATTTAAATAGTAGATAAATGAAAAGTTTTTTCATATGTTTTAAAATAGAGATGTTATGTTTTCATTAAATATTGAAGAACCCTATGGACATGCAAAATAGCATTTTGTATGTCTATGAATGCACAAATTTTAAAGAACTTATTTACATTTGAGATAAGGGACTCATACAATTTGGATCATCCCTATTTAATGAAAAAAGATTAATTTCGTAGCAAGTAGAGCCTATTCTAAATGACAACTGTCTCTCTTCTTTTTTAATAGGATCCTTCCTTCTCACCTATAAGAAACCACAATGGGATCCAGTCAACCTCAGCAACACTTCCCTTTTGAAGAAAACACAAGGGCCACTCGTTCACAAATGTGTTTGGTCTTTACTCCATAGATATTTTGGTTCATCGTTGCGGGGGACAAGAACATAGAGGTTGGCCAGCAGGATGTGGACATGGTTGGGGATTTTTTGGCTGAAGCGCTGAGCAATAATGGTGAAAAACCCTGGAAGGTAGAACATGAGGTTGACACAGACATGAAAACCACAGGTGCTGTGTACTTTCATTCGAACATCCTGGAACGGAAGCCTGAGACTGCCCTTAGAATGAGCCTGTAGGAGATGGCTATTGTCACCATATCTAGCATAATACTGAGTAATGGCACAGAGATTCCATACCAAATACTGATGGTGATATCAGCACAAGCCGGCTTTGCCAACCCCATGTGTTCACAGAATGTGTGGGCATTGATGTTTGTCTGACAGAAGGGCAGTCGTTTTACAGGGAAGACAATGGGGAAAACAGTTGCAAAACTCCTGAGCACTACAACACCGCTTATTTTGCCAGTGACGCCATGGCTAAGAATGGTGGTATACCTCAGTGAGAAGCAGATGGCTACATAATGGTCAAAAGCCATTGCCAAGAGAATGCCTGACTCTACTACAAAGGCAAAATGCATAAAGAAGAGCAGGGTTACACAACCACCAAAGGAGATGTCTACGTCATCCAACCAGAAGGTGCTCAAGGCTTTGGGTACTGTGGATATAATAGAATTAGATCCCAAAAAGCTAGCAAGGAGAGGAAGAAGTACATGGGTATATGCAGACTGTGCTCCACTACCACTACACAGATCAGGATACCATTTCCTGACACAGCTAGCAGGTACATCAGGTAGAAGGGAATGGAGATCCACATGCGCAGCTCCTTCAGGCCAGGGATGTCGATAAGGACAAACATATCATAATTGACAGTAGAATAGTTGAGAGCAGACATGCCTGAATTATGGTATGAAGCTTTCATCACTTATCTGTAAGGAGAAAGAAAGTTAAAGAGCTAGCCTGTCATGACCAACTAGTATATATTTATTAATTCTCAGTGGGCTCAGATCTGCTATGTAAAAATCTCACTTCATTAAGTTCCCACCTACTCAGAGTGCTAATTATGGACTCAAATGTGTGCAGTAATCTGCTTTGAAGAGAAAGATTTCAAAGATTCATTGTGGGATTGAAGAATTTTTAAAAGATGCTTCCAAGGAAAATCCAGCACTATGTTTTTAGAAGTAGGGGTCAGGAGTCAAACTATGTAAGTTAGAAAATTCTCCACTTAACAGCTGAACAATTTAGATAAACTTTCTGTGTGTCATTTTTCTATTATAATATGGAAACAATAAGAAAACCTACCTCATTGGGACTAAATTTGATGTTTGTAAAGGACATGGTGCTATAATTGACATATAGCAAGAGCTCAATACACAGTATCAATTTTATTAGCTTTTAGTTAAAATTAACTTTGTCTTTCAAATATCTCCCTTAAAGAATCTTTTTCTATATACCCAGGCCTGACCAGATACTTTTGTTATTTATTTTCTTGATGCTCTATAGATTTTCATAACAATTATTAAAGGTAGTGATTATTTTTACACATATAATCTTGATTATTTGATTAATGCATGTCTTTTTTTCAACAGATTGAACACTACATGAGGAGAGGCATTGTATCTATTTTGTTCTTTATTATGTTCTGCTATCTAGCACAGAGCCTTGTTTCTAACAGGTATTCGATGATCTGTATTGAATGACTGAATGTATACATGCATGAATGAATGGTCAATTGCCTGTCCCCTTCAACGGTTTCATTTCTTAGCATTTCACTAAAGGTACCTGAGTCTACTAAGTGACACACATTTTCCCAGGACACATTATATCCTCTTACACCTCTAAGCTTTGCACGTGCTGATCTCTTGGCATGTCTTTTCTGTATCTTTCCCTAACACTTATTCATCTTCAACATCCGTTAAGTTAATCTATTTTTCAAGACCTTCTCTAATCTCCAGGTGGACGCCTTTGTTGGAAGAGGTCAAGAGGATGTGACTGTTGGTTGACCTGCAAATTGTACCCGGGGCAATCCAGGTACAGCTTCTCTTTCCTTGGAATGTACATTCTGCCCATCATTTCCATAAATGGATTCATTTTCAAGGACACAGCCTTAAGGGAACATTGTATTGTCGATACTATCTAGATGGTATGTGTGCTTGAACCTGGTTGCAGCTTTTATATAAACTTTTAAGATGATGGCAGGGAAGTGTGGGGATCTACTTGTCTTGTGACCACCCAAGACAAGTCTTGTATGTAAGTTCCCTTGCTCTTGAAATCTACCACCTACCAACCTGGAATGGCCTGCTTTTTTCTTAGATCCCTCCTTGCCTGGGTACAGGGGCCAGTTATGAATTTCACCCACTGAATTCCTGAGGTTGTGAACTGCCTTTGGATTTCCTGTGATTCTCTTTCTGTATTGAATTTCATTTTACAAGTCTATTGACCTCAGTAGGTATGTCTTCAAGTGAATAAACTATTTACCTCTGAATATTCAGGGTCTAGAAAAATGCCTGGTTTCCTGGGCCTGACATTATTTTTATGTTAATATTTGTCATTGTGTGAAAGAAGTGATCTTGAAATCCTTTTGCAGAATCATGCTTACAATATTTCACAAAAGCTAAGTTACTTCCCCTGTTGAGGTAAATTTCAAAGGGGATTATTTAAATAGAATTATAGTAGATTATGTTTAAATAGCCCAAATTGTTAAGAACTTCACTTACTTTGCCTTGACCTTCAGTTCTTTATTCACAGGTAGGATTATACAGTGATAACTTGTATTCCCTTTCATATTCGTTATCTATGCTGTGTAACAAATTACTTCAAAAGTTAGCAACTTAAAAGAAAAATAAACATTTATTGTCACAAACACTTTCTGTGTCAAGAATTAAGAAGTGGTTCTGTCTAGGGTCTCTGATTAGGTTGCAATCAAAATGTTTCAGGGGTTGCAAATATCTGAAGGCTTGGCTGGAGATAGAGGGTCTACTTCCAAGATGGCCACTTATATAGTGCTGTGTGTTAGCAAGAGGTTTCCGTTCCTCCTCATACAGGCTGTTTGAATATCCTCAAGTAATGGAGGCTGGTTTCTCCCTGAGTGAGCAATTCAAGTGAGACAGCAAAAAGGAAACTTCAATGCCTTTTATGGCCCAGTATCAGGCATACACTACCATATCCACCATCTGCTATTCTTAGAGATAAATATCTAAGTTTAACCCAAACTCAAAGAAAGAGGAATAAAGCTCTACTTTTTGAAGACAGGCATATTATAAAATTAGTGAACATATTAAAAAACCACATACTTGTTTATATTTACCACTACCTGAATTCTTTGTCTTTCTGATACTTTGTCACAGAACTCGAGGCCGTATATGCCTCTGGCTATCACCATAAAAATGCTCTAGGCCCCACGTATGAACCATAATGCTCATACTATATTTAGTACTGTGGGTTCTACTCAGAATAACAATTGTTTCTTAATATATTCTATAAAATAAAAGAAGCATTTATAGGAAACATGGACAAATGCTTCCCCAAAGGCAAAAAAATTAGGCTATAACTTCAGGAGGACTATGACCATTAAGAGGGTGTGAATGGGTAGGTAATCAGAGAGTGGATGTATTTATAAATGATACAAATACACACTTCAGGCATTTTTCAGATGCATCAAATAATATAAAATTATTTTCTAATTGACAGTATAGTAATTTCAATGCATAAAATATTGTAAAGTAAATGTGATACAAATAAACTGATAATATTGCTACTATTAATAATAACAGAACATAGATTGAATGCCTACTTTGTGAACAACCATGGAAATGTAATGGTGAAGAAGAGTAAGGTTTTTATGATAAAGGAACTTGCTTACTGGAAGCAGAAACAGAGCTAAACAGATAATTGCAATATTGCGTGGTTAGTTAGTGCGAAGGCGGGGTGAGTAAACACAGAGGTGAGTGAAGAATGACTTTCCAAATGAGGTGATGATAGGGTTAAAACTGAGTCAGACAAAAAAGAATAGGAAGAATATTCTAGAAAGAAGGAAGAACATATGCAAAGGAATGATCCTTGCCAAATTATAATATGCACTAGGAATTCCAAAGAGATTAGTTTAGAATTTAGATTGTTTTGAGGATGAGTGACAGGAGATGAAACTGAAGAGGAAGTCAAGGACCTGAAATTGCTGAATCTTGTATGTAATGCTAATGGCACTTATTTTGTCCTAAAAGTTTTATAAACTCCCTACAGAAATGATAATCATATTTCTATTTTAGAATGATTATTATGGCTTCAGAGGAGCAGATGGATTGGTGGTGTGGAATTGAAATCTTTAGATCAATGAAGGCTCAATAGAAGAAGTGACTAGAGAATAAAGATTATGACTAAAGAAGGAAAGTGGTTCTAAAGATATTTTGAAGTCTAAATTGATGGGACTACCAAGTGTATCTTTAAAGAGTTTTAAATGAAAGTTCAATATGGCTAATATGTGATAACTAGGGCATTCCTCTCTTAGGCTTCAATCAGAAAGAAGAATCTGTACCCTCCTTCCACAGATCCATTTGATTTAATGATTACTAGAGTAACCATTATATGTACATACACAAATGATTGAATATTTATAACATAAAAAAATAACCTACAGAGAAAAGTAAGTTCACACACACACACACACACACACACACACACACACACACACACACTAAACTCACAGAGATTTCACTGTAGATGGCTTTAGCAGCAGTGGAGAGAGCTCTTGCCATTTCAAAGCCCTGGGGGACTCCGCTCACTCAAGATACTGCCTGTCCTTAAAGACCTGAAACTGCAGAGACTCAGTCCACCTCAGCCTTTGGGACCTCAGATCCTTAAGAGCCCTGGGAAGTACCTCACTGTGCAGTCCACAGTTCACTGATCAGGTTGGTGGCTCTGGTCTCTCAGGGGCCCACAAACCCTCTCTGAAGTCCAGTAAGAGGAATAAGAGGATTGGCCACTTAGAATGCTGTTTCTGTCCATCCTGTGGTCCTCATCAAGGGCTGGGGTTTGTTGAAATTAGATGTTGGGCAAGGTGGGCAAGGTTAAGCCAAGGAAAGATCTCAGGCCCAGATCCTAGGGGAGGCTAACTGAAGGACATACAGAGGACTTACCAGGAGGCACAAGGTGAGGCTAAGAAAAGACAGGATGGACTCAGTCCAGCTTTCCCCATGTAATAGCATCTGTAGGTCTGGGAGCCAGATGTTAAAGTCTTAAGGGTTGGAATAAGAATGGATAAATGAGGCAGAAGGAGACAAGTAGAACTGGGCTATCTTGAGGACATAATCTAACAGCTGAAGTCAAATGACCTGAGAGCTTGGATCCAGAAGAGCAGACTCAGACTCTCTGGTTTCCTTATGATTGAAACCTTCTGTCACTGCATGGGTTTCTGCCATCTGTTTGTATTTCCTTGTGTTTATAATAATAATGATATTACATAATAGTTGCTGTGTATTGAGAGCTTAACATTTCCAGTCACTGAACTGATAACTTTCTCATGTAATCCCCACAGAAATTCAATAAAGAAACAGTTATTTTAAAGAGATCAAATAATTTGTTTGGCATAATGAAAAAAGAGGCATAGATCAAATGCAAATCCAAGATACCTGACTCTAAAATCAAGGTTTTTCAGCTGTAGCAATAATGTGACTTTGTGCAGACTTTGCCTTGATTCCACATGTGTCTGGGTATATGTGTAAGTGTGTGTGTTTTAATTTACTCATGCATTTACTATTTTAGGGATTCATTTATTAAGTTGCACTTTAATAGAATATGGAGTAAATAGAAGAGTGAATGGGGTGGAATGGGGAGAGGTGTGATGAAAAAGGTATAAATGTCCCATATCAAAGAGAAGCTTGTGTACAATGATTTAAACATTATTTATTTATTTAATAAAACTTAAGTGTTTTCTAGAAATCAAACTAGAATTAGGAGTTAAAACTATTAATAAGATAATCTTTACACTCAAGAAAAATAGAAGATAGGCAAATAAGTGCAATAAACTATGAGTGCTTCTCTAAGACATAAGATCATGGTTCTGTGGGTGTGAATAAAAGGAAATGTTTTGGGGGTTAGAAAAATGTTTTATGTAAGAATTTTCACCTAAGCTGAGGCAAAAGTGGTGGGCAAAAGTAAGCAGTCCTAATGATGTCTTACTTCTCTGGATAGAACCTCTTGAGCAATGTTAATAAACATGATAATCAAGATCTTATATTTTTTCTTATTTTTACCTTTAACAGAAATGCCTTTAGCATCCTTGTTTGGCATATTATTGGCTGCCAGTCTGCAAAAAGTTTATTTTTCTTTACTTATTCAGCGATAACTATTTAATGATTTTAAGTATATTTTAAAAACAATAAGAATATTATTTTTATTTTGACTCATTAGTGACATTCAATTTCAAAAATATTCATTGAGCACTTTTTAAGTGCCACTATTGTATGGACTTTGAGAATATTTTGGAAACAAAAAAAACTAACAAAATTGATTTGATCTTTTCCTTTGTACAGATTTCAGTTTAGCAGAGAAAATAAACATTAAGCAAATAGTTGCAAGCATGCTGAATTTCAGAAAACAGGAAGTACAATTTGGAAATAGAATTTTCTAATACAGAGAGATTGGGAAGACTATTCCCAGGGAAGTCATATTTAAGCTGAATGAAAGGGAGATTGAGACTTGAATGATGAATAGAACTTAGCCTTGTTGGGAGACAGGAGTAGGGCTGAGAATACTTCTCAAGTTAAGAGTGAAGTATGTACATAGTCTCATAGTCAGGAGACTTTGACACTAAGGAACACATGTTACCTAACCTTTATTTATAATAGCACACGTTATCTGTTTAGACTTTCATTTATCTACAACAACCATTGCTCAGAGAAATGCAGTGTTGATTTATGACAACTCATTGCATGAGACTGCTTAGAACATCTTGCAGTAAGATAGCTCATGCAGAAAGAGTCTGTCTGGGGGGTGACTTCATTTTTCTTCATCACCTGGGCTTCCATTATCTTTGGCTTCATTTCTGTCCATCTTCAGAGAAAAGATATGAGTCTCAGTGGATACTAAGTCCAAATTTAAGATAAAATAATTAAATACTGTAATTGGAACCCTGGAAATGAAGTGATGGAAGAATTTGCCACAATCTTTTGTATATGGAAATTGCTTTTAACATATACATTTTTAGAAAATGCAGGATTTTTCCTGACCAATATTCCTGCAGTATAATAAGAAGGCTGAAGAGATAACCAGAACAGATCGTGGAGACCTTGTTAGCTATGTTAAGGATTTTTAAATTTTGATTCAAAAAAGAATTGGATTAATATAATTGATTACACATGGGATTTCAAAAGAGGAGAGTGTAAATAATCAACTCCAAATTTCTGCATTGGATCGTTTAGTGGATAGTACTGATGTTCTTTGAAATATTAGACACAGTAAAGGACATCTGTTTTGTAAAGAAATATGATAGGTTTTACTTTTAATTAAAAAATTAAACTTGAGGTGCCTTTGTGATATACAAAAGAGGATATCCAGGGAGCAGTCTGATATGTGTGTTTTAAAAGATCTAAATAAGAGGTAAAAAATTGGGAGGTGTCAATGTATTAATTGGGATCTTAGGAATTGATGATATAGATCAGGAAAAGTATGGAGATAAGGAAAGGGGGCTTCAGGTAGAGCCCTGAGAAATACCAGGATTTAAGAGACATAGAATAGAAAGAACAGGCAAAGGATGAGATTAGATGCCAGAAATGTTGAAGAAAACCCAAAGTTGTGATGAAGCATTAAGAGAATGTTTCAAGATTGAGGGGATTATCAGTGGTGTCAAATGCTGCTAAGAGTTCAAGCAAGGACTGAAAGATGAAACATAGCCACCATGGATGACCTCGGTGAAAGCTGCTTCCATAAAAAGATGAAGACAGAAATGAGATTAGCATGAGTTAAAGGGCAAGTAGGAGAAGAGAGTGAAGATAATTAGTGCAGACAACTAAAATTTTAACTATGAATGAGAGAATATAGTTATTTCATCATCATTTAGACTGGAATATATTTGAGCACATTTTAATGGTGTAAATGCTGAAGGAGCAGAATTTTTAAAAGGCTAGGTGAGGACAAAAGCGAGAAAAAGAATTAATGATAATGAAAGGTATCTGACAAGATGGGAAGACTAGAGATAGAAAGTAAGGGTTTGTTTGGGTTCCGGATATACAAAGAACAGTTTTCCCAATTATAACAAACAAATAACATAGAGAATAGGTATTGAAATATTTGTATGTACATATATACACACACATATATGTATATATACACATACAAATAGATGCAATGGCTACCTGGAATAATTTTATATTTAATGGCCTGTAATTTCTCTGTGAAGTAAAATAAAAAATCATTTATTGAGAAAGAAAGAGGGAGTTGGAGATGATGAATGTACTTAGAAGAGAGTAGGAAAAAAGTCATAGAGGGAGACTGAGTTGAACAAGATCCTGTTGCTGGATCACTGAGCAGTGTCAAGTGTGAAGTTTAAAGCTGATGATCATGAAATTATAGAAACATAAATATGCATGGTTAAGAAGTGTTTTCCACCATGACCTAGCACACTTACTAGTTTGATTAATCTAGGAATTGAGTTTTGTTCCACATATGTAGTTGAAGGTCAGTAGAGCAAGGACAAGCAAAATATTTGTAAGGGAGTCATGGAAATGAAATGAAGAATCATAGAATTTAATCTCGATAAAAAGGAATGCAAAGACACTTGGGCACTGAATAAATAGTAATGAACCCTCACTTCCCTAGAGGGTTCAAGGTTGTTGAAAAACAAATTGATAACAACCAATAGTCAGTTGAACAGATACAAAGTAAAATAGCTAAATGTGCTATTTATGAGGTTAGTCATTTTGGGGTTACAAAACCTCAAAGAGAAGGCCCTGGAATTGGGTGGCTGACTTTTGGTAACAAAATAAAGCCATCCAGGATAATGCGATTCTATTTTGAGGAAAACATTTTAGATAGGTGAGCCACAAGGATATTAAATTTGCTATCGCTAGAAATGTGTCTTCAAAAAATCAGGAGGATTATAAAGTCCGTGTAAAATAATTAAAAGAAAAGTGGGTAAATGAATAGATTATTAAGGACCATTATTTGTTTGTTTGTTTGTTTGTTTGTTTATTTAAAACAAGAGTCCTAAGTAGAGATACCTGCAAGTGATATGACTTAACACCCTCATTAAGAATTATTTCCTTTAATAGTACAAAGTATCTTTTGCTTCACCTAATGTTTTTTTTAATTTATTTTTTTCTGATTTTTGCTTTGCTAGGCTTGCTTCCTTTGTATTTAAATTTCCTGAAGCGCACTTATCTATCCTTTTTTTCCTACCTTTTCCAGGTCGTTTTGTTTTAGATCTTTCTCATGTAAACAACATATAATCATATTTTAATTTAAAAGACTTTATTGATACCTATGCTTTTAAATAGAAGAGTTTAAACAACCTGTATTTATAATCTTTGTTTTTAAGATTTCAAGCTTTTATTTATTTATTTATTTAAAAAATTTTACAACAAATTCTTTTTAAAAAAATTTTATATTAATTTTAGGTATACAGTATAATATATTTGTACTCTTAAGTCATATGTTGCTAATTTGTTTTACACTTCCAGTTTTCTGTTTTCTTTATGTGACTTAATTTTATTTTTTATTTTTTTATTTAAAAAAATTTTTTTCCCATAAAGTTTATTTTCTATTTCTTTTTTTAAAGTTTATTGAGATAACATTGGTTAATACAATTATATAATTTTCAGGTGTACATTATAATTTGACATGTATATATTCTATTGTGTGATTACCACTCAGAGTCCAGTTTCCTTCAGCTACCATATATTTGATCCGCTTTACCCACTTCGGCCTTCCCCAAACCTAGTACATTTGACCCCTTTTACCCTGCCTACCTCTTCCCTCCTCCCCAACTCCCTACCCTCTGGCAATGACTAGTCTATTGTCTATGTCCCTGAGTCTCTGTTTGTCCTGTTCATTTGTTGTTTTTAGGTTTATATCTCACATATAAGTGATATCATGTGATTTTCAACTTTTTCTGTCTGGCTTATTTTGCTTAGCACGATTATCTCGAGGTCCATCCAGGTTGTCGCAAATGGCAGTATTTCATCATAGGTAATATTCCATTGTATATATGTACCACGGCTTCTTTAGCTAATCATCTCATAGGACACTTTGGTTGCTTCCATGTCCTGGCCACATTGAATAGTACTGCTATGAACATTGGTGTGCAAATATCTTTTCGGATATGGGTTTTCAAGACTTTGGGGTAAATACCCAGTACAGGGATTGCTGGATCACATAGTAGATCAATTCCTAGTTTTTGAGGAACCTCCATACTATTTTCCATAGTGGCTGTACCAATTTGCAGTCCCACCAGCAGAGTATGAGGGTTCCTTATTCTCTGCATCCTCTCCAACATTTCTTATTACTTGTCCTGTTGATTGTAGCTATTCTAACAGGTGTAAGATGGTATCACATTGTGGTTTTGATTTGCATTTCCCTAATAGCTAGTGATGTTGAGCACCTTTTTATATATCTGTTGGCCATTTGTATGTCCTCTGGAGAGAAGTGTCTGTTCAGATCCTTTGCCCATTTTTTGATTGGATCATTTGTTTTTTGTTGTTATTGAGTCATATGAGTTCTTTGTATATTTTGGATATTAAACCCTTATTGGAGGCGTGGCTTGCAAATATATTTTCCCATTGAGATGGTTGTCTCTTTACCTTGTTGACGATTTTTGCTGAGCAGAAACTTTGTAGTTCGATGTAGTCTCATTCCTTTTTTTTTTTTTTTTTTTTGCTTTTACTTCCCTTGCCTTTGAGGTCAAATTCATAAAGTCCTCTTTAAGTCCCAGGTCCTTGAGTTTAGTTCTTATGTTTTCTTCTATGCATTTTATTGTTTCGGGTCTTATATTCAGATCTTTAATCCATTTTGAGTTAATTCTGGTGTGTGGTGATAGACAACAGTCTAGTTTTATTCTTTTGCAGGTGGCTTTCCAGTTTTTTCACACCACTTATTGAAGAGATTTTCCTTTCTCCACTGTATGTTTTTGGCTTTTTTGTCGAAAACTATTTGCCCGCATAAATAGGGGTTTACTTCTGGACTCTTGATTCTGTCCCACTGGTCCGTGTGTCTGCTTTGCTGCCAATACCATGGTGTTTTGATTACTTTCACTTGGTGGTATAATTTGAAGTCAGGCAGAGTGATGCCTCTAGCCTCACTCCTTTTTCTCAGGATGGCTTTGGCAATTCAGGGTCTTTGTGTTTCCATACAAATCTGATGACTTTTTGTTCAATTTCTTGAAACAATGCCAATGGGATTTTGATGGGGATTGCATTAAATCTGTATAATGCTTTAGGTAATATGGTCATTTTAACTATGTTGATTCTTCCAATCCAAGAACACGGAATATCTTTCCATTTCTTTGTATCTTCTTTGATTTCTTTAAATAGAGTCTTGTAGTTTTCATTATATAGGTTCTTCACATATTTCATTAGATTTATTCCTAGGTATTTCATTCTGTTTGTTGCAATTGCAAAAGGAATTATTTTCTCCACTTCTTTTTCTGACACTTCATTATTAGAGTATAGGAATGCTATGGATTTTTGAACATTGATTTTGTATTCAGAGACTTTACTGTATTTGCATATTGTTTCTAGTAGTGTTCTTGTGGAGTCTTTAGGGTTTTCTATATAGAGAATCATGTCATCTGCGAATGGTAACAGTTTGACTTCTTCATTTTCTATTTGGATGCCTTTTATATCTTTCTCTTGCTTGATTGCACTTGCCAGGACCTCCAATGTTATATTGAATAACAGTGGCGATAGTGGACAGTCTTGCCTTGTTGATCTTAGAGGGATGGTTTTTAGTTTTTAGTATGATGTTGGCTGAGGGTTTGTCATAGATGGCCTTTATTATGTTAGGGTACTTTCCTTCTATACCAATTTTGTTAAGTGTTTTGATCATAAATGGGTGCTGAATCTTGTTGAAGGCTTTTTCTGCATCTATTGATATGATCACATGATTCTTATTTTTTAAATTGTTTATGTAGTATATCACATTAATTGATTTGCATAGGTTGAACCATCTCTGTGCCCCTGGGATGAAACCCACTTGATCGTGGTGTATAATCTTTTTAATATGTTGCTGTATTCGGTTTGCTAGTATCTTATTTAGGATTTTTGGATCTGTGTTTATGAGAGATATTGGTCTGTAGTTTTTTTACTTGTGCTATCATTACCAAGTTTTGGTATCAGAATAATATTGGCCTCATAAAATGAGTTGGGAGGTATTGCCTCTTCTTCGATTATTTGGAAGAGTTTGAGGAGAATAGGTATTAAATCTCTTTGACTGTTTGGTAGAATTCACTGGTGAAGCCATCTGCTCCTCGATTTTTACTTTTTGATAGGTTTTCGATGACTGTTTCAATTTCCATACTGCTGGTCGGTCTATTTACATTTTACATACTTTCTTGATTCAGTCTAGGAAGATTATATTTTTCTAAGTACTGGTCCATTTCTTCTAGGTTATTAAATTTGGTGTTCTATACTTTTTCATAGTATTCTTATATGATCCTTTGTATTTCTGTTCTGGTAGTCGTAATTTCCCCTCTTTCATCCCTGATTTATTTATTTGTGTTCTTTCTCTTTTTTCCTGAGTGAATCTAGCCAGGGGTTTGTCAATTTTATTAACCTTCTCAAAGAACCAGCTCCTTGTTGTATTTACTTTTTTTTTTATTGTTTTTTGTTTTCAATATCATTTGTTTCTGCTCTAATTTTGATTATTTCTTTCTTTCTGCTGACTTCAGGCTTAATTTTTTCTTCCTTTTCTAGTTTTTTAAGATGAAGGATTAGGTTGTTTATTTGAGCTCGTTCTTGTTTTTGGAGATAGGTCTGTCATGATATGAACTCTCCTCTTATGACCACTCTTGCCATGTCCCAAAAGTTTTGATATGTTGTACTATCGTTACCACTCATTTCTATGTATCTCTTGGTCTCTCTTTTTATTTCTTCCCTGATCTAGTTATTTTTCAGTAGCATGTTGTTTAATCTCCATGTATTCATGGTTCTTCATGATCTCTTTTTGCAGTTGATCTCTAGTTTCAAAGCATTATGATCAGAGAATATGGTTGGTATGATTCAACTCTCATATTTGTTCAGGCTATCCCTGTGTTCCACTATGTTGTCGATTCTTAAGAATGTTCCATGTGCACTAGAGAAGAATGTATAAGCAGCTGTTTTGGGAAGGAAGGCTCTATATACGTCAATTATGTCCAGTTGGTCTAATGTGTCATTTAAGGATGTTATTTCCTTCTTTATTTCTGTTTGGATTATCTGTCCATATCCAACAGTGGGGTATTTAGGTCCCCTATTACGATAGTGTTTTGGTCTGTTTCTCCCTTTAGTTCTGTTAGTAATTGCTTTACGTATTTCAAGGCTCCTTGATTGGGAACATAGTTATGAATAAGTGTTATGTCTTCTTGGTGCATGATTCTCTTTATCATTAAGAAGTGTCCCTCAGTATCTTTCTTTACCTTTTTTATTTGAAGTCTATTTCATCTGATATTAGTATCACTATTCCCGCTTTTTCTCTGAATGCCATTTGCTTGAAATACCATTTTCCACTCTTTCACTTTGAGTCTATATTTGTCTTTGGAGCTGAGGTGTGTCTCCTGGAGGCAGCATATGCTTGGGTTATGTTTTTTCATCCATTCTGCAACTTTGTGCCTTTTTATTGGTGAGTTCAGTCTATTTACATTTTGGGTGATTATTGAAATATGAGGTCTTCTTACATCCATTTTATCTTTTGCTTTCTGGTAGCTCGGTGTTTCCATTGCTTCCTTGTCCTTGTGTTTCTGTTTTCTTCATTTTGGTTGGCTTTTGTGAGTTTTCCCTCTGGTTCTTCTTTTTTTATGTTACATACTTCAGTTCTGACTCCATTGTGTGGGGTTACCATTATAAATATGAAAAGTGTCATTATAAATATACAGTCGTCCATTTTCTTTTGCGTGTGCTTTACCTCCTTTCTGCTTTGCGAATTTGGATCTTTGAATCCTCCTCTTTTCAGTCACTGTTATCTCAATTTGTCCCTATGTATGCTGAACATTCATTACTATCTTGCTATAGCAATTCTCTTCTTATTATTTAAGCTCATAATGCCCTGTTCTTGGTAAGGATTGTACTCTTCTGCTTCTATTTGCCTGATAGTCACTTTACTCCTAATTATGTATTTTTTTTTTGTTTTGTTGTTGTTATTTTGTTTTAGATGAGCTGACACCTTTCAGTATTTCCTGTTGTGCAGACCTCGTAGTGGAGAATTCCTTCAATTTTTGTATGTCTGGAAAAGTCTTAATATCTCCTTCATATCTAAAGGAGAGCTTAGCTGGATACATTATTCTAGGCTGGTAGTTCCTTTCACTTAATAATTTAAATATTTGATTCCATTCCTTTGTGGCTTGTAAGGTCTGTGCTGAGAAGTCCAATGATAATCTAATGGGTTTTCCTTTATATGTTACTGTCTTCTTTTCCCTGGTTGCCCTGAGAGACTGTCTTTGTCGCTGATTTTTGATAACTTTAATACGATGTGTCTTGGTTCAGGCCTTTTTGGGTTGAGATAATTGGGTGTTCTGTTGACTTCTTGAATTCCAAGTTCCAGCTCATTCCTTAGATTTGGGAAATTCTCATCCACTAATTGCCTGAAAATGCTTTCTAGTCCCTGCTCTTTTTCCTTACCTCCAGTAATGTCCATTATTCTTATTTTTCCTCTCCTGATGGTGTCAGCTAGTTCTGGTATTTCTTTCATTATTTTTCATTCTTCAGTTTCTCTCTTCTTCCTTCTTATTTATTTCTAGATTTCTGTCTTCGATATCACTGATCCTTTCCTCCATATTGTTGACTATTTCCCAAGCTTCCTATTTCATTTTTTAACTCTTTCAGTGTGTTCTTCATCTCCAGAAGTTCTATTTGGTTCTTTTTGAGGGTTTCAGTCTCCTTGCTCTGCTCATCTAGTTGTTTTTTCAATTCCTGAAATTGTTGATTTGAGTCGTGTTGGATCTCATTGAGTTTTTTCAGAAGTACCATCCTGAATTCTCTGTCATTAAAGTCGCATATTTCTATGTCTGTAAGCGTATTTTCTGGAGATTTTTCTCTTTCTGAGATGCCTTGTCACCTTGGTTGTTCATGGTGTTTAATGGACTATTTCTCTCCCTGGGCATTAATGGAAATATATTTTGTTGTTTTTCCAGAAAGATTTATTATTTAAAGGTCTCTCTTTAGTCTGCTGCAAAGAAGGCACTTTTCTTTTGGTTCCCAGTTGGTGGTGTCTAAGCCTCTTGGATCTCTGTTTTATATAAAGCCTAAATGTCTTTTTTATTTTCTTGTGCATATTTAATCACATTTGCTACTCTCAGTTTCAGTACCTGTCAGTGTTAACAACAGTTTTGGTAGAGTTTGCTCAGATTCTCCTGGGGCTCCATGGTGATGGGTCTCAGAGGGTACAGGAAGAGGGACCCTCTGGGTTGGGAATTGGGAGCTTGTCTCAGCCTCAGTTTTGCAACTGAGGCCAGTAAAAATCAACTGTTGTTTCTCTGCAATCCCGTCCCACTTCTCTGCTTTCTGCACTGATGTCTGGGCCCTACTGCTGGCTGTTAGAAGTTCCTGCACTTCCAGGCAGCCTGACCAGGGAGGTCACCGCACCTTCACCCCTCCCCCTCCTCCTGCAAGGAGCTCTGGTGGCTGAGAGAGGCAACTTCTTTATTTGCCCCAGTCCACTGCTGACACCTGGGGTTCTGACCTGTGGTAGCTCTTTTGTGCAGATCCCATGTTCAGATGTGCTGGTGTGCAGTTTGGGTGTTTTTTGTTCAGTTTTAGATGTTTAGCATATCGTTTTTCAAGGGAAGAGATCTGAGGACGTCTCTCACTCTACCAGGTTTTCTCGCCAGTCCCTATGTGACTTAATTTTATATCTCTTGCTATCCAGATATCATGTACATACCATGTGTCAGGTATTCTATAGAGAATTTTGGTTATCTGCACAGGAGTCTAGGAAAAGACTTTTTGAGTTTGATTCCCAGCTCTACCATTTCTTCACTGTGTGGCCTTTGGCAACTTATTTAACTTCTCTCTGCCTCAGCTTCTACATCAGAAATACAAATAACATTCTTACTTATCTTAAAGAGTTATTAAGAGGATTATAGAAATAATTTCATATAAAAAGCTTCAGATTTGTGGAACATATTAGTCTCAGAAATGATGAATTCTTGTTATGGAGGTTTCTTATTTGCTTTTATCTTGACTCAGAATTTAAAATATATAAATTCTATATTTCTTCCACTATATGTCACCTCTATATTGACGAAAAGTGCATGTGAACCAATTTCCTCATTAAATCTTAAGGGTGGGCTAGAGGCTGAATTTCATATTCTTTTTCATATTTATCCTCCATGATGAAGAATCACACATCATAGTCCGGAGAACATTCTGACCTGCAATTCCCAAGCCTCTATAGTGTCAGGAATATCAGGAAAATCATTGCAACTAGGGTAAGGTTGGTGTGCTGGTCAAATTACAGTTCCAGTGTTATATTTTTCCTTATATACTTCTTTACATCCTCTGCCTCTTCTCAATCCTTGGAATCTTACAATGTGCTGAGGCAGTCACCTGGTGTGGGACAGCAGCATCAGAGTATTAGCTGTGGAATATAGTGACCTTGGCTTTGCCAGTCACTAACAACGAGATTTTAAGAAAGATTATCTCTGAGTTTTAGTTTCCATAAAAAAAAAACATAAGGAAGATAGAAATACTTGTCTTAGATGATTGTTCTAAATATGGTAATACTTTATAAGAGCCTGGCACATAGTAGAAGTCTGTAATTATTAATTATCTCCTTATTTTCCTAATTGTGCCCCCACTTCTACTTTCTTTCTATATCTGAATGGGATTAGATTGTTTTTCTCTGTACTGACATCTATACAGCAACAACTTACCCTGACCCGGGGAAAATGCAATCATTAAATGGAAATAGCATTTTATGTAGTTTGAAGAAGATTCTAGAATGATTGAGTAATTAGTACCAGGGTTGTTGGGTCTAAGGGATCTTTCTTAAGGAGATGAGCAAGATGAGCATTGCTCTTAATAGCAATGGGAGGTTCTTTTTTGGCAGATAGGAATGAGGAGAGCTGGCCTTAAGGAGAGGGTGGAGGAAGAATTACCATGCAATTTCCTCATGTTCATTATACACAATTTGTTTTCAGGATACAGAAGCTACTCATCAGACCTCAATGGCCGTTTACAACCTGAGTAGCTACAACACAGATGCCTTCACCCTTTTGGGCATCCCTGGACTTGAGCAGTACCATGTCTGGATCAGCATCCCCTTCTGCTTTATCTATCTTGTGGCCACTGTGGGCAATAGTATCCTTCTCTACCTGATTGCAGTGGAGCGCAGTCTTCATGCACCTATGTTCTTTTTCCTTTCCATGTTGGCCATAACTGACCTCATATTGTCTACCACATGTGTCCCAAAAACCCTTACTATCTTCTGGCTTGGTCCCCAGAAAATCAGTTTTCCTGGTTGTCTCACCCAATTATTCTTTCTACACTACAGCTTTGTCCTGGACTCAGCTATATTGCTGACCATGGCATTTGACCGCTACGTGGCCATCTGCTCACCCTTGAGATACACCACTATTCTGACCCCCAGGACCATTGTCAAAATTGCTGTAGGAATTTCCTTCAGAAGTTTCTGTGTTTTTGTTCCATGTGTTTTCCTTGTAAATCGTCTGCTCTTCTGCAGGACACATATCATCCCTCATACATACTGTGAGCACATAGGTGTTGCCCGGCTCGCCTGTGACGATATCTCCATCAATATATGGTATGGGTTTTGTGTTCCCATCATGACAGTGATTATAGATGTGATCCTAATTGCTGTCTCCTACACCCTCATCCTCCGTGATGTTTTTCGCCTCCCCTCCCGAGATGCCAGAAAAAAGGCCCTTGGCACTTGTGGTTCCCATGTCTGTGTCATCCTCATGTTCTATATACCAGCATTCTTCTCCATTCTTGCACATCGCTTTGGGCATAATGTTCCTCAGACCTTTCACATTATGTTTGCTAACCTCTATGTAATCATCCCACCCGCACTCAACCCTATTGTCTATGGAGTGAAGACCAAGCAGATCCGGGACAAAGTCATTCTTCTGCTCTTTCCTAAGGGGTCCCAGTGACATATGTCTGAAGTCTGGGATGCAGGGGCAAGTTTCTAGTATGCACTAAGGTAAAGACTGACCCTGTAGCCAATGACACCAGAGAAATAACAGATGAAAAAATTCCTTATTAATTAGAACCATGGTTTTGCTTTCTTTGAAATTTTAGACAGAAGTCTACTCAGTCATTACTGCTGCTGCTGCTGCAAAAAAAAAAATTCCGAGTCTAGGAAATAATAATTTTTAAAAATTTCTGGAAATGAAAAAATTTCAATTTCTTATGATTACTCTAAGATGATTACAAATTTTTATTGGAAATAATAAAATGATCAGCATCTTTTTTTCATTATAAAAATGTTTCTAAGGAATAAAATCGTTTATTTTTTTCAGATTTATACACCATAGTAGTTTATACATCATAGCAGAACAAGGAATTTCTACTGTGATGACTGTGAGGTTGGAGGTATTAGTTTGGTTACTCTAATCCATTTCCAGACAACATCAAGTATAGGTCTTGCATGTACAATGTGCATAAGCAATGTTTATCAAATGAATGAATGACAAACAATAATGATATTGTTAAATTAAGGGTGAGGGTTTTATTTTGGACCATAGAGGACAATGATGAAAACCTAAACTCATTTTTCAATCAATCTTGAGAAAACCAAATGAGACATGAGTGAGTAGAGTTCCCTAAGAAGAAATAAACAGAAGAAGCTAAATTCTTATGGCCAGTAAGATGGAAAGGCATGTACACAGTAAGATATACATTTAAAATTTGATTAATTAGAAGTATTGGTGATGCAAAAATCTCTTCTTCATTCTTTTATATAAACAGAGAAGTAGTTTCATGCCCAGAAAATGTATCTCTATTTATACAATTCATGATCTTTTCAAATCCAGTATGTCTAACTTGGTCATAGTGAGTCATTCAGTCACTAAATCGGTAGAGGAATACCTATGTTTTCTGTTTGCAAGGTGCCGATGACAGTTGTCTGATTTCATCCTATATTTAATACGTCCTGAAAGTCTATTGCTTCTTTCTAAACAACTTCTAGGATTTACCAGTCCAGTGTTAGCACTGCAATCCCTTAACACATGGCTTACACACTCATCACCTTTCATCTGAATCAAAACACCAGAGGTCTACATGGTCTGTCTACTTCTCACTGCTTTCCCAATCCGATACTACCACTCAATTCATATATCACCAAATTAATATTTTCATAATAACTTTCAACACAGAAAGACGTGTCCTTTGGGCTCAGAGACTCAAGTTTGAGTATATATTTTATTGTGTGACCATGTATGTTGTTTCTACAATTATTAGATGTATATTGAGCACCTTAACCAAAAATACTATGAAGTATAAGTAGAAACAAAAGTAAAGGCAAAAAGAAAAACAGATTAAAAAAATAAGACAAGAAACAGACTAATACACTTTCCACCTACCATGAATTCTTATTCTTTTGTTACACATGGGTCAAAAATTTATCTCTAGTCTATATGAGAGTCAACTATGATTTATTTACATAATTCACAGTGCCTATAAATTACAAGCCAGTCAGTTCCTTAGATAAGTAATTTTACTCCTGATATGAAGAACAGAGATATCTTCAGAGAGCAAGCTCTTAGAGAAAAGGTGCCAAGTAATTCAATTAATCACATTCTTATAGAATATACAGATTTATGGGACTCTTCCAGTATAGAGCAGTAAAATACCTTAAATTTCCATTCAATAAAAGCTAAAATTCTGTGAGGAGCCAATATAATGCTAATCTCCTTAAGTATAGTTTAGTCAAGATTCTAGAACATTCAGAGTACAGAGTGGACTTTAGGCAATCAGATTGTGGTACATATACCACAATGTTATTCAGCCATGAGAAAAAATAAAATCCTGCAATTTGTGCTAACATGGATAAAGGGCATCAGGCTAAGTGAAACAAGCCAGACAGAGAAAGATAAATATTATGTGGTATTACTTTTATGTGGAATCAGGAAAAAAAAAAAAAAAAAAGAAAGAAAGGCAAACTTACAGAAACAGAGAGTAGAATGGCTGTTGCCAGGGGCTGGGCTAGAGGTAGGGATCATGGGGAGATGTTGGTCAAAGGGCACTACTAGGTATACAATGAATAAGTCTGGAGGTCTTACTAATGTATAGCATGATGTCTGTAGCTAATAATACTGTATTATATACTTGAAATTTGCTAAGAGAGTAGATCATAAAAGTACTCACCACCAAAAATAGTAACTATGTGATGTATTGGATGTATTAATTACTTGATTGTCATAATGTATACCTATATCAATTTAAATATATACAATTTTATTTGTCGATTATGCCTCAATAAAACTGAGGAGAAAAGTAAACACTTAGGGATGAATAAACTCCGGTGTATTTACTTTAAAAAATAAAAGAAAAAAAAAAAGAAGAAAGGCAGAGGGATTAGCATGTTAAGACACAAAGCTGAAAAAAGACTGGGTTCATTAAAGGAACTGAACACTGATGGGGTGGGTGGGTTTAGGTAGAGGGAATGACAAAAGGTGAGATTGCAGAAGATGGAAAAATACAGATCATTTAAAGGAGTTTGTTTAACATTCTAAGAACGTGGTAAGAATAGAAATTTTAATCAACGTGGCAACAAAGTTCAAATTGTATTCATAAATTTATTGTTTTTATTATGAGGTTTATCATAGTTTTGAGAGGTGGCACGGTGGAGTCACTGGAACCAGCAGCTAATTTAGATAGCCCTTTCACATACACTTAACCCTCTGTAGGAGGGGCAGCCTCTTTGAGTGGAAAAGGAAGCCTTCAACTGCCTGAAGGAAAGGCAGGGTCAGCACCAATTAGAAACAAATCAATCAAATACATTTCTGTGAGCTAAAGAGTCCCTGTGGAATAACTCTGATTTCAGGTTGTTTGAAATTGCTAAATGGGAGTCCAAGTCATTGGTAGTGGCCAAAACTAACTTGTATAAAATATTAAAACAGGCACAAGGACATTTCCACCTTAATCACTTAATCATTTTTTTAAAAAGTCACATGATTTCCAGTTAAACAAATTGTTTTATACATGGCGATAATTGAATTGTGGAGACTTTCGTTTTGAAATTGTTGATTTGTACTCTTGTATGACAATACTAGATAGCAAGGCCAGCTCTGTTTAAGGCACCATTCCTAGATCATGCTAATAAAACCAGAACATTTGTGTGTAAAATAATAGTTGTTTTTTTTGCTGGTTTTTAAAAAATATTTTATTCGTTGCTGTTTAAGTGGAGATGAAAGATGGGGAATGTAGTTCAAATTTTTAGGGTGTGAATTATAAGTACAGATGGCAGGGGCACCAGAGTATGTTCTTATTTTAGTCTAGAGAATATCATTTACTGATTCACCAGAAAACTATTTTTATTAGTTCAGGTTATGGCAACATTAAGCTCTAAGTTTCATACAACCTTATGTATGGACTACACATTCATACAAAACTCATGCAAGTTACCTAAAATAAGTTTTTTTCCACACAATTAACACTCAAGGAAGAAGGATGTCTTCATAAGGGAACAGAATACACCAAAGGTAAGAACAGGACTTAAACATACCTGTTCTTCTTATAAAAATATTGGCCTAAGAAAATTCAACTTATGGTACATCAAACAAAACACTGGTGTGCATTTGACTGACACCCTCAGTAGTCTTGCAATGTGGGATGTAAAAAGATAACCATTGAAAATGGAATTACTTGTACTTTGGGTCCAACCAGAAGGAAATACATTCATGAGTGAGATAAAGGCAAATAAATTAGCCTATTTGGAGTCTCCTATTCAGAGTTATTTTTTAATATCTTTGCAGACATGTAGGCAGAGAGACTGGATTTGCCAAACTCAGGGAAATTGACCTAGCCATTAGAGAAGAGAGATAAAAGCCTCTTAGGTATCAATTGAGATCTAGACCTTCAGAACTCCTGATAGTACCCAAAGGCAGATCTAACAGTGTTCCCACAGGAATGTATTTTACCAATTTATATACGTACATACATACATAAATATATTTAACCAATAAAAATTTTTATAATAAAGTTTCAAATTGTGTTGAGTTCCAAATAATAAAAAATGGAACCACCACACAGAAATCCGGATGAAGATAAATAAAAGTAGGGGGAATAGCAAGTGCCAAGACTCTGAGATAAGAACAAAATGAGATTTTAGCTGAGGAAAAACATAATCAGAAGTACACTTTAGAAAAATCAGTCTGTCTGCAGCCTGTAAAATGCACTGAAGGAGACAAGTAGAACTAAGATGATCTTTTAAAGGCTATTAGAATAATTTAGGCAAGAGATGATGGCAGCTGGGCAATGGATACAGAGAAGAGAATGGATTCAGGAGATTTTTAAGGGGAAGAAAATGCAATTTGGTAAAAAAAAAAAGAACAAAAAATTCATGTGTATAGTGATGTGACATTTGCTGAGTTTAGGAACACTGAAAGAGCTTGTTTGAGGAAGTAATGGATGTAGTTTGCGACATGATGGTTTTGAAGTTAAAGTGAATATTTAGTCAGAGGTGTTCCAAAGAGGCAGCCATTCAGTGTCCAACAGGAAAGTCCTCATGTAGTTCTTCAAACAAAACAGCGTGCAAGATTTGTTCCATGCCTGCCCTAACAGACAGTTCCAACCAACTTTCTACCTTTCCAGTTTTCATGTTCAAATCCACATATGTAGTGGTACTCCAGGAAAAAATAAATAGCACAGAAGTCCACTGTAGAGCTGATGAACGCGGATTCTGGGGTGTCACTCTAAAAGACAGTATTAGAATATCTTGAAGTAAGCCATATAACCATTTTAACAGGTGCTCTGTGAGTTTATCACTGTGTTAAACGTTTTTGCATGCATTGTCATATTTAACTTGTCAATCCTTACATAACCTTGAGAGGTAGGAAATATTTTATTGTCTTTTTATAGAAAACTTGCCCAAAGTCTTTCATCTGGTAAGTGAGAGTATGAGCTTGAAACCTAGATGATGTGATAGATGCACACACATAGCAACCATACGCCCACAGACACATCCGCTCACATACAAATGCAAAAACAAAAAACAAAAATGCACCCTGAGGCAGTGTTAACTCACCGGCAAGGGCAGAGTTAATATAAACTCCTTTGTTTTCTTCCCTTGAGAGTGAGAAGAGGACAATGACGTCCCTCAGGCCCTAACTATGTACCTCTTCTCCACATTGAGCAATAGCCAGAAAAAAATAAATGAGCAGGAAATTGATTTGTCTGTCAGTCCTTCCCTCTCCCTTCTACTGATTTATTTGTTTGGTGTGTCTGTCCCTCTTGCAGATTTTCTGTGTGTTGGTCAGCACAAGGTTTCTTCTCTCTATCTGGCCCTATTTCAAGATTAGGTGAGTCCTGGCTGTTTGAAGTGGTGTGGATGATTTGGAGAGAAAGAGGGAGCGAATGAAAAGCTCTGGGCTTCATTTTCTAGGCGCCGTGGACTGAACACTATAACTTTCTTTCTGAGCAACTCCCAACTATAAGCCAATGTTATGGTCTCCAGAAATTGTACTTACGCTCCATCAAATGGACCCCAAAAGATTGGAATAGATGAACAATAGAAAAGATTATACAAGTGGGTTAAGAATGGCTATTGTAAGTGGTATTCAGGCAATTTCTGTGTCAGACATGTGACAAGAACCCACAGCCCTAACCTAAAGAGTGAAATTAATTTTATGGGTATATGTGTGTGCCCAGGAGTGCTGTTGGTAGTTTTTATGCATCTGTACATTTCTGTACTCTTCTTTACTCTGTGTCTAAATGCTAGTAATAGTACTGATGATATAAAATATAATCTAATAAAGGAAGTAAAACTTATTACATGCTTATTATGTGCTAGGCACTGCACTAAGGGGTGGTTTTGGCAAGTGTCTTCTTTTGCCTTAATGATAACTGCAAAAATTAGAGCTATTAAGCCCTTTTCAAAAATGAAGAACCCAGGGATCATATGGTTCAAGGAAGCTTGCCCAAGTTCACACAGCCTAGTAAATTATGGAACCAGGATTAAAGAGCCTAGTTTCCTGGCTCCAGAGCACATACTCTGTGCCAATATTTTATTAAGATAATGTGGGCACTTGCTGTGCGTGTGTCTATCATAATACTATAATCACATTTAATAAAATTAATATTAATTACTTTATATCATCTAATACCTAGTTCATATTTAAATAGTCCCAATTATATATTAACTATCTTCTATATCTGGGTTGTTTAAACAGAATCCAGTCAAAAATGCATTTGGTTTTCCATTATCTTAAATTTATTTTAGTGTAGAAAGGCATTTTCCTTATCTAAGCCTCTTCCTCTTTCTTAATGTCATTGACTTGTTGAAAAGACCAGACTGTCTTGTAGATTGCCCCATATCATGGATTTACCAGATTGTGGAATGACAAGCCTCAGAGTTAACTTCTTTATGTGTGCTCATGTGTGTGTTTGTAAATACTTTTGGATGACTGAATGTCTGCTGTGTTTGAGTGCATGAAAATTTAAAAACTGGAGAAGACCCTTCCTCACATGTATATGGATAAACGATGATCTCAGGTAACCTGGAACAGCTGTGATTCAAAGTGTATGGTTTCAGAGTGCTGATGCCATATATTGTTGGAATATGTGAGCGGCACAGAAGAGGGGTTTCGACATGAAGTCTGAAAAACCCAGTCAGATCTCTGTTGTGAGTTTTAGGTCTCCAATGGCTAAGAAAGCCTAGATGAAGCTGACTAAGTTGGAGAACACAGATGCTCAACGGATGGGGCCTGGACTGTGACCCACTGTCTGACCTTTGAACTCTGGACTGTGTTCCCAGAACCTAGAACATTTGAATTATGGAGACAATGTAGAGGAGGATTTGAGTTGCTAGAAGAAAAGTGTCTTTACTTATAGATAAGAGAAGGTCAGAAAGAAAAGAAGAGAGCATCCTGTCTCTCATCTGGCAAAAGCGGAAGAGTGGAGAAAATAAATATTGGTCAGGGAGATGAAAGGTATGATGAGCTTGGCCTAAGAATGAGATAAAAACAGTGGGGGTAGAGATAAGGTTGAATGTGAGTTATGGCCTTATCATGTTTGGAACCTGAGATATATGGCCATGACAAACTTTCTTTCTCAGTTCAGATCTTGGGAGTCCCTGGTTTTGCTGTATGGTTGGTTTTCTGTAGATTATACAAAACTTTCTATGTAAACACATTACTGAAGAAGGAAGAATATACATACACATGTGAGGAATCTTTAAAAGAGCAATCCCCCCGAGTAAAGGTGTTGGGAATTGACAAAGCAAATGATAGCGCCAAAATCCAAAATCCAAGATCATAGAATATTTTTTACTATTTTCCCTGGTGTATGTGCATGTGTGTGTGGTGTGTACATCTGTGTACATGCGCATGTGAGGAAGAGTGAGAGAGAGAGAAGGAGTTTATATTTGCATAAGATTTTGTGAGGGTGAACATATGGTGGAAAATGTATGAAAGAATGTGAATATAAACCAGATTATGGTTTATATTACAATCTATGTTTGAGATTGTAAAGTTTGAGATTGTAAATTTTAAGTGTGTGTGTATCCAAGAGAGTTTGTGTCCTGGAGGTCTATTATCTATCTAATAGAATATCTAATAGAATATGTATTCACTAGGAAACAATCCTTCAATTAATCATAATTAATAGTGTCCTTAAGTCCAAAGTGTTAGGATATTATACAGCTATATAATGATTAAAGTTCAGGAAAATGATTTTTTTTTTGGAGGAACAAGTGCTCCTGAGCCTCAGCTATAGGGAACTTTTTAAATTTAAGATTGAGTTATGCATGTTACCTAGCATAGCATAGGAGCTCAGCTAGTGTTTGTTGAGCTGACCTAGGTTTTTAGATGGCACTAAAGTGTTGACTTCACAGATCTAAGAGCCATAGTCACCATGTAGCCTTGAAAAGAATGAGTAATTGCCCTGAGACAGATTGATATTCCACAATGATAGAATGAGCAGATCTTGACCCATAATATCCGTATAGTCATGTAAACTATAATCCATCAACCCATGGAAAAGCATATTCTGTAATTTGTTAACTTGTCTTAGAGGTCTACTGTATAATGAAAAGAATAATTGTTGCATATCTGGAAGGTTGCTTGAGAAAAGTTTTAAATTAGCAGAGGTGGCCGGAAGGAAAAAGATATTCTCTTTATGTAGAATGACTGCACATCCTAATGCATCTGAGACAATCCTGGTTTATGCATGTTACCTGTCATTGTTATAAAACCAACCTTTTTTTCTTCTTCAAAATTTCCTACTTTGGATAACAAATTATATGGCCACCTTATCTTTAGGAGTCAATAATGACGAGTGGTTGGAAGTGAGAGTGATTCAAATGATTCTAACTGTCCTTTACCACACTCTGTCTTCAGGACCTGGGACTTGTGCCATCCTGGTGTGCCATGGTCATTTTCAACCTGAGCAGTTATGACCCAGGACCCTTTATTCTGGTGGGGATCCCAGGCCTGGAGAAATCCCATGTGTGGATTGGGATTCCCTTCTTTATCATCTACATTGTAGCCCTGATGGGAAACTGCACCCTTCTCTACCTCATCGCGGTGGAGCGTAGCCTTCACAAACCCATGTTCTTCTTTCTCTCCATGCTGGCCATGACTGACCTCATCTTGTCCACAGCTGGTGTTCCTAAAACACTCAGTATCTTTTGGCTTGGGGCTCGAGAAATCACATTTCCAGGGTGCCTTACACAAATGTTCTTCCTCCACTATAGCTTTGTCCTGGATTCAGCCATCCTGATGGTTATGGCATTTGATCGCTATGTGGCCATTTGTTCTCCCTTGAGATACACTACTATCTTGACCCCCAAAATCATCATCAAGATTGTAGTGGGCATCTCCTTTCGAAGCTTTTGCATTATCCTGCCAGATGTATTTTTGCTCACACGCCTGCCTTTCTGCAGGACACGCATCATACCACACACATACTGTGAGCATATAGGTGTTGCCCGGCTCGCCTGTGCTGATATCTCCATCAACATCTGGTATGGCTTTTGTGTTCCTATCATGACCGTCATCTCAGATGTGATTCTCATTGCCGTTTCTTACACTCTCATTCTCCGTGATGTTTTTCGCCTCCCCTCCCGAGATGCCCGCCAGAAGACACTTGGTACCTGTGGTTCCCATATCTGTGTCATCCTCATGTTTTATACACCTGCCTTTTTCTCTATCCTTGCCCATCGCTTTGGGCACAATGTCTCCCGCACTTTCCACATCATGTTTGCCAACCTCTATATAGTTATCCCACCTACACTCAACCCCATTGTCTATGGAGTGAAAACTAAACAGATCAGAGATAAGGTTATACTTTTGTTTTCTACCAAGGGTACAGAATGATGTTCCACTGTGTAATGAAAAAGGTAGAATAGGTTTATAGCATATATCAATGTAGCAAGGATAAAAAAAAAGCAAACGATATTTAAGTAGAAACAGCCTGCAGGTGCTTTTGCGTACCAGGAAAATGGCATCATCTAAATGAAAGAGATGGTTCTATGAATAAAACGTTCTTTGATGACCTGATTGCTTGTGTAATATAAAGTTCTACAGGATATGATCAGGAAAAAGGAGGTGAAAACAGAGAGCTGGAGGATTACTTTAAATAGAAGAGGCAATAAAAATTTGAAAATTGAGATTTGCAGATATGGAGAAAGAAAAAAGGTATTAAGTGAGACAGACCCTGATGAAGAAAGACTAAAAGTGAGAACATCAATGAGAAATTTCTTATTTAGGGTATTCGTAGATTGATTTAGGACCCTATAATAATATTTGATTGTAATTATTGTTCATGTTATGCTTCACTGCAATTCCCTTTAAATATCCCACTACCCACCCTCTCAATCCTGCAGCAAAATAGTGCAAGTTAGTACAAGTCTACCATAAGCAACAAATTCTATCAGCAGTGCTGTAATGGGAATGACTGAAGTAGTATATTTATTAATGCCAGGGTTGTTAGCACCTGTGCTGAAAAAGGAGCGTAGCTTCCAGGCTCCAAGAGGCTTTGAGGAAGTGAGCTGCAGAGATAGAGCCCAGGAAAACATG
The DNA here is from genome assembly GCF_902729225.1 of Pteropus medius. Lineage (NCBI taxonomy): Eukaryota > Metazoa > Chordata > Mammalia > Chiroptera > Pteropodidae > Pteropus > Pteropus medius. The sequence goes on from NW_024352784.1 coordinate 919,252, forward strand.
ATCCCTGAAAATAGTTGGAGATCTGGGAAAAGGGCTGGAACTCTCATCAAACACAGATGAGATCTCAAGCTAGTTCATTTGGGCACTAAACTTAAAATTTTACACCACAGCTCTTATCTACAGAGTATATTTCCTTGATTGCAAGAGAAAATCAATTAGAAGACATTTCTGCAGTGAAGAGAGGGATGAGGAAGGGAACACTACAATAAAGTGATACATCTGTGATAAGATGCATCCAAATGTCATAAGCATTAGAATTGAGAAAATATTATATGTTGTGATTGAAGAAAGATCTGTAGTTCTTTCAACAAATTTTTTTTGAAAATTATCCATTTATTTGGAAATTATTTACTGAGTATATACTCTATTCTAAATATTCTAAGCATTCAGAAAATGAAGGTTAATAATATGAAGACAGCTCTACCCTGCTTCTACGGAGCTTATATTCCAGGGGACAAATGGGATGGACAAGTGAGTAGAGCTAAAATCTAAGGGACAACATTAATGGAATCACAAATAAGAAGCAAGAACACAAACACATTCATTGCTTTCAAGTAGGAATATAACCAATAGAAATATAAAGCTGAATAAAGTGATGGACTAAAACTGGAAGAAGAGGACAGTGGCAGAGAGGACAGAGAACATAATGCTCCTGGGCTGGAAACAGCATGACATGAATTGAGGACAGAAAAGAGGCTGGTGTGGCTGGAGCAAAGCGAGGTAGGGATAGGAAGTGAAGGATGAGGAGGAGCAGGGCCAGATCCTTTGGGACTGAAATCACCCCAACCTCATTCTTGGAAGGGGAAACTGAAGGCCAGAGTGAAAATGACTTTTCCAAGGCACATAGTGAAGAGGCCATCGATGTGGAGCCATGGTAGAGTCTGTTAGCCCCCTGGGCGAGGGATAGTCTTTCCCATTACATGCAGCCTTGTTCTTGTGAAAAGACTCCAGAGGAAGGGAAAAATATCTAGGAATATCGAAGCTTGTTTACATTGTTTTTGTGAACTCTGGTTGCCTTAAATTAAGCCACACTTGACTAAATAAGGGTTCTGCTTTCTGTTCCAGCTTATTAAATATGCTCACAAATATCAGAAGAGATTACCTCTTGTTCTCTTCTGGTTATTTCCATCTTGCTGAGAACAAGGATTGGCCAAGAGGTGATATATTTTTAGAAATTTACTGAAGGAATAATAAATAGAGTCTGAGCCAAGAACATTTAAAAGTATATAAGTCTATTATCCTGATAGGAACTCAAACCCATGGTTATTCAACAACACGCACAAATGGCTCCCATGAAAGCTTAATGACCAAAAGAAGAAAAAGAAAACCAACAAAGGAAGGCATTTCCCCCTTCACTGTCTCCATTTCCTCCTCCCACTCTCCATCCTTGGCCCAGTTATCTGTTATTATTGTTTTTACCCTTCCCAGGAGAGTTCATTTTATTTCTATGGCTTTATGGCTTCTTTGCTAGTAACTATATATCCTAGTTTTTATTTGTAATCTTCCTTATAAATTTTACTGTCTGCTTTCCTACCTTATAGGATTGGAACTAGGATTAAAAGAACATTGTAGATAAATGCGCTTTGCAGATTTTAAAATACTATACTAATATTAGCTGTTATGTTGGTATTTTTACTCATTACCACTGCCATTCTCATCTAGGACCAGTTGTGTTTAAACCTGAGCTCATCATTATTGTTTAAAATCTTTCCAACTCTTTACTGTTTATGAAAAGAAAAAACAGGTTAGGCCCATCTTTGTTCTCTTCCTGACTTTTCACATCTAACAATCCTTTAGGTCTTTGTGATACCATTAATGTTGCCTCTCAGATTTTGGCCCTACTCACTTATCCATCCCATTTGTCTCCATCTTAGCCAGACAGTTGCACCATGTACCTAGACCAGTATTTAATTCAAGAATGTGATATGATTGTATATTCAGATTGTCTTCCTACTATTTTATTTCCAAGTCTAAACTTGAGAAGACACACCCAAGAGTGAATTGGGATCCATAGAATAATCACACTGGTTCACTTGTCTGCAGAAGGAAACCATTGAATCACAAATGTACGTATATACCTATATGTAGGTATATGTATATGTAGACGTGTGTAGAGAAAAGCCCCTAGATCAGCTTGTCACAAACTATCGATAAGAAAGGACCACATTTAAAAAAATTTTTCTCAAACTGTAGATTAATACTTTTGTAAAATACAATAAATTATAAGAAAAATAAAATTTAAAAATAACTGTAGAACATACATCATTTCTATTATTATGTTTGAAAGGCATAAATATATTATAATAAGTATAAATGAAATAAACACAGAAAAACAATTGAGAAATTGTACACAATGTTTCTTGAAATGTGCATACAAGTGCTTAATGTAGAGAACTTATATTACATCATGACATTTTGTCATTCTGCAATTATAGTTAAACAAAAAATTGTGAGTGGAATAGTAAAAATCTTGTTAAAAGCTTATATATATGCACTTTTTGAAGTAATGTCATGTATATAAATATTAACCATTTTTAATGTAGCAAATGAGCTTGCATCTTTTTTTGCTAATTTATCTAACAGGTTGGATTGATGTTACTTGTACATAATTATTTATAATTAAACCATTTTTGAGTGTTTTGTTCGGTTAGATTTTGCTTTTCTAATGTGAGTAGTGGGGAAACTGCCTCACAAAGCTCTATTAACAAGAATGGAAGAAATGATTTTAAAGTAATTTCATTATTTTAAGAACATTTATTTTTATCTCTTATTCAAAATTAGTCAAGCAATGCTATGTTTTTATTATCTTTAATGTTCCATTAGTAGCCAGTTCCAACAATTTGTCTTATACATTTATAATTAAATTTAAATGATCTTTCCATGAAAGAAATAATCTGAATCCTTAAATTTTTTATATGTAAATTTTGTTTTGATGAAAAATAAATTCTATTAAATTTTTACATGTTCAGTGATAACTTTTTGCAAATACATGATATATAGCTCATCACTTATTTTATTAAAAATTATTATTTTATGAAATTTTTCATAATATTCTGTAGAAATTCTGATATCCCAAACTTCTAACTTCTATATTTACTTTTAAAGCTTTTCCACTATTGAAAAATATGTCACATAAACATATTAAGAATATAAAGAATACTGAATGTAGTCAAATAAGAAAATCTGGCTGTCTAATTTACATCCTTAAGCACTGGGGCTAAAGAGGTTTCTTATTTTACAGAAATCCTAAAAGTTCTTTCCATAATTAAAAAAACTCAATAGAACTTTTCCTCATAATAACATCATTCTTCAGCAGGCAGTGAGTCTTGTTTTCGATCAGCTTCCATGTTATCACACAATAAGGGGAATAATCTTGAATTTAACACATTAAGTTTTATACTAGTCCACATTCTTACTATAGCACTAAACATATTTAATTTAGCTGACTTTTATTTTTCATAGCAAGCTTTTTGATTTACATTCTGATGGAAGCTCCTTCATCTTGGTAGCTACTGCAGTGTTTATCTGTACCTATCACTGTTCTGTCAGAACACACTTTTACACCAAATTTAAATCCTAAACTATATTTGTTGATATTGTATTCTATCCTTCATAGTTTTATACACAGTTTAGAATTAGTTGGGTTTATCAGCCAGTGTTGAAAGAATAATTCTTCCTTCACCTCACTGTCATATTCAAATCACACAAATAATAGAAAAATACTTTTCCAGCTTTATTGTGTGTGTGTGTGTGTGTGTGTGTGTGTGTATGTTGGACTTCCATATCATTAATTAGTTCTTAACTATGGAAAGTTATGTCGTCATTGGAAAAGGGGCGTGCTTGGGGAAGGTGCTACTGCAAGAAGTAGTCCAGTTGGGTTCCTCATTCAGAGCCCCGGAATAAATCATCACTGCACAGTGGGCTTGTCGTTTATGGTCTCTGGACTATATCTCAATAACTGCTTCCACACACTCAAGTTATAATGTATACCCCCGCAACCCCTCCCCACTACACAGGAAAAAGACCCGACACAAGAAAGGATGACCGAACTATTCTAGAATATCAAAAACACATGATTATAATAGTAGAATAAATTTTTTTGATAAATAGTGAATTCATTCTGTGACAGTGTAAACTCAAAAAAAATGTTATTAAAACAAATATAAACTGTGTGTGACATATTGTGAACTATATACCATTACCATATTCTATTATGTACCTCTAAGAGGAAGGGAGCACATTTATTTTTGAGGGAAGGGTGATATTGTGAAATTATGTCTTTTATTAGGGTCCAATAGCTACCCTACGTGGGTCTGGCAGGTATCCCAGATAGCCAGAGTTTGTCCTAAGGTGACTCTTTCCAAATCACACAACCTTGAGTAATATGTGTTAATTCTCTTGAGCTCAAGTTACCCTGTTAGGTATTTTGTGCATGTTACTCTAATCATCACAACCTTCTTTTTGGGAAGATACACTAATCCTCATTGTACAAAGGGAAAAACTAAAGTCAGAAGAGTTAAGGAACTTGCTCAAGGCTACACAGTAGAGGAGACTTATTCAAACCCAGGTCTGCCTGATTTGAAAGCTCAGGCTCTGTTCATCGAGTTGCATTATTTCTTTATAAGGCTAAGGGAGCAGAAACAATACTAAATAATGATAACTGTCCATTTCTGTTGTATTCTCTCCTTCATAGTTTTTTTCTAGATGGCGGCTGGGAATAGAAGACAATGCCACCGAATTCCTAAATTTTATTTAGAAAAAGTCTTGTACTCAACCTACTTTTCTTGGGTCTGTTGGCAAAGGAAATTCTTTTTGGATCTAATCAGGTCAAATATGAATCTTTCGGTCTCTGTTAGGCTTTTTTTTTTCAAACTCAAAACCATTCTGCTTTCAAATAGTTCAATTCCCAACTCAGTTTATTTTCTTTTTAAGATGTAAAAAGAATTTTTTTTTTTTTTACCAGATTATGAAATTGAGAACTAAGAATGCAATGGAGAAGGGCTGGGGAGGAATGGGCTCCAGGAATAATACAAGCGCTAAAGATAATAATACAGCTGTTTAACATGTGATGGATATTTACTTTATTTCAGGCATTATTGTACCTTGTATAATTGCTTTACATACATTATTTTATTTATTCTTACAACATCACTTTAAAGTAGGTATGTTTATTGTTATCCCCAATTTAAAAATAAGGAAATTTAGGCATAGAGAAGTTGAATATTTTGCCCAAAGTTGCACAGTTTATATGTGGCAGAAATAGGAGTTTGACCATGATATTCTGGCCTCAGAGCCCATTTTAACCACTGTGCTGAAGTGGGAATAAACAGAAACAGAAAAGTTGTAACATGTACCATGTTTCCTTCCCACTCTCACGTACCCTCCAAAAAGGGTAGGGACCACATATTCTTTTAAAATCAAGGTTTAAAATGATGAATGGATTCACCCCAAAATCATATAACAAACCTAGACTGTTGGCAGAGTTCATTTCTTGACCTCTTTTCACTATGCCTTCTTTTTCCTATACAGCTTCCAGATGCATGTAATACGTTCTTTGATGGTCTACTCTTCCCTGGAGGAATACCTTGTCCCTTAATCCCCTTAGGCATGACACAGTATGTGAGCACTCTGAGTAGAACGGTTTGAGGAGCCAGAGGTCCCCTGAGAAGGATCAAAAGAAAAAGAAGAGGGCGGTGATATGCTCTGGCTTGGAACTTCATGGAGAGGAGGTAGCAGATGGTAGGAGACAGGTCTCTCTGTCTGTGGCTGGTTCATGCAGGTCTGTGAACTATCAGTGGCCCCAAAGACTCATGTCAGTACAAGGGAGCACATGTGTGAGTGGAGTCAGAAGGAAAATGCCTTCAAAGTGGGAGTGGAAACTCAGGGGCAAGTAGAGCAGCAGAATGTTTGAGAAGCAGAGACAGCTTCTCCTGTCAAAAAGAAAATTGTTGTCAATTGAGGAACGAGGCAAAAATCCCAGGAAAGGAAGCAGTTCTAGACTGGGATCCAGGAGCTTTTGTTCCTGGTCCCAGCTCCACGTGACCCTATCCTTTTTGTACGTCAATTTTCTATCAAAGATAGTGTGATACCTTTGCGGTATATCACCACCAAGGAGAAGCTCCAGGACTCTGAGCCTCAGCTCGGACGGTCTTGTGCCTGGAAGCTCAGGGAGAGTAGAGATTCTACCTTCCTTCTCCCTCAACCCATCCTTACTGAGCTCCTGACCTAAAGAGGAAGCTGAGCTCTGTGGAGCCTGGAGAGGAGGTGAGGGAATGGACAGGCAAAGGGAGCAGAGCAGACAGGTAGAAGATGAGAGGGGTGCAGCTGTGCCTGCAGAGAACAGAACACAGAACAGAGGCTAAGGCTGGAGGGTTAGAAGTGGGTCCTGGCTTCCTTCTCCTCCCATCGCCCAGTCTATGGGAGGAAATGGAAGGAGCAGAAATGTGGGCTCTGAACATGAGGGAAATAGGGGAGTTGTCCCTGGACTTTTGCCAAGAGGAAGTGTACTAATAGGGCCCACACCTTGAATACAGGGATTTCTTTGGGGCCGCTGCCTGGTATAGGTTGGGTTTATCTTGTGGTTTTGGGAGAGACATTCTCAGGCCCTGAGGAATTTGACATCCTTCTTTTGTAAAGGTTGGGCCTGCCTTGCTGGTCCTGGCAGAATGTTCCCAGGGTTCAGAGGATCCCTCAGGGCTCCCAGTGTGGGAGAGGTGGGACCAGGCCCCATGACTCAGTGAAGCCTCATCCTTCAGAAGGAAGCTCTCATTTCTAAACCAATAAGACTTCCATGTAGAAAAGTCTATCCTGGTTTATCACCTGACTCTCCTCTGTAAGAGTCAAACTGTGTGGTTATGAGAGAAAGCCCAGGAGACAGTGCTCTAGCTGAACCCAGAGCCAGACACACTATTCTCTGCCTCAGGTTCTTCAGTCCTCAGGACCAGGTTAAAATACCAGATGCTATATCTCATGAAGGTCAAGGACATAACTGTGGTGTTTAGGTGGGGCATGGAGAGTCTTTTTTTAGGCTATGTCTTACCCACTTAAACCCTGATAGGTAAAGTTGTTTAGCCTCCACCATTTTAACCTGACCCACCAGTTGCACTGTTACTGTGGCATCTCATCCCAGTCCCTTTCACTGCGTCTGATACGGATGCTCTGCTGTGTCCTCAGTGGGATCGGAACTTTCCCAGATACAGTTCTGTACAAAACAAAATATATCTGAGTCAGGAGGTGAAAGTCCACACTGGTCAAAGAAGGAATTAAGTTCCATGACCCAAGTACACAGAGCCTCATATCTGGAGGGAGGGATGTCAAAGGCCATGGGCAGCTGGGAAAAAGTAGTGGACAGTTGGAAGGAATATGATGTTTGAGAAAGTGGGTCTGATATTTAAAAAAATGTGGCTTCTGGAAAAAGGATCTTGGAAGAGGAGATAATCTGAGCATCTGTCAGTGAATAGGGTGGAAAACAGCCATTGCAGTTTTTCTTACTCTGATTTATCTCTCCCGGAGTATGGAGGGAGCACAGAAGCTGTACTGCAGCTGGAAGAATTAAGTATAGATAACAAGACTGATATCTTCTGGGACAGGGGATCCGGAAAAGCACTCTCCAATGTCCCCATGTGCCTGGGCTAATGAGGAGACATTGCATCTAGAGAAGACTGTCAGAAGAGCATGGTCTTTAGTCAAATGAGTATTGATAGAAATCCTATTTCCCAGAGTAAGTCTGTTAACCTCTCAGAAACCAAATTCCTTGATCCACCTTAAAGGAACATCTACAAACCCACAGATGGTTAGAGAACCCATAGGTCAGCATATGACAGTTCCTGGCACAAAGATGGCTCTCAGTAAATGCTGTAGATTACTAAGCCTTGATCCCTATCCTCACCTACCTAAAATCTCTGTGGAACTGTTGATTGCCTCTCACAGGCTCCATTTATTTATACTCTGCAGGGACAGTGCCAGGTGGAATGAGAAGATAGCGCTGGGATCTAGATTGCCAAACTGTGCTCATCTCTGGACCTAGGTCCTTTGTTCTGCTAGGGGTACCAGGACTGGAGGCCTGGCATGCATGGGTTTCTGTGCCTGTGTCCCTGCTATATAAGGCAGCTTTGGCAGGACGCACCCTTCTTCTGGGGTTGGGGACAGATGACAAGACATTCTGGGCACCTGTGTACTAGCTGCTCAGGCTTCTGGCAGCCAATGACTCTGGCCACATCCACAGTGACCAAAGCCCTGGCTATGCTCTTGAGTCTGTCAGGTGAGAGCTCCTTTGGGGCTTGCCTAGCTGAGCTCTTTATAACCCACGAGTCCTTGGTGCTGCTGGCTATGACTGTGGACTGCTACGTGGTCACCTGCCAGCCTCTGTGCTACAGGGCATTGCTGACCCAGCATGTAGTAGGTATAGTGGCCACAGTGACTGTGACCCTGTGGCCCTGCTCCAGAGACTGCCTTGCAGTTGGCAGCAGGCACTGCCCCATATCTACTGTGAACACATGGGTGATGCTTGGCTGGCATGTGGTAATACATGCCCCAACATCTGGTATGAACTGGCCACCATGCTCTCTCCAGCCCTGGACTTAGGGCTCATAGATGCTTCTTATGCCCTCATTCTTTATGCCATCTGTTGCCTGCCATCCCATGCTGCCTGCCACAAGGCCTTGGGTACCTGCAGTCCCATGCCAGTGTTATCACTCTCTTTACACATCTGCCCTCTTCTTGCTCACCAGGGGCAGTGAGAATGTGGGCTCTGAGCGGGCCTCCCACAGGAATAAATGAGGAACCTGTTTTCTCCAGTGTGTGCTCTCAGACTTCCAAGTAGTGCTGCAGGACCCATCTGGGCAGAGCCCTAACCAAGGCATTTCCCTCATCTGCCAGTAGATGGTGCTATGCTCAACCTGGTCCTATTCCCATCATGGGGGCAGAGCGCACATTGAACTGACCTCTGCCTGCCTGGGTCTACCATGGCTGGACTATTCCTGCTCTAACTCTGTATTGAACTCCATAGATGCATCACACACATATAGAAGAGTCTGGGCCTGGACCATGACAGACAGGGATGCAGAATGGAGATCAAGATGTTATCTTTTTCATTCCACTGAGCCAGAACCAGACTGGTGAAAGGTGGCTCTGAATGGGGGCTTTGTACAGTGTGTGATACTAAGCAGGAACTCCATGTTTGCTGAAGAGATGAAGACAGAAGGGGCTGGGGAAATGGCACAGTGTGAATAAAATAGAACACGACTCATGAAACTGACATGGTTTCTGACCTGGGTGGTTAATATGTAAATCTTGGGAGACTTGTCTCTGGGACAGAAGGGTATGGACAGTACTGTGGCTGCCTCCCTAAGCAATTTCCTCACTTAGCTCAGACGCTGAGACTTCTCCTGCTTTTCAAACTATTACCACTCACTAGTTTCAGCTGGCAAATAATAGGAAGATGACCCCAGTACTAATTGTCATACTTTATACTCTATCTGTTCTTCTGCCTTTCTTTCCCTCCATCCCTCCCTTCCTAAATTTCTAGTATAACCCACCTGGGCACTAATTCTAGATAGATTTCCTGCTCCATGCAGCTTAGGTGTTCCAACTCATTTCTCTCGTGTCTCCCTAACATCTGTGGCTCCTCTGGACTCCATGATTATAGCAAGGCCAGGCCAGAGGAGTTGATAGACAATGGATTCTTGGACTTGGGCAGGGAGTAAGAGGGTGAAAATCTATAAAACAAGATAAGGGTATGATCTGTCGTTAAGGATTGCCTAACAGAGCCCAGGGATTGTCTACCCGGAGTCATACATTCACCTAAGCTCTTGGACCCTTTCCTTAGAAGGAGAAGTGGAGGTTTTATATGCCTTTCTCTACTAGGTATTATGTGTTGGGAAAAAGACTCTAAAGGATAAGATGAGTGAGCATAGGGCATTTATGCTAAGTGCCTATAATAGCTGGAGTTAGGGGTGCATTGAGAAGAAGGGAAATAATAAAGGATACAGATCTTAGAGCTACAGATATCAAATTCCTCAGTGGAAAAATTGAGGAGGGCACAACACATACTTCACAGGAAACTTGACATCCCCCTTGGCATTTGGGAGGGTGTGGGACTCATCACTTCTGGAGAAGTACTCAAGAGATATAGCAGAAGAAGACAGAGCAATTTAGGGTGGCCACCACTGGGGACGCTGAGCTATGTATGACTCCTTGTCCAAGACTCAGGACCTAAATTCTTCCTTTTCTGTATCCCAGTCAACAGCCCAGAGAACTGGAGGTTCAACAGGCTACTGTGGTTGGTTAGAAGATATTGAGAGGGAGCTTTCTTGAAGGACACATAGTGGAGGCTTCTGGCATCAGGCGCTCAAATTGAGGGCTATATTTGAATAGAAGGTGTGATGAAAATGTTTAGTGAGCCTGGAACAGTAGAAGAGATACATTTCGAGGAGCAAGGAAGGGCACATAACAGAGCTGGTTAGTGGAGTGTTGCTGAAGCAACACCCCCAACCCCCATATATACACCTTGGCCCTCATCCAAAGGTGCGTGGTTAAGTTAATGGCTTTCGTCTTGAGATGGAACAGGTAGGGTCGCATTTCCTCCCTTAAAGCTGAGAAAAAGACCATAATCCCTCCTGAGAGGGACTCATTCCAAGGTCCCCACAAAATGTCTCAGGTTTGCCTTAATCTGTTTGGACAGGGAGCCCAGCAGGATGAGGGCAGATCTAAACTTGGGGATGGATGAGAAAGACCCTGTTTGTAGTGAGAAACTCACTTCTACCACCTTTCCGGAGGCACCAGTTTGTTGTAATCCTTCCCTCCCACCTTCTACTCCTATACTCTCCCCACATCCTCTCATACTCTCAGAACTTTCAGATGTCGAAATCTGTGCCCCTCCTGCTAAGACTATTCACTTGGACCAGAGATAAAAGCCTGAGGGGCACAGAGGTCTTAGTCCATCCTGCAACTGATGCAAAATGACACCTGTCCTAGTGTCCCTGATCACTCTACTGCTGCTGCCTCTGGTACTCCCAGGACAGCCTCAGGTACAGGCGGAGGGTAGAGGGATCACAAGCGGGGAGGAAAATGGCTCTGTGCTTTGGACTGGCTTCTCTTGCAGCTCTGATCCTTTTCAAGAACTCCCCAGGTTCTAGGAGAAAGTGAAGGTGGAGAGGGACACATGGAAGGAGGGTGGGGTACTTTGCCTGCTCTGATGATCTCTGGGCTTGGGTGGGCATAGGGTCAGAGAGGAAAACAAAGATGATGGTGAGAGATGGAGGCATTCTGGGCTATCTACCTGCTTTTCATGAGGTCTTGTTTTCTGCAAAATGTCACCATCCCTTTCCTATGCTAAACACTCTGGAGCTAAGCGGTGCCAGCCTGGACTATTGTAGGCATGTGACTTCTGCTTCATTATCCCCAAAAGCTAAACTCTCAAGTTGGAGTTGCAGGCTGAAGACATAGCCAGATTAACTACAGGGGCCACGGAAGCTATGTGTGGGACTATTCAGAGAGAAATAAAGGCCACGTTTAAATTTTTCAAAGTTCTGTAAAGAAACTTCAGCTGGTGCCACAGGTCTAATCAACTTGAGAAGGAGCATTTGATCCAGTACTGGCTCATTTAGCTTCAAAATGGGAGTGGAGAGATGGACATAGGGGATCATAATAGCTAATAGGCTAATAAGAGTCTTAATAACTAAGAGTCTATAATAACTAATTATAATAACCACAGACTAGTAAAAGTCTTTACAAATCTCTACATATATTTATAATTTAAAAAATACAATATAAGTATCCTCACTTACACACAAGGACACTGGGACACAGAGAGATGAAATAATTCACCACTGTCACAGAACCAGAAGTAGAACTCAGGCATTCTGGCTCTCAAATCAGTGTGTTTATAAGTAAGATAATAGGTAAAGGGAAGAAGATCCCAAATTATGCATCTCTCATTCCTAGAACCTTTCTCCCCTCACTCAATTTAGCTGAGGCAAGGCAGCTGCCTCCCACTGTTACCTGCTGGCCTGCATTGCATACTCATCCCGACATGGCTTGGAGTTCTGCATCTCCCTTAGGAGTAAAAGCACAGGATCTAGATCAAACATGAGACGTGCAGGCAGCTTGTAACCTGGTCACTTATTAATCATGCAACAGTAAAATATTTTTTTAAATTCTCAGAACTTCTGGTTTTCAGTTATAAAATGTGGATTTCAAATCCTAACTTGTCAGGTTCTTGTTAATGCTGAATATCAGTCTAGACTCTGGTGCCTCATGGTACTGTTAATATTAATTTTCTTTCTTTGTTGACTTGGAACTCTCTGTTCCTGCTGTCTTCAAGACCAAGTGAAGTTGTGGTAATCTACTCAATCGCTACAGCGAGGGTACTGCAGAGGACTACAGCCCCTAAGCTGGTTCCCTGACACTTCTCTTCAGAGCAGCTTTTGTCTCTCCCACAGAGCATCAGAGAAAAGTCTGCTTCCAGTTATGTGAATTGCAGTCAAATTCAGCCAGTGCATGAGGTAGGATGAGGTTGGCCTTACCAGTAGGACCTGGAAGGGAACTGTGGCTTCAGTTACGGGACATCAAGAGAAGGGTCACACAAACCCATGGTAGAAGGATGCCCAGACAATCAAGAACAACCTCCTGTGCAGAGAGAGCTGTTTTCGGGCACACCAGAGAAGGGCCAGACTCCTCTCTTGCTTCATTTTGCTAAACATCACATCGTGCCCCAATGTATATGCTGAATATGCTTGTAACCATGTTTTTGCAGCTGATAAGAAGTGTGCCAGGCACCGTGGATGAGGATGGCATATGCCATTATATGGTTCACCTGCTCAACAGCTCCACCACCCTGAAGCAGCTGAAACAGCTGCAGAGTACAGCCCAGGAGCTTATGAGCAAGTATGAGCAGGAGCTGTCCAGGGTGAGTGAGTGCTAGAGTTGGGGGCTGGGGCTGGGAGTAGCACAAGCACAGCCTCTCCTGGACCCAGCATGGAGATGAGCCCTGGCAATAGAGAAGGAGCTAAAGGAAGCACAGCCCTCTTCTTTGAGGTAATTCTTTAGCATGAAGGGGAAAATTAGGTACTGTTTGGGGATCCCAAGGGATAGAAACAGTACATAGAGGCTTGTATAGGTTGTGCTTCCTACATTAATGAGTGAATTAATGAGTATGGGAAGAGGGCATAGAACTGGGAGATGGGAAGAGGATATAGAATAAGAAAAGGCTTGGAAGTGGGATGACCAGTTCAAAGGAGGCAGGATAGAGTTTGAAGAAGACTTATAGGAGCAACATATGGAGAAACTTGTGGGCCAGGCTGGTGAGCTTGGCATTGATGCTAAGCAAGGCTGAGTGAATAGAATGTGATGTGGGCAGTTGCTTTTTATAATGGTTTTTAGTGAAGCTCCTGAGAAAGATGGATGGGATGGGGCCGGACTGGAAGCTAAAAGTCTATCCATTTATTTACTCATTAAACAACTCCCGAAAGAGTGTGGCTTTAACCAGAAAAGGAAAGAAAATGTGGGGGGGTGCAGGGGAAAGAGTTATTTTTCCTGCAGTGAAAAGGGTACTAGTGTCTTCAGCTATGAAATAGGAATAACACTAATGCTCACCTCACAGGCTACTAGTGGAAGCAAGTAAGGTGACAGATGTGAGAGTTTTGTAGGCTCTGAGGCACTGTGGGGGGGATATGAATGGATGGGAACAGCCACAGATGTTGCAGTTTGGGGGATCTGCCTGTTTATCCCCCCATGCCCAGGTCAGTGAGTATGCACGTGCCATTGAAGATCAGGATAGCCAGGTCCTGGAGATAAATGACTCTCCTAATTCCAGAGATCCTACTGCCCTTGCTTCCTCCTATGAGTCCCCAGTCTTCAACCTGCTGCGCCTGGAGCTGGAGGGAGCACAAGAATTGGTGGCCCAGCTTAAGGCTAAAGAAAGAGTTAGTGGGGCTGGGGACTTCCTCTACCAACTCCAGAGCCAGGTATGTGGACTGATTAAAGAATTTCTCCCCTCTCCACAGCCTCCTGCCTTATCTAATCTCAAATTTGACAATTCTCCAAACTACTTCTTTCTGAGGAAGAAGACCCTGAGCTGAGAAATATGGGAGCCTGAGTTCAGTTCTTAAAAGCACTCGGTGACCCACATCCCTGGCATCTCATTTCCATAGGTGGCCAATGCCAGCCTCACACTCAAGCTCCTGGCTGACTCTGACCAGTGCAGCTTCCATTGTCTCCGCCAGGAGGTGGATGTCCTTAAGGGCCAGCTAAGCGAGTGTGAGAGGGAGAAAGAGCAAGAAGAGGCCTCCACACACCGTCACCCACCTCTGCCCCTGGGTAAGGCCACAGACTGAGTTTCCCAAGATCTCATCTCCCCAAGGATAGGATTGGACATATAGAGTTGCTTATGCTATACTGAGGAGTGGGCAGCAAAGATCTTGATGTGGAATAAATCTCTCATTTTCTTGTTTGGCATATTCCTAAGGGATGCAGACCAAGATTGGTACATGGGTATACCCATGTACATGAACGTGTAAATAATCAAACATACACAATAACCTTTCTTCATGTGCAATCACACCTGCTTATACACTTGTAAATGCATTCGGTTCATGGACATACACTCAAATGCACACATGGTTATTACACTTTCATACTCTGCTCCTGTGGGTCATGTGCTTCACAGCTAGCTCATATCTTCTCTGCTCTCTTCTCTAGGTTCTTGTGCCCATGGAGGGCTCCAGAAAGTCAGCAGACCCATTGTAGTACAGCTCAATTGGAGAGGATTCTCTTACAAGGCAGGCACCTGGGGCCGAGACTCGGCACCCAATCCAGCCTCTTCCCTCTACTGGGTGGCTCCTCTGCGTGAAGATGGCAGGTGAGTCCAGCGTGAATCCTCTTCTGCAAGCAGGTTCTTTCCAGATATTTCCTACCCTACCCTAATAGATTTCTTTGTGGCTCCATCCTAGCTTCTTTTATTTCAGGAGCTCCCCTGGGCAATTTTAACCTAGGCCTGACAGGCTACCTCTGAGTGCTCATCTCATGGGTTAAGGATAGCACAGACTGCTCCAAGCTTCCTTCACAAATTCACTGTCTGAAACTTTTAATCCCATTATAATCCAAGGCAGGTTCTATTCCTAGCCTGATCTTATCTCAAGAACAAACTCTTCTACACCTGGGCCTTAGAATCCTAACTTCTACTCAGAAGGTGTTCAGATGATAAACTTGACCAAGCTTGAGTCTTAGAATCAAATAGATCAGAGTTCGAATCTCAGTCCTGCCACTTAAGCTAAGCAATCTTGGAGAAATGAATTAACATCTTAGACCCATTCTCAGCCAGCTGTAAAATAAGAGTACTTAAATGTATGAGAATATCACATGAGATTACACAGAAAAGTGTGAACAGTGTAGTAGGTGCAGATAAATATTTGTTAGAGGAAAGAGTGGCTAAATGAATCAATGAGTAGATGAATGAGTGCTTCAATAAACTGGCAGCCTGGCTAGGGAAGCAGGTATGACCTACACACAAGGTGTTTAAAGTCAGTACATACAGAAGTGTGATATAGACCCAACTGAGTAGGAGGTCATGGGAGGGAGGGATAAATGTGGGTTGAATTAGTCATTGAAGAACCCCAGTTGGAGCTCATCTCAGAAAGATGAGATTTTTACTGATAATAATGCTCTCCAATTCCTATAGACATTTTGTAGCATACAAAATATTTACATGCTTATGCTTTTTAAACCCTCTCAAAATCTCTGTGAGTAAGGGAGGACATATTGCCCAATATTAAGAGATGGCAATACTCATAAGTTAGGAATGATTTAAGGGACTTTCTAAAGTGATCTGAGGAGAAATCTCCCTGAATCCAGCCTTAGAACTATGTCCTGCTATAGGACAACAATGTCTCAAGGGCAGGTGAACGGCAGCAAAATCTTGGCACAGATTATCCATAAAGAAGAAAAAAATAATAGCTGCCACTTGCTGATTGCTTACTTCAAGCTGAATACTCTGGTAATTATTTTATTTTCATTATGTTTGTCAGTCCTGACAATCAAGGAGGTGATTTTCTTATGAGCTGATTGATCTGAGCCAATTATTTAACCTTTCTGAGACCTAGTCTTCTAATCTGTGGTGATAAAACCTGTCCCATAGTGCTTTTATTACAGTTTAACAAGATAATGCATGCACAGTGCCTACTAAGCATCATTTCAAGAGATGTTATTATTGTTATGGGGCTGTTTTATTTTTTATAATTATTTATTCTGTCATAGTATATTGTAAATAAAAAAAAAGATTGAAGATCAATTCTGTTTGATTCCAAAGCCCCCACTATTAATTAGAACACTAGCTTGCCCATTTTTAACAGGACTTGGTTACTCTGCTTCTTGCTGTCACCTGATGACTCTGGTATGGGGCTTGGCCTAGGTACTTTGACTACTACCAGCTGCACAAGTCCTATGATGGTCTGGTACTGCTGAAGAACTACAAGCAGTGGAAGATGGGCTATGGTGATGGCAGTGGCAATACTGTTTATAAGAACTCCATGTACTTTAACTACTATGGCACAGGTGAAATGGCCAAGGTGGACCTTTCCTCCAACAGCCTGGTTTTGCGGTGACTGTTGCCTGGCGCCACCTACAACAACTGCTTCTCCTATGCTGGTGTGCCCTGGAAAGACTTTGATTTTGCTGGTGATGAGAAGGGACTGTGGGTGCTCTACGCCACTGAGGAGAGTAAGGGAAACCTGATTGTGAGTCGCCTCAATGCTAGCACCTTAGAAGTGGAGAAAATCTGGACCACCAGCCAGTACAAGCCATCACTGTGAGGAGCCTTTGTGGCCTGTGGGGTGCTCTATGCATTATGCTCACTGAGCACCCACCAAGAGGAGATCTTCTATGCTTTTGACACCACCACTGGGCAGGAGCGTCATCTCAGCATCCTGCTGGATAAGATGCTGGAAACACTGCAGGGCATCAACTACTGCCCCTCAGATCACAAGTTGTATGTCTATAATGACGGCTACCTGATCAACTGTGACCTTAGCTTCCTGACACTGAAGTGCAGGCTACCAAGACCACCAGGCAAAAGGCTCTCTGGGGCCCAGGCTCCACCAAAAGCTGACAAACCCAACAAGCCCTCCAGGCCAGGAGACCCCAGGGCAAAGCACCAGTAGAAGCGTGTCCTCTTCTTCACCCTCCGGGTGGACCACTCCTCAAAATGGCCATCAGCACTAATGATTGACAGCCTTGATCATATGTACTTAGCTCTTTATTCTTAACGTCTCAATCAGCACATTAAAATTCTCTTTAATAATGATCTCAGTGGATTTGATTGGGTTTTATTGGGAAACAAAACATGAGATAGAAAATGTTACTCCCTCTTTACCAGAATCCTAGAACTGTAGATGGACTTAACCATTTTTAAAACAAATCTCATATTCTGTTTTGAAGACTGTGAATCTGGCTCCTACAGTTGTAGGACTCTGTGAGCTAGGTTTAGAGTTGTAAATCTCAGGTCGAGAGCCTCTGGTTC
This sequence comes from Pteropus medius, assembly GCF_902729225.1. Taxonomy (NCBI): domain Eukaryota; kingdom Metazoa; phylum Chordata; class Mammalia; order Chiroptera; family Pteropodidae; genus Pteropus; species Pteropus medius. Next base: position 936,764 of record NW_024352784.1, read on the forward strand.
TAGTGTAGAAGATCCAGGGCAGCTGGTCATTAGAGTAGGGTGTGCGAGTTCCTTTTCTTATCCTCAACCTTCTGTGTGATACCTGGGGAGAAATGAGGCAGTGTTGTGGTGTGAAAATCAATGTTTCACTGTCCTGAATCAATCTCACTTTTGAGTGCAATTGAGAGGGGCTTAGATCTGAGTCTGCTCTAGGAAGTAGGCAATTGGTGGCTGAGCAGGTCTGACATGGATTGGGCTGGAGGTTCACACATTCTCAGTAAAGAATCCTTTAGTGTGATAGCAGGGAGTCTCCTAGCCAACTGTCTGTAGTTTCTTTGCTCATCTTCAACACACTGAGAACATATGGTCCTGGACTCTGTGCTTGACACTTACCTATCTGCATGGTGCACCTTCTTTCCAGGCAGGTGGATGGAATGTTCAGTTTCAGGTCCTTAGGACTTCATAGTCAGTCACACAGGTACTGGAATATTTCACACACACTGTCTCATGCTTACACTTTCATACGCATACACTCACAGATCCAATCAAACATATGCCTTCTCACTCCTACATGTGCAATATTTCCGCCCACGCCCAAACATCAACATAGACAAAAACATGCATTTTAACTTATCCACGAATGGATAAGTTAAATATCAAGCACCATCCCCCAAATTTGCATGGAACTGGAAATCTGGCCTTTTAGTTGCCTAAACCTGTCTTGTTAGGAATTTCACCATTAAGCACCTTAACTTTCACCTCTTGGTTCGCAGATATCTCTTGCATTTAATGCTTCGGCATGAAGGTAGGCTCTTAAGACTGGGCTAGAGCCCTGAAACAAATCATTATATTACTTCTGCTTTACTGACATGTAGAAAAGACCAAGTGATAAGTGAATTAAAAATATTTTGCAAGGAATGGCTCATTCACCTTAGTTTGGAATGTCCCTAGAGGGACTCTCCCTGGCTAGCCCCGCCCCACTCCAGGATGGAAGGGATCTTTCCCATCACACGGGAGCACTCTCAGTTAAGTCTAGAATCCCAGAATTTAGACACAGAGAAAAACATGACCTCTTCTTCCACTAAAGAAGTTTGTTCTTGCTCCATTTTTCTTTCTAAGCCCCAACTCTTTCTAGATCACTAACAAAAGTAATAAACCCCTTCCTATGGGAGAGATTCCATTCTTACTCACAGGTATGCAGTTTTATCTATGGCTTCAATAGACTCAATTTTTTATGCAACAAGCCTAATATTCTCATAAGTGTCCCACGCATATCACCAGAGAAACACACATCTCACATAACTGATCTGGTTTTATTTTATTTTATATTTTATATTTAATTTAATTTAATTTAATTTAATTTAATTTAATTTTATTTTATTTATTTTATTTTATTTAATAGTTCCATCCTGAGAACATTGTCTCCAGTTTTCTGGGAAATTATCTTATTTTATTTCATAATGGGGACTTGAACCCCCAAATATGTCCTTCTTTCTCAGTTAGTCCTGGCAGAGACTGTGAGGCCACAGTTAACATCACAATATCCCTTTTCTGAAGAGGTTATGCTCCTGGTGGGTGGGGCAAGGGGAGGGGCAGCCCTGGGAAAAAGCCATCTCCACTTAGCCCACCTTGCACTAAGTATGAATCAGTAGCCACAACAGGCCTCAGCTGGGCCACATCTGGAGAACTGGGGTGGGGGTAGAACATTGCAAAATACCTGGCCCTGACCTGGTCACTCACCCCTTTTGGGGCAACAAGGAAGCTAGCCTGTGGCCTGAGAACACAACACCTGAGAAAGAGGCCAGTGGAACCATCTGTCTGCCCTCACCCCTCTTGCCCCTGCCTCTACCTGCTTCCTATCTGCCCACCCACTAAGGTCCATGCTGAATATTTTCTCTCGAACACCCAGGATGGCTCAGACTGGGAGTCCTTCGGGTTTGCCTGCAGACAAGAATGTTTCTTTGAGTGTCACTCGAGTGATAGTGAAGACACCTGACAGGCAAGAAGACTTTATGATAGCTGATGACACCTCAGTGAAGCAGTTCAAGGAGAAGCTATCGGCTTACTTTAAATGCCAAATGGACCAACTAGTGCTGGTCTTCATGGGCCGTCTTCTCAAAGACCATGACACATTGAGTCAGAAGGGCATCCTGGATGGCCACACCATCCACTTGGTCATCAGGTCCAAACAGGGCTCTAGATCTCTGGCCCATTCCTCCCAGAACCAGCCAACCAGTGGGCCATGCTACCAGGACAGAAACACTGAAGGAAACAGCAGTGGGCTATACCAACCTGCTGGTGTGAGTCATACCCCAGTGGAATCAGCCCCCTTTGTGCAGCCTGATGCACCCCAGGTGCATACCCAGCACCTAGAAGTGGATAGTCCAGAGCACATAGCACAGATGCTGGAGAATCCTAGCATCCAGCAACTTCTGTCCAACACAGACCTCATGAGACAGGTAATCTCAGAACACCCAGACATGCAACAATTGATGCAGCAGAACCCAGAAGTCTCACACAGCCTTGACAATTTTGAGATTCTATGGCAGATGCTGGAGCTGGCCAGGAACCTTGCCATGATTCAAGAGATCATGCAGATCCAGCAGCCTGCACCGAATCTCGAGCATCCATTGAATCCACCATCACACCTGGGAGGAGAGACAATCCCAGGTGGGGATAGTATCATGAGCCAGAGCTATGCTGATTCCAATAACCAGATGCTCAACAGCTCACAAGATCTCTTTAAGGGCAACCTTTTCACAGCTCTCCTGGGAGAACAAGTGCCGGAACAAGTTCAGTTTTCACCCCCATCTCCATCATCACCCCAGGAAAAGCAGGACCAGTCCCCACAGCTCCCTACAACCCGAATCATCTATACCAGTTCTTGCGGTTTATCTTCAATCAACTCAGCCAATGCTACCCCCCAAAAGGTGAACCATACTTCTAGGGCCAATACTGCCGCTAATTCCATCCAGCAGCCAGCTGAGGTTCCAGCCTTACCTAGCATAGAGCTCACTCAGCAGCCCCAAGGAGAAGAGAAAGATGCTACCGTCTCTGTAGATAGCTCTGATGTGAGGTTAGAGGATGATCTCCAGCTGTCAGATGAGCATATTAGTTCCCAGATCACAGAGAGCATAATGCAGTTGCTTTTGAACAACCCCTACCTGGCAGCCCAGATGATGTTCATGAGTATGCCCCAGCTGAGTGAACAGTGGAAGCAGCAGCTGCCAACCTTCCTGCAGCAGACCCAGCTTTCTGATGTGCTTATAGCCCTAGCCAATCCTAAGGCATCACAAGCAATATTGAAGATTGAACAGGGTCTGCAGCTGCTGGCCACTGAGGCTCCTGTACTTCTGCCCTGGGTTGCACCTTACCTCTGGGGTCTGGGCTGGCTTCCTGCCCCCAGCTGCAGCTACCCTGACACAGTGCCCTGGGCCTGGGATGTGTCAGATACGGCTGAGCCCAAAGGGCCTGAGTGCTGCCGCAAATCTGGAGCCGTCCTGCAGAGGCTACAGTCCCTAGCTGGAGAGCCTTCTCATCTTCTGCAAGCCCCTGAGGTTCGTTTTAGTAAGCAAATGGAATCTCTTCAGGCCATGGGGTTTGAAGACCACCATGCCAATCTGCAGGCACTCATTGCCACTAAGGGGGACACCAACGCTGCTATTCTTAAGCTCAAGAGATCCCAGGGGTTCTAAACATCATGCCTACCTGTTTGCTTTTAACCTACATGCTGACTCATTTGACCACTTCATCTGCCTTTTCCTCCTCTTCTGATGCTTCCAGCCAGAAGAAATCTTGGAGTAGAAGAAATCAACAAATGCTTTCTCTACTGAATCATAGATCATTGGCTTTGGCTGGAAGATCTGTCAATAAAATGGCTACACCCACTTGCTCCCATCTGAAGTTTGGCTTTGTTTCTTTCACAAAAAGGCAACTATCTGTGTGTGATGTCTTTGTCTTACCTACCTACATACACGAACACACACATACACCATTTGCATACATATTAATATAGAGAATCATAGTTGTACACTAGAGATCCACATGTACGATACCATAGCACATTCACATACTCAAGAACATACATAAGTATGTACACATACACAAGTTCACATAGCTGAAGGTTCACATATATAGGCACAGAAAGTCAAAAAATACAGTCATGTGTGTACACAGATATACATAAATACTTAGAGATACATAAACAGACCCACATATAAGGAAGACAAAACATACGAAAGGGAAAAATACTACAGATAGACTCAGATATTTAATTGTAAATACTTTCTTGGTTCTTCAAATCCGAAATGTTCAAGTTTAAAAGCAGCAGAAGAAAAACCTGGTGAGTCAGAGTGGGAAAAGACCCACATTTAAGTCAAGTCTTAAGGAGTATTCATCTTTGTAGGAGTTTCTTAATAACTGCCGTTTCCACGATCATAGGGCTTTGCTGCACTATTATCGTTATCTCTTAGCACAGAGAGGTATAGCTGCTGCCACCTTTCATTCTAGCCACAAAAAACCCAGGTCTCCATGAGGCTCAACATTTCCAACAATATCATTCTTAGCATAGCTCCTGCGTGTTGCTTATGCTTTCTGCAGTTAACCAAAGCCCTATCTCCTCTTCTTCCTGCCTCACCGAGTATCTCAGCCAATTGCTATGGAAAGAATTGTGGTTCAAATACTTAATTATTAAATGATTTATCGAGCTCTTGCCATAATTTAATAAGTCAAATATTGTTTTAGGCATTAAAGAAATCTCAGTGGTAAAACAAAGATCATTTATGGAGTTTACTTCCTTTTCGTGAGGATACAAACAATATTCAACTTATATATGTGTTAGGTTGTGATAAGTGCTTTGATGAAAAATGCAGCAGTTTAAGCCATTTTAAACAGGGAATAAACAGAAAAGTCTTCTCTGAAAATGTGGCCGTTGAGCAGAAATCAAAAGGAATTGGGAGAGGTGCACATGCAATTTTCTGAGAGACGTATGTTCAAGGCAGAAAAGGCTACCTTGAAAAAAGTAAAAGGCTTTGAGGTAGCAGTATTCTTGTTTTTGAAGAATAACAAGGAAATGGCGTAGCTGGAATGGAGTGACCAAAAAAATGGGAGAGGGGGTGGGAAGAAGACATCAGAGGAATCTTGAAGAGCTTTGCAGGTCTGGTGAGGACTTTGGATTTTACTATGAAAATCACTGCTGGATTTTGAGCAAAAGAAAGAAGTGATTTGATTTATCAGTCTGGCCTCTGTGGGGGTAATAGACTATGATAAAGGAAAAAGTTGCAAGCAGTAAAACCAGCATGTGTTTCTGTGATAGAGCTGGTAGAAAATAGTAGAGTCTGGGACTGGTGAGGGAGCAGTGGAGGTGGTGAGAAGTGTTTGATTCTGGACTGTGAAGGGGATCCACAGAGATGTGTGTGTTCCTCACAGACCACCTGTCCTCCAGCCTTGACAAAAGCATTGGCAACAGCGAACGATGGGTCCACGAAACTCCAAGTGTGTCTAGCAAACATACTGCCAAAGATTCCCATTCCACCACAAAAAAAATACATCTCAATAAAGAAATTATAGCTAAAATTGATTTTTTTCCCTTCCCAGTGAGCCATCTCTATTAATCCAATTAAGGCTTATACATTGGTTGCCTCAGTTTACATAAAAAGTCCAAGGTTTCCGGGTCATCTAATCTTTATCCCAATATGCTTGAAAATCTCTCATTTGAATCAGAATCCCACTTGTCATCAATTCTCCAAAACTTTCCACCCTACCGTTTAGAACTCATATTGTATCAACAGCAAAACCATTATACCTACAACTTTCAAAATGTTCCCTCACCTTTTTTTCTGTAACTGCAATTTCACCGTTCACTAAGGAGGCTGCTTCTCTGGCAGTGCTCATTGCTTCTTTCATTCCTGGTGGACTTAGAAGTGAGGAAGGTGTCCTACTTGTACTTTCTTTTGCTTCCTGACCACAGTTCTCTAGCTTCAGTACTACTCCGTGATCTATCAATATAATTATTCTGGCATAATACTCACCATGGCATATCCAACTCTGCCTAATCTCTACGTGGGCAGAGAAAAGCAGACAATTGTGCTGAGTAGTCTCATCTAAACTGATTACCAAAAGCCTTAAATGATCTGCTAGTAATCTTATTACATTTTCCTACTTCAATATTTCTCACCAAAATCTACATCAGAATCACACTGGATAGTGTGTCAAAACACAGATTTCTGAGCTCCATTTCAAAAGTTTCTGATTCAGTAGGTCTAGACTGGAGCCCCAGATTTTGTATTTGTGACAAGTTTCCATGTGATGCTGATGCTGCTGGTCTGGGGACCACACTTGGAGATCCAATGCCCTAGTCAATTCACTTCTACATTCTTTGAGATGAACATTTTATACCTTTTCTGCTCTTCTCAAACTTTCACCATTTCCTTTTTTATTCTCGACCATGGCTGGTGTTTTGCTTATTCCAACAAGAAGACAAAAGTGATCAAAAGTGACTTACATCCATGTGCATCACTAAATCGACCAATTTACTTGCCTTTGTACCCATACATTGTTCCCTCTAGCCTGTTGTATTGAATAAACTATCCATGCTCCTAAATCAACTCTCCACTAATCTATCTACTCAACACTTTACTGTTGCAATTGTTTTCTCTTTCTCCTACATCATTTTTTTCTTCTCATTGGTTTTATCCCATCAGAATAAAAATATAATTTAATATTTTCATCTTAAGAAAAAAACAAAACAAAAAGCCTTTATCCCTACGTTCTCATTCAGCCACCATCCTTTTTTATGATTTACAATACTCTGATTGGATTCACTTTCTTTCTAATCCATTTGCTTTTAAACCCACTCCAATCAGGTTTTCTGCCCCCATCACTGTTCTAAACCTGGTCTTATCATGGTCCTAATTCTTTCTTGTCAAATCCAATATCAATTGCCAGTCTCCATCCTACTGACATCTCAGCTTCTTTTGACACATTTAGTTACTCTCTCCTTTTTGAAACTCTTTATAATCTGCTCTGTCTCTCTCTTTTGACTTAATGCTTTCTTTTAAATATCCTTTGCTGAATTCATCTAATCTTCCAGACTTCCAAATATTACAGTGCCCGTGACTCAGTCTTTTTACCTCTATCCTTTTCCTACACTCTCCAATCTCATGATTCTAAATATTTTTGTCAGTGTGGATAAACGCTGGATTCATGGTACTGAATCACCTTTCCACATTTCCATTTGGATATAAAATAGACATCTCATATCTGTAAAACTGAACTCTTAATTTTAACAACCATATTTCTGATTTAAAAAAAAATCAATAAATATATATTCTTTGAGTTCTTCTGGGGGATAATGATTTTTTTTTAAAGTAAAATAAAAATTTCATATCATCCCTGACCCCTCTCCCATTCTCTAGCTCCTGCCCATCAGAAAGTCAATACTATGAAAAAATGTAAAATTCTCATGGCTAATGTTGAAGCAGAGAAAAGATAAGAACTTAAGATGCCAAGAAGAAGAGTAGCTGAATTTGAATCTTAATGAGGACACAAAAGATTAAGGAGTCTTTTTAAATAATCTAATCCATGTGAGTCCCCACATACCACATACTGGGATGTATGAAAGCAGAACTCTCGGCCTAAGAAGGAGGGTCAGCCCAGGCCCCGCACTATGAAAAAGGGATAATGGAAGTGGAAACCTCAAAGACTGGGGGAGACCGAGTTCCTAGGGATCTGGGACACCGTGGAGAAATTTCAAGAATCCATTGTATGAGGCTGTGATGTCAGTCATGAGGTCACAGAGGTGACCTGATGGAGTGGGTTCCAGCCCAGAAGGCTTCAGGGGTGGCTGTTCAGCAAGATGAGGGTGGTTTGGAGTCCTGTTTAAGAGGAAGGACGGGGTCACAGCTGATTGGTATGTATTCCCCAAACCGGGCCCTTCTTCCTGCCATTGCCCCTTCACTCATCAACTGTAGACCTCTTTTCCATGGCCTCTGATGTCTCTCCCCTGACCCCAGCATCTCTCAAACCCATAATCATCCCAAAGCATACTATCCCAAGGAACTCAGAGCCCTTCCCTGTGAACTCTCGAGTTCCCTCACCTTGAGATCCCAGGCCCACTTTGTGCTCACCTTTTCTACTTTCACCACTGCCCAAAAGGATGATCTTGGTCTCCCATTCCCATCCCCCAGCTGTGTCCCCACAGACCTGGGCTTCCTGCTGCCTACCATGGCCAAAAGTGGAGAGGCCCCGCCACAAGGCAGCCCAGCACCAGTCCAGGATTCCCATCTCATCAAGGTGACAGTGAAGACGCCCAAGGACAAGGAGGATTTCTCAGTTACAGACACTTGTACCATCCAGCAGCTGAAGGAAGAGATCTCTCAACGCTTTAAGGCTCACCCTGATCAGCTGGTCCTAATCTTTGCTGGCAAAATCCTCAAGGACCCCGACTCACTGGCACAGTGTGGAGTGCGAGATGGCCTCACTGTTCACCTGGTCATCAAGATGCAGCGCCGTACCATGGGCACTGAGTGCCCAGCTGCTCCAGTCCCTACCTCAGCCCCAAGCCCGGGATCTCTCCCTCAGCCCAGCTCCATTTACCCAGCAGATGGGCCACCCACCTTTAGCTTAGGTGTCCTCACGGGCCTCACTGGGCTGGGTCTGACCTCTGGTAGTTTCCCCGACCAGCCAAGCTCACTGATGTGGCAGCATGTATCTGTGCCTGAGTTTGTAGCTCAGGTCATTGATGACCCCTTTGTCCAGGGTCTTCTGTCCAACACAGGCCTGGTGCGCCAGCTGGTTCTTGACAACCCCCATATGCAGCAGCTGATCCAGCACAACCCTGAGATTGGGCATATTCTCAACAACCCTGAAATCATGCGGCAGACACTGGAGTTTCTACGTAACCCTGCCATGATGCAAGAGATGATGCGTAGTCAGGACCGTGCGCTCAGTAACCTGGAGAGCATCCCTGGTGGCTACAATGTGCTTCGGACCATGTACACAGATATTATGGACCCAATGCTTAATGCAGTACAGGAGCAGTTTGGTGGCAATCCCTTTGCTGCTACCACTACCGCTAATGCTACCACCAACAGCAGCCAACCTTCAAGGACAGAGAATTGTGACCCTCTTCCCAACCCCTGGGCTTCCACATATGGAGGCTCAGGTGGCAGACGAGGCAGGCAGCCTGGGGACCAGGATGTATCTGAAATAAGAAACAGAGTTCCCAACATTCTAGGTAGTATAGGGCTCTATGACTATCTCCAGCAATTACATGAGGCTCCACAGTCCCTAGGAACCTACCTGCAAGGGATCGCCTCCACCCTCAGCCCAAGCCAAGAAGCTCCACCACCAGGAAACCGAGTTCCCCCAACTTCACCTTCATCCCAGAAACCTGAGTCAGGCCAACCGCTCCCCAAGGAGTCGGTAACAATCAAAGGAAAGTCCTCCTCCCCAGGGTTCCTGAGATACCCCACAGAGGGTAGTGCCAGACAAAACAGAAGCCAAGATGGCACAGGGAATGGCTCCACTGGGCCCAACACCAGCATGCCTGATCTTGTCTCAGGGTTGGGGGTTGCTGCCAACAGGGCGCCATTTGTTTCTTCGCCACCTTCCCCCATGGCGGCTACCCCTGGAATCCCTGAGCATGCCTGGCTGCCACCACCTCTGAGGCCAGCCAGCATGAATCAGGCCCCACAGTTGCATGAGGAGATGCGCCAGCAGCTGCCACTGCTGCTGCACCTTCAGGCAGCCATGGCAAACCCTCGTGCCATGCGTGCCCTGCTGCAGATTGAGCAGGGGCTTCAGGTTCTGGCTACTGAAGCACCTCACCTCCTACTCTGGTTCATGCCTTGCTTAGCAGGGCTAGGAAATATGGCAGGAGGTACAGAGCCTAGAGAGGGTGCCTTTGTGCCTGAGGATCCTCCCCCAACCCCAACTCTTGAGGTTCCCCCAGCACAGGGCTCTGTGGAGCTAGGCCTCCATTCCACTCCCCTCCTCCAGATACTGCAAGCCTTAGCGAGTGCCAATTCTCCTCAGCTACAGCCCGAGACTCACTTTCGGGTGCAGCTAGAACGACTGAGGGCCATGGGCTTTCTGAATCCAGAAGCCAATCTCCAGGCTCTCATTGCCACAGGGGGCGACGTGGATGCTGCGGTGGAGAAGCTGAGGCAGTCGTAGGTGCCGGAGTTATTCAGACCGTATCTTTTCCTCTGTGCCCTTTCCCCCATATTCCACTGTCCAGCTCCCCCATTCTTGAATGCAGCTGCACTATGAACCAAATTTACTATGATGCCCTTTACTGCGGAGACAATGTTGATCCAGAGTCAATGAGGAAGAATGAGAGCCAGAAACAGGGTGGGGGTGCTGTGAATGACCTAACCATCCCTGCCACTGTGCCACTGTGGGACCCTAGTCTGAGCTCTGCATATGCCTGTCTTGAGATACAATTACATCCAATCTCCAGTGCCAGTTGCTGCCTGAGTCTGATTCTTTGTGGGCTATGAGAAAAGGGGATCATATGGGAGAAGAGTTATCTCTGCATGGATAGGAGTGCTTGAGGGGAAACTGAAGGGTTTAAAGTAGAAGATTCAGAGGCATAGAGAACAGAGGAGGACAAGCTAGGGTAGCTTTCTAGGTGTCCTTCCAGAGGTCCCCTCGATTTTGTGTCCTGTAGGAGGTGCCACCATATATCCTGTTCTTTGGGGCTTCCTACCACCGGCATGGTTGAAAAGTGAAAGTAGTCACAGTTTCTTATTTTTATTGCTCCTGAAGATGATACTACAGGTGACTCACATTTTCTGAATTTGATGCTGATCCCTGAGTGGATAGTCATAGAGCAGGATTTGGGGTGAGTTCTAAAATTCCCTAATCTCATCATGTTAACAAAGTTACTGACCCCAGTGGCTAGATTTAGAGCGCTGCTTTCATTGCCACAAATTCTGCTTATCCTGGATTTTATCTTTCTTGCAATTCTAAGTTCAGAAATTGGGTATCGACACTGTGCTCAGCCTTCAACATTAGGAATTCAATGTGAGTAAAAGGGACATGATCCTGCCCTCATGAGTTTATGATCTGATAGCAGGAACTGTTCAAACCGTATCTGAAGAATGCTCATGTGTAATTACAAACTATGATAAATAGCTATGAAGAAAAAAATGGGGAGTGTGAAATAGCAGAACGGGTTTGATCTAGTGTGGGGAGACATGGAAGGCTGCTGTGAGTATGCACTCCAAGCTACGATTTGAAAAGTAGAAATAAAGTAGGTAAAATCTGAGAGGGGAAGGGAGAGTATTCCAGCAGAAGAGCCATTATGTACAAAGATACCAAGGTAGGATGTGCATTGCACAGGGGAGGTGCCCTTGGCATCTCAGACTAAATTCTAGTTTTCACTTGGGAAAGCTTCCCATTGCCCATATACTTCCAGGGTGAAGGTGTTACAACTCATAAATCGGGCAAATGAACAATGCCTCCCAGTCCACATACACATAAATGTGCCATGGGCTCACACAGGTATGCACACTGTGGAGATATGCACAACCATGCAGTGCATATTCAAAGGTAAAAATATACCTTTACATGGGCATACCCTATGTCCACATGTGTAAGCATACATACACAACACGGTCTGTTAGAATTTTGCCACAGAATGGGAGTTTAAACATAAAAAACAATGCTACACTCATGTCAGAAAAGAAAAGTGTGTTTTTTAGACGCTACCACTGTGTAAAAGTGGCCGGCCGTGGGGTGTGTTTAAAAGTCAGAGACTTAGTGTTGAGGGTCTTTTCAGGAACTGGGAGAAGCAGAATCTCTGCCTGGAACCCAGGGTACTTGCACCAACCTGTCTTTACATTTTAGTTACTGATAAAGTGGCTTAGAGATAAAACGGTGAGGTTTTGAGGTCTTTATCTCATTGTATGAGGTTCCAGTCTTTAGGTGGAGCAAGAGATTTCGAATCCCTTTTCCTCCTCGTTCCACTCCGGTCCCCTCTGGCTTTGCCCCTCATCAGTGGGGGAGTTTCGCCCAGATCAAAAGAATTGTTGATGGTGGTGTTAGGAGAAAAGAAGAGAAAAGTCTTGCTGCTTTGTTTCCTGCAATTGATAAAGCACGTACTCCGGGGCTGCCTTTGACTAGGGAAGATGTGTAATACAGTCTCTAATTTCCATCCTGGAAAGACCAGTTAGGTCTGAGAAAAAACCCACGGAAAGAAATGTTGCTGCTTTCGTCTGTCTTTCATATGGTCAAGGGAAGCATGAGGATTCATATGAAGGAAAGCCAGTTCATCAGGGCAGACAGCAGGTGGGAATCTGAGTCTAAAAGTCCTGACTTTAGGTGAGTATTCATTTGATGGACTCTTTTCTAGCCATATTCTCTTGAGAGAACCTTACGGTTAGTTGATGGGGTATTTAGAATCCTTGCTCTAGCCTCATCAGTGACTGACCTCATCAGCCCCATACCTAGCTCCATGATGAAAGAGGTAAACTTCTAGGAGAAGGAGGTTTCAGGATCAGAGACAGTCATTGTCCTCCACCTAGCAGCTAACACAGGGCCTGGAACATGGAAAGCCCTCAGTAAATGATCGATTGAATCAATGTTGGTTGAGAAGTGAGAAAATGAGTGGCCGTGTGAGAAAGAAGTTGAGGAGACTAAGTCAATATGAATCAAATAGAGGATATTGCAGGACTGGGGTTTGTGCTTGAGGGAATAAAGACCGTTGGGGTTTGGGGAAGAGGAGATTCTTGCAGGCTGATGTTCCTGAAAGGGCAGGCCTCCCTTTGCAGTCCTGGCTCTGATTCTCACACTCCGTCAGTGCTCCAAGCCAAATATCTGGGGCTTGGAAGGACCCCACACTAGGGAACTGTGCGAATGGAGAATAAAGGCAAAGCCAGAGTTATGATCATACTGGGCCTGGTGCCTCGATCCTCACAAAGAAAATGTGCTCTTCAAAATAAGTGATTTTCTGGAAAGCAAAAAAAGTCTGCAATGCTAATTTGTATCACAAATAGCCAGCCAGGTAGATGGACAACATTTTAAGAGAAAGGTATCCAACAAAACAACAGAAAGTGCTTTTTTGCACGTGTGTGTGTTTTAGATATTCCCCTTATATCTCTATCACAAATACATGCCTACATTTTTTCTAGATATTTTAGGTTGCACTACTTACATTTAATTTTAATAATAGCTAACACTTTTTGAGGTTTTCCTACATGCAAGATCCTGTTGAATCCATACGACAGTCCTTTAATGCAGATCATATCATTATCCCTATTTTTCAGATGAAGAAAACTGAGGCCTAGAGAGAAGGGGAGTACATTGCTCAAAGTTATACAGCTTCTGCATAGTATAGCCAGGACTCGAAATTAGACAATCTATTTCCAGAGCCCACTTAGCTACTGTACTAAATCAAGTTAATGCTTTAATTCTTACCTGTACAAAGTGAAAGGGGAAGAATTTGTGCCATTCAATTGGAATTTTTGCATCCCTGACTCTTGTAAGTACCTATATTGGATTGAAATACCTTCTTTATCATAGTCTACATATGAGTATACACACACCTATTTTTTAAAAATTTAGTCTAATACCATACTTCTTCAAATACTCTAACTTTAAAATATTTAATGACAAAAAATCAATTCTTGATTCATTTTTCCTTTGCAATATCTCATTGTCTAATTTTGTCTATTTTTCTGGATACCCTTTGTAGTAGATGTCAGATTTTAGAAAAAGACAAATGCCATTTTGATTGGCTTTTCCTATTATGTTTATAAATTAGAGGAAAATTGAGAAATGTATAAGAGGCAGTCTTTTAGAATAGAAAATATTTCCATTCATGTTTCATTTATTTATAAAGAATTGTAGTTTCTTTATATAACTGCTAAACGTTTAGCTTTATTTAAACATTATATTTTGGGTGCTTCTTGAGTGTAAATTTTTTCTATTATATTTTCAGAATGGATATTGCTGTGATGAAGCTGCGCTGAATTCTTGTTTCAGAGAGACCTTTCATTGATTTTCATACAGCAAACATATGCCTCCTTGATAAGTAGTCATAAAGCCTCCACTCTTCTAATAGTTAAACCTCTTCTTTTCTAAAAATATAATTTCATTTGTTTTTTGTTAAAAAGTTTTAATATTTTAAAAATATTTAGATAAGATTGATAGGTAAAATAAGAATACAAAAACCGGCAATAATTCCACGACCCAGATAGCACTGCTAATACCTTGATGTTGTTCTTTCACATATTTTACAAAACTGTGATTATGTGTACTTGGTGTTTTATAGCTTGACTTTTTAACCTGGTAATATAGCATAAAGCTTTTTTCTACTTATTAAAATACACTTTTACAACTCATTGTTTCAATAAATATTTCCTGAACATTTATTACATGTCAAAGCTGTGGTTGGTGAACACAATGGTGAACAAGATAGATATGGTTTCTGCTCTAAGGAGCTTACAATATAGTGAAGATAACAGACCTCAAACAAACAAACAAACAAACAAACAAATAAGAAATAGAAGTAGTGGCTAACACAGAGCACTCAGCAAGAACCAGACACTGTTCAATAAACTTGTACATATTAACTCAGTTCTTAAAACAACCTTATAAGGTAGGTACTGTTATTAAACCCATTTTACAGATGAGTAAAGTATAAGAATGTTAAGTGTCTAGTCTAAACTTGCACAGATAGTAAATAGTGAAGCCAGAGCTGGGATTTGAAGCAGTATTTCTAGAGGTCACACTCAGTCTTTATTTTATATCACTTTCTATTACATTAAAAATATTGAATTATAATACATTTAATGCAAGAAATAAGATACTTTGCTAATGAATATAAGGGAAGGAGGGACATATTTCTAAAGGGGTGGTCAGAGTGTATATTTTTCTGGAGGGCGTATTTATGCCGAAACTTTAAGGGGAAGAGGAAGCCAGACAAAGAGCTGGGAGAAGACTGTTTCGGGCATATGGGAAAGTATAAAAAAGAACCCCATGTTTGGATAGAGCTTGATATGTTGGAAGGAAAAGAGAAAAAGGAAAGAAAGCTAGTGCGTTGTAGGGAAGGGAAAAGAATTTTACTTCTACTCTTCTAAGTTCTTCTGGCTGGACTAATAAATCAACCTGAGACAGATTAACAGCAGAAAATGACCAAATTTGTCATGTATGTACATATGGGGTTTTCATAAGAGAGTGAGACCTGAGGACACATTGGGGCTTATGTGCCATTCTGAACTAAGGAGAGAAAGGCAGGGGTCTGAGATTTCAAAGGGAAAGTAGGAGAGTCACAGGTAGATGAGAAAGAACAAACATGCGGTAAATAGATTCTTGCTGGGCCACACAACCAGTGGGACACAGAAGGGAGTCCAACAGACTTTTCTTGATTCTTCTCTATCTGCCCCATATAATTTATATTATGCTAAGGTGATAGCTCCCTTTCTTTAAGCAGATTTTTCTACCAGAATTTCTTTAGGCAGCTCAAGATTCTTTCTGAGCCTTTCATTTTTTAAAAGTAACCAGTTTTAAAATAATATCCTAAAAAAAAAAACAAAAACATATTTTGGAGTTGCAAACTCTGCCTCCCCTCAGTGTCCAGAGTGCAGAGAACGAGAGGGAGAGTGCTTCAGAGTGAGGTGGGAAAGGCAGGCAAGTGCAATATCATTCAGGACTTTCTTGCCCACGAAAAGAGTGTGAATCTGATTCTTATTTCATGTGGAGTGTGAATGAGAGTGTGGCGAGGGTAGAAGCCAAATCAGACGAAGACCTCTGCAGCCATTCTACAGAAAGATGGTGTTGTCCTTGGACTAGGGTTCTCCATAAGGGCATAAGGCAAGAAGTGGACAACAGAAACTATATTTTAGAGATAGAGTTTAGAAAACTTTCTGATAAGATTGGATGTGCAGGATTCAGGGAAGGGAGAATTGAGGATTCATTTATTTATTTGGCTAATATTAATTGAACACTCCAGTAGGTCAGGTCCTCTGGTGCTGGAGTGAGGAGGTGTTCTCTATACAAAGCCCTGCCTTCATGATGTCAGTAGGCACCAAGTAATATAATTTCAAGAAAGGAAGAAGCTAAGGAGAAAGTAAGGAGGGTAAGGAGACAGAGATCAACAGGTAGCTTCTTTTGGGTGGTAATCAGGAAGAACATCACTGAAGAGAACATTTAAGCAGAGATGTGATGAATGAAAGGAGTTAGCTGTGACTGGAATGGATACTCAGGAGTTGGATTCAGGGGGTAGCCATGGACCAAATTATTAGGGCATTTCAGTCTTGGTAAGGCATTTAGATTTAATTCAAGTATAATAAGACTTTAGGTGTTTTGGGGTAAAGAGGTGAGGTTGATTGATCTAATTTTATTTTTATTTATTTTTATATTTTATTAAATTTATTGGGTGACATCGGTTAATAAAATTAAATAGGTTTCAAGTGTACAATTCAATAATACATCCTATGTATATTGCATTGTGTTCATTTTTTAAAAGATTATGTTTACTACTTGTAATGTATGCACGGACAGTGATTTTTCTTTATTTGTAATGCAATGCCCAGCTTAAGCTTTGAATTCCCAGACATCCACTCCAAAGAGGCATCCACTTCAAAAATTGCAGTCTCCAAAAACACACACTGCCAGCCACAAGGTTAAAGAGCCAGCACATTCCCCTCTCCTCTGTTATTTCCTTTGTTTTAGGTATCATTGTTGATTTTCATAACTGACCATTGGGCAGCTTGTTTTTTTCTCTTTCTGTGATTTAAATTCCTGCTTTTATGTTTTAAGTCCATCAGTAAAGAATTAGCCCTTGAAATCCTAAGCCCCTACCTACCCTTGACCCCCAAAAAACAGAATCCCAGATCCGCGTACTCCCTCCCTCTCTCTCTACCCGTGACCTCACTGTGTGGCTCCAAATGTGCCATGTAACTTGCAGGAGTTGTAAGTAATGAGCTTTGTCTTTTTCAAAGTTTCCTGATGCTTATTGCTGAGAGCGTCTTGCAATCATAATAAGAACCACGGGGCCAGTCCGGCCACACATTGGTTACCGATAGGCTGAGACAGGAACAAAACTGTGGGACATAGTGACTCTAAAGGACCAAAAAAGGTGCAGATAAACCAGCTATCAGGCTATTGCAGTGTTGAAAGTACTGAGATGATAAGATTCACGATACATTTAGAAGAAAAAGCCCATAATGCTTGTTGATAAATTAGATATGTAAAGAGAGGAATCAAGAGTGATTCCTGTGTTTTGGGCCTGAAGAACTGGTTGAATGATAATCTTATTAGAATAGAGAAAGAAACTAGAGGGAATGACAAGTTTGAGATTCTTTTCCAGCATTAATTGTCTTGACTGTAAGCTTAGCTGAGATCTTGAAGACTGGGCGAAACAGATTTGTGAAGACAGAGTTGAGTTCATTCATTGTTATATATAATTCTACTTATCAAGACAGCAAAGGATTTTAATACGTGCTTGCTCTACATTCATGAATAAAAATTACCTAAAAATAAAAGGCCAAAGTGAGAGGCAACAAGCGTTTATTTGTGATCAAAAAGAATTGCAATTCTGGGAAGCACTGATTCAGGCAGAAACCCAAATAGTGTTCCCATTAAGAGGTAAAGACAAGGGGTATTTATGAGGAAGGGAAGGTAAATAATTACATGATTAGAAGGAAGAAATTTCTATTGGTGCAACTAAGCTAAATTATTCTTTGGCTATCCACTGTGGTGTTCATTCTAAAGAATGTAACTCACTTTTAGTTCTGTAGTCAGGGTATCTGCTTTCCTGTTAGCTTTGTAAACAGTTGTTTGGAATACAATGTTGCTTTGGCCCAGTCCAAAGGTTATTTTGCCCTGTTTGAACATTCCAAAGGTTTGAGAAGTAAGGCGCCCAAGGCAATTCCTCTGAGATAACGTCTCCACTCCATTTTATAATGGCAAAAGCCTAAAACAGGCTGATGTATTCATCTTCATAGTAAAAGAAAAATGTATAATTGCTGCAGAGATTAGAGACTTTACCCGAGGGCCCCTCCTGCTTGGAGTGGTCAGAACAGTGCCTGAGAGAATCTATGTTTTCTGTTCTTACAGTCAAAATATGTCCCCTTCCAAGTGACAAATATCCTCTTCAAATACATCTTAAATCTAATCATTGTTCAGTCATAAAGACCTAAAGTCAAACTGTAACTTTCTTATAATTTCTCTGGTCTCACTCTGATCCTCTGAGAGTCGAAATTATCATTTATCTCTCTGGGAGCAACTTTATTTGCAAGTTCTTGGAAAACAGGATGCTGTCCTAGAACCGTGTGGATGGGTTGCTCTGGTGGGCCTCAGAGATGCAAGCTGCCTATGAAACCCCAGTGAGGCTAGATGGATAAATTATACATATCTTCATTCTGTTCATATATTAAAGGAATCTGTGGTCTTGATTAGGCCATGGTCAGTAGACAATAATTTAGTGGAAGATAGGTGACTAGAATCAGCACTTCATAAACTAGTTCTACAGCCGCCTTTTTACTCAAATATATTCATTGATCATACTCAGGTAGTATGGTTTTCAACAGTGAAATAAGCTGGTGTAAAGTATGTTTCTAGATAGGAATATTAAATTTTTTTTCTATTGCTATTTGACACAAATCATCCAACCTCAAGCAGGTGGTGGAGATCTCTGCCCTCCCCCCATTCATGTTTCAATTGTGACCTCATCACTGACATCGTATCCCTAAGACTGACCCTGGAGAAGGGCAGCTGCCACCCTTATGGGAGCCAGGTGGCTGCAGGGCTACACTGGGAGGTGGGGTCTGTAGGACGTGGGTGAGAGGACATCACCGGACACCTACTGGGTCCCTGCCTCTACGTGTATTCAGTGCTACATCTAGGCTTCTACAGGTCCTCAGGTAGCCTTGATTCCACTCTCAAGGAAATATGGCACAGGCTAGAGAAGAAGCAGGTGACAGCCGCATGGTGTCTGGTCGGGAGCCATCATCACATACCATCAGAGTGTCTGTCAAGACCCCGCAGGACTGCCAGGAATTTATGCTGGCAGAAAATAGCAGCGTCCGTCACTTTAAGAAACAGATCTCCAAACGCCTTCACTGTGACACTGACCGACTAGTGCTTATCTTCACCGGAAAGATCCTCCGGGATCAAGACATACTGAGCCAACGTGGCATCCTTGACGGAACTACGGTTCACTTGGTGGTGAGGACTCGTGTGAAAGGAACTCTGCCCAGTCCTGGAACTCTGCCAGACCCCACAGGCCACTGCACACATCGTTCTGAACCCTCCAGCTCTGAGAGTGCTGGGATGCTAGCCAGGCTAGGCCAGCTAGTCCGGAGCTCACCTGATCTGGCTGACTTCTTTGGCCAACTGGCTCAACTCCTAATGGCTGCACCTGAACCCGTAGTGCAGTTCCTGGAAGACCCTCTGGTTCAAGGCCTGGCAAGTGAGAAACCAGCCAATACCAGCCATGTTCCTGAATCCTCAAGGCCAGTACAGAAACCTGAACCAGTTCCTAAGGCTCTAGAAAACTTGCAGAGCCCAGCCCGGCAACAGGAGCTCCTGCAGGCAGACCAGCGGGGACTAGAGGCCTTGAAGGCAGTGCCAGGTGGTGATAATGCCATGCGTCCGGTTGGCTCTGATATCCAGCAGCTCATGCTCTTTACTCTGGCCCCACTGGTTGCTTCCAAAGGCCACAACCCAGGTTCAGAGCTTTGCAGAGAAGAGGTCAATGCTCACAGCAGTACTGACACCACCACTGCTGTCCCCACAGCCTCCACCCCTGCCAGGCCATTGATGCAGGAGGTCAGTGCAGGAGTAGCTGCTCAGTCCAGGGGCATGTTCTCAAACCAGGTCAATTCAGGGTGCAGGACCGGTATGCCGGACTCATACTCAGGTCAGGATCTTTCCCCCGAGGATGGCCAGCAGCCCATAGGGAAAGCCACTTTAACCAGTCAGCTGAGACCCTCACCCTCTGCCTTGCGTAGAGCTTTGCATGTCCTCCAGCAAAATCCAGCTCTGCTACACCAGCTGGCCACTGGCAGCCCCCTGCGACATCATATACCACTTCTTCCCATCCTCACGAACCCACGAGCACTGCAGGCATTGATACAGATAGAAAAGGGCCTGCAGATACTGTCTAGGGAGGTGCCTGGGCTGGGACCTTGTTTATGGGGCCCAGGTAGACCACATGGGGCTACAGGAGCCCCTGAAACCAGGGGTGGAGGACAGGGTCACAGAGCCGACCCTGTGCAACCCACTTTGGCCGTTCTTCAGCTCCTTCATGCACTGGCCAATGCCTGCTCCCAGTCTACCCAATCCCCACTCTTCTCATCCCCTCATACTGAAGGCCGCTACCAGCAAGAACTGGAGCATCTGAAGGCCATGGGCTTTGCTAATCATGATGCTAACCTGCAGGCCCTGATGGCCACAGGCGGAGACATCCATGCTGCCACTGAGAGGCTGCTGGGGGAGCCAGAGGCTTAGGTTCCTCCAGCTGATGGCCACAAAGCACCACCCCATGGAGAGGGAGGAGAAGGAGCGGGGGAAAGGGAGGGGAGGGGTAGTAGCTTATTTTGAGAATTCCTCCCACTCAGATCATGTGCACACTGGAATAGCCCCTCCCTCACTGCCCAAGCCTGTTCTACATTAAAAAGATTGCTTGGATCTCATGTGTAATGTCGATTTTGGGGTAGGCGGGCAAAGATAATTTTTTTTGGTGGGGGGAGATTGATCATGTTAAATGGTCTTGGGTGTGGGTTTCACCTCATACCTCAGAGTATGTTCTAAATTTGAACATGAAGTGGGAGAAATCCTGAGTTTTATTTCAGTATTTCGCTCCTGCTCAGCTGGCAACCTAGTTCCCCACTAACATTGCCACCATCACCACGAGCCATCTCTGTTCCAACTTTAGAGTCGCTCTGAAGAAATCCTGGCTTTTGGTCCCCCAAGAAGCCGTGACGTTCTTTATGGATACTGGAAGTCACCCATTCTTTGATCGTGTTTCTGTCTTTAGGTCCAGTCTCTTGTTATTGCAGGAACGATTTTTAACTTCCCCTCTCATCCTTTGACATTTGCCTGTGCCAGGATCCTGTTCTTCTGCGGCCCATCTCCACTACTTCTGAAGCTCTGTGCTCTCTTCCTATGCAGGCGTCTTCCCTTTATGCTGCATAATGCTTAACTCTGCCACCTTACCTGTTACTGCCTTTTATCTCTCCTTTTATCTCTGTATTACTCGAAAGTGTCTGCCCTTCCAGTGATCATGTTTCAACATCGTCTGCAGAGACCTATCTCCAATATGGTGCAGAACTTTCTCAGAACTTTCATCCCTCATCTTCCCAAATTTTTCCTCAGAATTTTATATAATGACTTTTCTTTCTTTAAGCTGCTTCATTTAAACTATTATCTTATCCACTGTCTTATAAAGTAGTGCTTCCAGAGAATTAATTTATTAATCCTTCAAAGAGTTTGGGCATTTCCCTGCTTCTTGCTCTTACTTTTATGTTCATGGTTTCTAAATCTGAGTCTGTTTGTACTTTCCACAGCTTACTAGCTCCCTTTGGATGTCCCAGAGCAACCTCTGGCTGAGCATGTCTAAATATAGCTCAGCATCCTTCCCGTGACCCCCATTCCTACCTTAAGTCCTGTGTTCCCTATGTCTTAGTGATAAGTCATCATTACTTTCCCAGTCCACTCATTCTCTTCTATAAACCTCTGCTCTGTCAGTGAGGTGACTCATAGCACAGGCAGATGGAGCATGCCCCATCTGGTTTATAACTTTCCCAAGGTTACATAGTTTGTGATTAACAGAGATGAAGAAATCCAAGCTCCTTGATTCCAGCGTTTGGGCTCTTAGCTTTACACTGCCCCACAGACAGAATCAATCAGTTCTCATGAAGTTTTTACCGAACAGAGGCAGTGAGAATCCAAAGTATGAGGCAATAGTTTTTTGCAGAGAAAGTTTTTTTTTTTACTTAGTCAGCCAAAAAAAGAAACTGGAGACAAGGTTTAGATCAGTCTGCCCTGGACAAAGGCTTGAAGTAAATATAAAGAACGAGGTTAAGAAGGGGCTATACATATTTATTAATTTTTAACTCAAGGGCTGCAATCAGATAGTTTTGGAACTAAGTCATCTAAAGTAAGGAAGGAGGAAGGGGCAAGAGAGAACAAAGAAATTCCATTCTGGCTAAGTTTGATTAATCAGGTCTGTGTGTGTCCAAATTTTGTCCCTGCATCACATCTTTCTTCTTGATGGACCCCTTGCTTCTTAATGGGCTCCTGGTGGTAAAAGCAGTATCATTGCTACTTGAGTTCTGTGACTCTTGGTTCTACTGTGCTCTTAAGGTCAGCTTAGGGTCATTTAGCAGCTAACTGCACCTGCCTAAGTCTCTGGGACCAGTTCAATCTGGTGTGGTCTTGTGATCTCTGGAGTGCTGTAAGGAAGTCGGTTTTTATCTCCTGACAGACACTTAAAAAAAAAAAAAAGAGGAAAGAGAGAAAAAAAATAAAAGGAACAAAAAAGAAAAGGCTATTAGGGTCTGGTTGCAGTGCTAGGGTTCGGTTTCAAAAGTCAGTGAGCAAAAAGTATATCTGTGCTGCCCTGACACAGGGTAAGGGACAAATGAGCTTTTCAACTTTTTAGGAGTTGAGGGTCTCATTTAGAGAGGAAAAGCTCAGAGAATAAAGCAAATCGTCATAAAGAAATTACCTACACCTACTTATAATAGGCATAAATTGAATGTCTTCCTCATTACTGTTATGTGCTATTAGCATATCAAAATCAAATATTGCAGCAGTCAAGTATGCAGAGAGAGGTGGTAGAAATGATGCAGGGCTGCAAATTCCCCTGGTGGGGGCAGGGGCGCTGGACCAAGCCCTGCACCCAGAGAAGAGGATGTAGAAAGAATTCAACACATACTCCAAAGTTAATCAAAAGGAATGTTTATTGGAGAGGAGGTAACACTCCCGTCAGCGCATAGTCTTCTCCCCATGGCAGAGAGTGAACCTAAGACACAGAGGGACAGAGACAATAGAGACGAGGACAGTGAGAGAGAACGTAAAGACATTGAGAGTAAAGGCAGTGAGAGGGAATGAGAGAAAGATACAGGGAAGATCACTGAGTGTCCAGGATATATCATTCTTTAGTTCCTGTAAACTACAATTTAAAGACTTTGTTTAATCATTTCCTTTGATATGGACATACAGTGAAGAAAGGGAAGGGGAAGAGTATATAGTATGAAAAGGTAAAAATATGAAGGTGGAAGGCCTGCTGGCAGTTCCTAGCCTTTAATCCATAGGTTCCCTAGGTTTTAGCTATAGGGAATGAATGATTTTATTTGTGTAGGGCAGCTACTTAAAGACTGTTTTTCCTATTTCTCCTTCAGGGTGTGGGGAAATGGGTTGTTAGCAATCCTAGCAGAAATCTTCCTTAGTTCTACAGGTGTCCTCCTGGCCTGGGTGCAAGGTGGATCAGCATATTGCAGTCTCTGAAGATAGCTTGATTTAACATTTTAGTTCTCTTGCCTCTTCCCTACATTAAAAGAGTTTCCTCATGTTCAAAGGAAAGGGTTTATTTTTCTTTTTTAATCCTGCATATGAGGGAGGGGTGGGCAGAAGCTCATGAGGACGGAGCTTGGGAGTAGTGGGATGGGTGACTTTGGGGAGAGCTTGGCAGGGTGGCTCCTCAGGGCCTCACCAGGGCTGAATCACTTAAAATCTAGTTCGTAGGGTCTCAGCACAAATTAAAAGAGCTGGAGTTAGGGCACAAAGAAACAAGAATATCCAAGAGGGCAGCATTCCGTGGTTAGGTTCATTGTAAACTCTTCTCTGCATTTTATCCATTGCACTGACTCATATGCCAAAGTGTGACACTTCTCAAAGTGGTCTAAGAGAAAGGTTGCTTAGGGCACTAGCAGGGCCAGGCTCACAGAGCTGGCTGAATCAGTTGCACATGCTTGATGATTTGTGACTTCTGTCTATCCTCAAAAGTCTAATTCCTTTTACGTGTGGATTTAAGAATGGATGATCCTGAACATGGTGTTGTGGTGATCAGGGAAGTATCACCTGGGGACATATTGCTTTCTCCTGTTAACCACTAACCCCACTTTACTTTAGCCTT
Source organism: Pteropus medius (assembly GCF_902729225.1). Taxonomy (NCBI): domain Eukaryota; kingdom Metazoa; phylum Chordata; class Mammalia; order Chiroptera; family Pteropodidae; genus Pteropus; species Pteropus medius. Next base: position 960,834 of record NW_024352784.1, read on the forward strand.
GAGTTAAAACTGATTGAAGATTCTTGCCACACACACACACACACACAAACACACACACACACACACACACACACATACTCATGCACATGGCACGAGGACACTTTCAGAGCTGATGGATATGTTTCATACCTTGACTGTGGTCATAGCATCACAGGAGTGTGCATATGTCAAAACTCATCAACATGTACAGTGTTCGTATATCAATTTTACCTCAATATAGCTGTTAAAAAACTGATTGTGATTGATCTATCACTGTTTCAACACAAATCGATTTATAAAACCACATATTTTTTGATCTTGGTCTAGTTTTTGAGACCCCTAGCAATTTAATCTCACCCAGCTTCCTCTAGCGCTTCCAGCAATCCTTTTTGTTGGCTACTTCCTGCACAGTTGTCCTGTCTTGCTTTCTCTTCCACTCTCTGCTTTTTACCCTTTTCCTCTTTTTCCTCTGAGCTTTTCGGAGGCCACAGACAGGACTGGCCCATGACAGCTTCCTGAGTGTGAACTTGCCTCTATAGCTAGACTTGGAGTTTTCCATGACCAGAACCGACAGTTCTCCTTTTGTTTCACCCATGGGCTTTATGATACTCTTTGGACTAATTGCACTGCTCAGTAAAAAAATCTTCTCTTCTCTATCCTGATCCTTGTGGATGTGCCTTCACCTGATCAGCCCAGTGTAATATAAAATAAACAAAAATCAAATTATTAAATATCTGTTGTGTGCCAGACACTCTGCTTGATACTTGATATACATTGTCATTACTCATCACAATAGCACAATGAAGACATCAGTCAATAATTTACTAATTCAACAAAGAATATGACACATACCTATATAGTCCACAACATTTTTTTAATTATATTTAATGAATACTTATTAACTATATGTCAGAAACTAACGAGACTCCTGCTGTGATAGTTTTAGAATGCTAATGAATAAATTGATCAAGAAGTAAATAGATAAACAGTACAGATTATTTTCAGTTATACAGATATTTTTATTGAGCACTTGATTTATGTTTGGCACAATAATAAACACTTTACTAAGGCTGTGGTAGATTAAGTGAGATGCTTTAATTTATGCAGCAACTAGTAGATAGGGAAGTCGAAGCTTAATGTTATCTGGATCCAGATATCACATATCTTTCTATTATAAAATGCTGAACAATACATGAAATATTGTCCATATGAATGCATGACCTTAGGATTATTAACCTCTTTGAATCACAAGCTTTTAATTTAAAATGCAAATGATAACAACCATATTTTTGAGCCACTTGTAGTACTATCTGTGGACTTATTTGTGTACTTTTTATTTAAAAAACTTTATTTTTCAATTACAGTTGACATTCAGTATGATTTTATATTAGTTTCAGGTGTACAGCATAGTGGTTAGACATTTATATAATTTATGAAGTGATCCCCACAATTAGTCTAGTGCCCGCCTGGCCCTATACATAGTTACTACAATATTATTGACTATATTTCCTATGCTGCGCTTACATCCTCTTGACTATTTTGTTTATTTGTGTTTTTTAGAACTGAGGTTATTAAGGCAATAAAAGACCATTTAAAAAGGCACTTGGACCCTGAGCAGGCTCCCTTGAATCCTTAATAAGGAACTACTTTATGGCTATAATGAAAGGGACCTCAAAGTGGAAGACCAAAGAGGTGGAGAAAATATAATTTTAATGAGCACTATTTATATACCAAGCACTATGTAAATATTTTAGAGTCATTATGTAACATAGTTATAGCAATATAATATAAAACAGCTCTAAGTAAATTATAACATGGCTAATAATATTTAGAGAGGTTACACAACTTTCTCATATTTATTCATTGAGCATGTTATATGTTAGGCACTATCTTAAGTTTTTATATTCATGAATGTATTTCTTCACCACAACATTAAGAGTTAATCATTATCCTCCATTTAACAGTTTGCCAAACTGTTCAAGGCCACAAAACTAGTAAATGGAGAAACCAAGATTCAAATCCAGGCACTCTGACATTGGAACCTGTGTGCTTAATCACTAGTCAAAGTATTGGAACACAGATTCCATCTACTTCATGTTCTTTCTCTTTCCTACTTAGACTCACAGTAGAATATCCCCGCCATGAAACCCAGACTCCTTTCAAGAACAAGAACTGAATTAGTCCTTCAGAAATCATAGATAATTTTGAGACAAAATTAAAAATATTACCTTTTTGGGCTATTCAGAGTTGCTCAAGGAGCCTCAGGAATAAGATATTTCAATGCGATTATTGATATCTCCAATTCATCTGTCCTTTCCTTGTCTTTCCAGAGCTTCCTTCCATGTAAATACATTCCTGTCGTATCATAGGTCTTCATCCATGTAAATGCATCTAGACAGCTACCACACATATTTATTTTTCTCATTTCCAACCTTTGCTCAGAATTCATATTGAAATTTACCTCAAGCGAAGCAGTCTTAGAAGTCGATTTCGAATCTCCTCAGTCCTAGCCCCGTAGATGATCGGGTTGAGCACAGGAGGCACCAGCACATAGAGGTTAGCCAGAAAGATGTGCACATGCTTGGGGACTCGGTGTTGGCCAAAACGGTGGGTGAGGAAGGAGAAGAAGGCAGGAATGTAAAAGACCAGGATGACCCCAAGATGGGAGCCACAGGTACTCAGAGCCTTGTGCTGGGCATCACGGGATGGAAGACGAAAGACAGCACGGAGGATAAAGCCATAGGAAATAGTAATGAGAATAGAATCCAGACCCATGGCCATCAGGGCCACAGTTAGCCCATAGATGATATTGACAGTGATGGTGGCACAGGCCAGTCGAGCAATGCCCATATGCTCGCAGTATGTATGTGCCATGATGTGGTGCTGACAGTAGGGCAGTCGCCTCAGCAGGAAGATGAAGGGAGAGACAATGGCCACACTACGGAGTAATCCAGCAAGGCCAATTCTGCTTATGACGGTATGGTTGAGGATGACTGTGTATCTCAATGGATTGCAGATAGCCACATATCGATCAAAGGCCATGGCAAGGAGAACCGATGACTCCAGAGCATAGATAGAATGGACACAAAACATCTGCGCTAGGCATCCACCGAAGGAAATCTCACCAGCATGGAGCCACAAAATGGCCAGCATTTTGGGCACAGTGGTTGAGCTGAGAGCTAGGTCGGTGAGTGAGAGAAGGCAAAGGAAGAGATACATGGGTGCATGCAGTGCATTGTCCATGGAGATGACCAGGATGAGGGCAGCATTCCCAGCCAGTGCTACTAGATACATGGCACAAAAGGGGACAGAAATCCAGATGTGGGCCCACTCCAGTCCTGGGATCCCCATCAGGAAGAGAGTGGCAGGGAGACTCACTGATGTTGGAAGCTGACATTTTGCCTGGAAAATAAAGGGCTCTATTCAAAGGGTGATGGTGCATCTGTCCTGTAACAGTAGGTATTTGGTTCATTCACATAAAATCATTACCTACACATGCATAATCTATTTTAAACTGAGAAAAATATTTATTGTTATTAACTTGTTTAAGAATCTTCAAAGATACTCTTACATAGAATCGATTTTTATCATCTGCCATTTTCTATGTTTGAGTTCTGCGTTCCAAGCACCAAGCTAAGAATTTAAGCATTTGCCCTGTCTAAACCTTCCAGACTTACCTCCCACCACATCATTCACTCTTTTTTGTCCATATATAGCCAGAAAAATGTATTGCCTTTTTTAGTTTATGTTATTCTATTTGCCCAAGGAGTCTTTTTTATATTTTTTTACCTCTCTATTTTTTAAATATCAAGCAAGTGTCTTTGCCTTCCAGAAAACTTTCCTCTTTTATCTAGTCCTTAGTCATTTTTTATATTTTTTATTTATTCATTATTTCAAAATTTTATTGAGCTAAGGACTATGTCTTTATACAATTGTAAATATCACACGAAAGGCTATGTCTATATCTAGAAATTTGGATCAGTATTCACTAAAAGATTTAATTCTGATAACTCTTAATAACATACCATTGACTTCTTGCCTTAATGGCATAATGTTTTGTTTACATCCCAGTGGACAGAGTAGGATGGTGCAAGATTTAAGGAAACTGCTACTCTGAGCATCTGTGGATATCAGTACCAGAAAGATTACGTACAGGCAAGGTTGTTTTCCCAGATGATGAATGGGGAAAAGGCAGTGAGTTGGAGTACTGCTTTGGGTAGATGAGACATCTTCCCAAATTTGTCTCACTTCTCCTTGTTTTTGGGTTGTTATGATGGCTAAGTTTCTGAGATCTCCCTCTGAGATGTAGTTCAAAATTAAACTGTGTTCTTTCTTTCGACACAGATTTTGGGGAATTTGATTTTTAAGAATTTTTAGGAATTTTAAGAACATACCTGTGTGAGTGACAGATGTTCACAAGTTGAGCACGCTGAGGTTGGAGCTCTGGGACGGGTGTCACATGTGAGTGTAAGGCTATGTGGGAGAGCATGTGGTGGAGTAACAGCTTGTGCAGATGATGTATACCTGAGTGCAATGTTTTGTTTAGGGCTGTGAAAGCTGTGTTTTTGTGCAGGTTGTATAGGTGTGATTTGGGGGATAATGAGGTCTGAGTGTTGAAACGTCTGGATTGAAATGTGTAATTTGTCCTCAGTTTTGTGAGCTCAATGAGTATCTTTAGTTTAGCTCTGGTTGCAGCCTCTTTGGTCAAGGAGCTGGGTAAGTGAGGTTATTTATTGACTCTCTGTGACACTCAGGTATGAAAACCCAAGGGGTATGATCTAGGGATTTGAGTCATGGTGTTTGTTCTTATAAAGGGAATAAGGAGAGATTGAAAAGGGGAGGAAGAAATATGGAAGGAAAATTTTTCACAGGGAATTTTCAAGAGAAGTGGAAATAAAATCTAGTAATATTTATGTTTCTCTTCCCTTCTCTTACTTTCTCTCCTCTGCTCTTTTTTTCCCTTTCCTCCTTAACACCGTGGATCTCACTGAATTTCCAAACGTCGTGGATTCATGGTATTTTGTGTGCATCTATATGGGGCATCTACATGCTATATGCAAATACGGTGCAATAAATGGCTGTGAGCATTCTTATATTCTATTGTCCCACTAGTCTTCATTTTATAAAACTTAAATTCAAAAATAAATTACTAAGAATTTCAAGAACATGTCAGCAGGACATTCAACCAAACACAGAACACTTCTGAGAATGAGCCTTATGCTGCTGCCTAGATTTCACGTCCATGAAGTTAGCCCTGGGAGCAAACATCAGTCTTCTAGCCAGATATGTCTCATATCTGGTGACATGAGACAGACATCAAGTTTTGCACCAAATGATTCCTTCAATCAAAGCCTTCAAAGTACTACACTCTTTTCCCTTTTATATACAGTAGTCTGCCTTTATTTATAGGAGATATGTTCCGAGACCTCCTGCGGATGCTTGAAACCACAGATAGTACTGAACCCTATATGTATTACGGTTTTCCCTATACGTATCTATCTACCCGTGATAAAGCTTAAACTACTCTTGAGAATTGGAGCAATTATTAAGAAAAATAAGGGTTACTTGAACACAGGCACTGTGATAGTGCTACTGTCAATCTGATAACCGAGATGGTTACTAAGTGACCAATGGGCAGGTAGGGTATACAGTGTAGACGTGCTGGACAAAGATATAATTCAAGTCCCCAGTGGACAGAGTAGGATGGTGCAAAATTTTGTAATGCTACTCAGAACTGTGCACAATTTTAAACTTATGAATTGTTTATTTCTGGAATTTTCCATTTAATAATTTCAGATCGCAGTTGACCACAGGTAACTGAAACCACAGAAAGCAAAACCACGAATAAGGAAGCACTACTGTACCTATCAAATGAGTGGTCTTTAAATCTTTTGCCTGGGTATTTTCTAAAATTATTTTGAAATAGTATATGCCCCCTCAAAAACATTAAGTTAACATCTAAAAATTACCATTTAATATTTAAATAGTAGAAGAGGATATAATGTGCAGTGTATTGCAAATACTGATATTTTAAAATAAAATTGCCACCTAAGTCTTTTAATTGTATTCTATGGAGCTTTGTTTTAGAATGATGAAAATGTTCTGAAATCAGATATTGGTGATGATTGCATAATTATGTAAATACACTAAAAACTACTAAAGGTAATTATCACCTTCTCTGTCTTTTTTTGTACACTTAACTGAATTTTGTGGTATGTGAATTATATAATAATTATAAATTTAAAAAAATTATAGAATCATGTAATCACTGAAACTTAAAAGTGCAACTGCCTGGGACCCATCTATGTGACACTATATCTAAAGCAGATGCAAGCTCTGGATTTGGGGAGGGGCTACTGAGGAAAGAGTCTGGTTGTTTCCCAGATCTTAGTTGATGGTCTTATCGGAAAGTAAAAAGTTTACAGTCACAAGGATGAAGAGATTGATTTTACTTCCTTTTTTTCCTTTTTTTTTTCCCCCTCTATTTCTAAGGGAGGTTGCAGGAGAGAGAGGCAAAGGCAGAGAGACAATCAATTAAATAAAAAAGAAAGAAAGAACTAGCAGGAAAAAAAAGACAGAGAAGGTAATAATTAATGGGTAGATGAGGCATGTAATATGGTCTTTACTGAATAAAAATTATTAGGTTTTGTTGAAAATGTTAAGTGAATAAATGACTGGTCTATGTTTGAATGCAGCTTGGCCACTCAGTAGTATTAGAACTTTGAACCTAATTTGACCTTCTGGGGACTCCCTTTTATTATCCGTAAAATGAGTAAAGAGTATTTCCCTATAAATTTTTTTCTGTTCTTTTTTTGAATTTTTCTTTTAAAAAAATTTATTTATTTTTATTTGTTATGGTGACATTGGTTAATGAAATCCAATAAGTTTCAGCTGTACATTTTAACAGTAAGGCATATATATATTTACACTGTGTGTTCACCTCTCATAGTAAGATTTCTTTCTGTCACCACATATTTGACCCCTTTTACCTCATCTACTTCTCCTCTCCCCCTCCCCACTCTCCTCTGTTAACCACTAGTCTATTGTCCATGTTCACGAGTCTCTGTTTGTTTGTCATGTTCATTTGTTGCTTTTAGGTTTATATCCCACATATACAATGGAATATTACTCAGCCATAAGAAGAGATGAAATACTGCCATTTGTGACAACACGGATGGACCTCGAGATAATCATGCTGAGCAAAATAAGTTAGACAGAAAAAGTTGAAAATCACATGATATCACTTATATGTGGGATATGAATTTCCCTATAAATTTGGTTGTTCGGATATAAAGAGACAATGCCCACAAACTTGATGGAGTTGAGGGAACATTGTAAACACTGAGCATCAATGATGATTATTATACTTCTATCACCTTCATCTCTAGCTAAACTTACCTTCTGGCTTCCAAAAGTTTCTTAGGAGGACCCTGGAATGAGGATTTTGCTTGGGGAAAAGAAACCCTGGAGCCGAAGGTTAAGAAGAATGAGTTATATTCCTGGCTTACTATTTACTAGCACTGGTCCCCTAGGCATTCACATTCTTCACCTGCCAGAGGGTCCTTGGAACCCATTCCTCAGGGGATCTTAAGAGTCAGAGGTCGTGGTGGTGTGGGGGCAGGTAAGCCCTGCTCGGCTGGGAGGAAAGGAGAGGAGGTGCTGCCTTAGCTTATGCAGACAGGTCTTAATCACAGATGGGAATAGGTAGAAAGAGGCATATTTACAAGAAGAGCCTATTTACAAGAGAGTTTGGCGAGAGGACATTATGGCTCATCATAGCCCCTACACAGATCAGAGTAGGGCAGTCCTGTGGGACTGAGCCCTTAACCTGTGAGATCTGATGCTAGCTCAGGGTAGATAGTGTCAGATTTATTTGAATTGTAGGATACCCAGCTTCAGTCTGATAATTGCTTGGTTGTGTGGGACCCCCGCACCCAGCACACACAGGGGAACTTGTGCCAGACTTTTAGGGTGCTTAACACAGTGTACAGCGCAAGAAAGTTTCTCTATAAACAGCTAGAAAAGGAGAGGAAAGAAATATTGCAAAAAAATGAAAAAATGGTTTCCAATTAAAAAAAAAATAGCTTTCTAAAATAAAATGTGAAGGAAGAAGCCCCTCAGCAAACAAATATGAAAGATAAAACAAAAAACAAGAAACAAAAACCCACGTGATCCAAGAAACAGGATACTGACCCAGAAAAGCAGTAGGACAAATTTCTTGACACCAGCTGCATAAGAGAGCTGGGAAGCAACTGATCCAGACAGAAGCAAGAGAACAGAAGATGTCAGGAAGAAGTTATCAAGAAAAGTAAAAAGTATTTAATAAAATGCATACACTGAGCTATTATGTTTCCTTAGAGGTCTCTTGAACTAAAACAGTAATTGTTATACTTTTCATCTACACATTCCCATGACTAAAATTGTGTCTAATGTTGAATGACATTTATACTTTCGTTAACATACACCTTATACCATAAACCCTTAGGGTAGGGATCGTGACCTTGTCATAAATGAAAAGACAGGTTTTTTTTTTTTTTCTGAGTGGGAAAATTTAAAGACATTGACTATGACAAAAGAAAAGTGTCATAAAATTCAGAAAGACCCGTGTGTATTGATCAGGGCTTGGGTGATTTCCTGACTCTTCCTATGATAATCAGAGTGACTGTGAGAAGATCTAGGTGTGCATTAGGTAATGCACTGAATTCTTTGGTCTGACTTATGTATGAGTGTAAGTGTTGAAAAGCTACTGCATTTTCAGCCTGGTTAGTCTAAGACAAACATTAGGTGTCTGAGAAGTTCTTTCTAAACTCAACTTCTTTTACTATCCTCCCCAATCCTTTCAAGTCTGTGTCTCCTGTTACTAATCACTATTCTTTCCAGCTATATCTGCTAGTGTTTTCCTAGAAATAAGTTGCTCAAACTATTTAAGAATTTATTCTTCTAGTGTCGAACACTTAGGTAAATATCCATTTCCAAATTGTTTTACTTTCAGGACCCAATGTTTGGGATTTAAAAGCAATCATTACCATCTGTTAAGTGCTATATGGCAGCCAATAGGCCAAATGCCTTGCATGCCTTATGTGGTTTAATCATCTCAATCATTCTATGATCTAAGTATGGCTATCACCTGTTTTACAGGTGAAGAAATGAGGATGTGTGTGGGTTGGACACTTTCTCAAGGTAAGTGGTGAATCCTAGACACAAACTCGGGTTTATCTAGCTCCCAACTTTGCCACCTAATTCTTCTTACTTATGTCGTCACCCTAGTCGGTATTCAGTAAACATATGTGAATAAGGTAGCATAGTGCAGTGCTTTCAACATCTTCTTAACCAGGGCAAAAACTTTCTATAATTTGACTTAGAATTATACCGTGTGTGTGGCCAGCCACAGTGAACCAGCATTCCTTAACCATGCTTGGAAATTTCTCATGTTCTAATACATTCAAATGTTAACACTAATTTATAAGCAGTTGAAGCCCTCTTCATAGAATTCAGCATTTCTTGTGGCTATCGATTACAGTTATAGAATAGAAAGGCCATAAGCTAAATTAGAAGACCTAGGTTTAAATATTCTGCCATTGACAAGCTGTGTAAATTTGAGACCTCTTTTTTTTTCTTTCTTGGCTCTAACGGCTTCTATGAAATGAGGGGCTAGATAGAATATTCTTGCAGGTCCCTTACAGTTCTGATCTTCTCACTCCTTTCTATGAGCAGTGAAGTACTAAGTCAGAGAGGTGTGGAGTACTTTAGATGCTTCATATTCCCAGCAGTCCACGAGCTCCTAAGCTGATAGAAGCTCAAGGGACTTCCTGGATGTAGCCTTATATCGCTCAGGCCAGGCAGTTGGCGGAGGTAACCGGGAGCTATGAGCAGATTATGCAGGACCCCCACTAACCGCTCTTCCCTCTTCTGTGCCTTCCTTCCATAGAGCTCTCCTAGGGAGGTAAGTTGGAGTGTCAGACATGCCAGACCGAGGCTCGATGGCATTCTGCCCCTAGTTTAGAAATCCTTATTGCGATAATATGACCATCTGAAGGAGAAAAGGCTTCCCCTAATCTGAGTCAGGCTTTTGTTTTTGATTTTTTCCTGCACGCTTTCACCTTTATCACTTTTCCAGTTCTATATGTTCTATCCATTGCTCTTTTTCTCTGAAATCCTGCCATGCTTTCTGCCTCAGACATTAGTTTCCCACCAGGGACACCTGATCAGGTTATACTTCAAATGCAAATGTCTTGATGTGAATAAATACCTCACACTTCTCCCAGAATAATCTGGTATGGGGCAGGGGTGGGGGTGGTATATAAACAGACACTAGCTGCTTTGGGAGCTACTTGGCAGGACTTAAGTGCTGAAAGACCCCAAATCAAGGGTGTATATGGCATACAGGGGCAAACAGAAATGTTTACAAAGCATTTTCAAGAAGGAAAAACAAAGGAGTCCTCAGGGTATGGAATGGAGAAAAAAAATGCATCCTGAGAAGAAAGGACAGAGAAGTCCTGAGGCAGATGGAGAAGCAAAGTCAAATGACAGCCTGGAGGTAAGGATGTAGAGCAGGCTTTAGAACTCAGAGTTGCAAAGTTTTTGGTCCTAAGAGTTTTCACAACTGTCCACTTTTGGATTTTCACAACCTCTTCAGCTAAGTTTCTTAGTATCTTCAATTAACAATAAAGATAGCCAAAACCCAGAAGGGATCAGTGACTTACTGAGTAGGTCTCCTGTTCAACACCTTGCACTAAGCATGGAAGGGACTGAAACAATAAATGAGTCAGTGCTGGGTTCTTGGAGTTGGTGAGTCAGGAGGAAAGATAGGACTCACACAGCTGTAATGCAGGGCAAGCAGAGAAACTGGTAGAGTTGATGCAAACCTATAGCTGTGAGAGGAGTGGGAGAGAAGTTACCTCTGCTGCCTGTGACCAGCCAAATTTCCAAAGAATAGGGCATCATTGATCCTGGGGCCTAGATTATGGACTGAATGGGTATGTACACACATTCTGGGCAAACTCTAGGAGCTGGGGAGCTGTGATTCATGTTTGGCTAACAGCAAATTATGCCTATCTGGATATCTTGAGGTACAAGGAAGGAAATTTTGAGATTTGAGACCAGAAATATTGATTTAGTACTGACACAGGAGACCTTCAATTCTATGCTAGTGAGTTTGGAGTTTTTCCATTGGTAATGGGGGAGCATTCAAGGTTTCTAATCAAAAGAAAGCCATTTTAAAATTTGCCTTTAAAAATATTAGTTCTACTCCAGATTAGAAAATGAAATAGAGAGAGGCATGAGAGTAGGAGGCTGTTATTATGGTACAAGAATGCAATTCCTTTGGTCTGAAGTATAAGACAAAGATTGAAGGAAATGGAGAAAGATGCTGACAAAGGCACTTTGGGGTCAATATTTTTATTGATCGTTATCTAATTTAATACGATAGGTAAAGGATAGCAAGAGTAAAAGTGATGTTTGGATTTTGAGTCTCAGTTTAGGCATAATGATGTATTATTTAGAGATGGAGAACACTGATGAGAAACAATTCTGTAGTATAGAGAAATGATTACTAATTTAGTGACTTTCAAGAGCTAGGTGCTATTTAGTTGCAAAAAATGTTTAAGAAATTACTTTCACTCAGTAAATTAAATTATACAGGGAGAAAAGTAAGGTCTTAAGCTAAATGGGTAGAAGAATGAAAAGATGAGTGGGAATATGGGAGTAGAGTGCATTTTGATTAATGTTGGAAGGTTATTTTTATGTACGAATATCTTTTCATCTATCTTCTGTCTGGATGAATATATGAAAGAACTGAGAGATTTTATAGAAGTGTGAAAGCTAGGGAGTCATAATAAGATAGTAAGGGTTCATTTCAGTACACAAGACGGTGGAAAGAGGAAATGTTTATGGTTAGGTAAATAGGTGGAACACTCAGTAGGAAGGCAGGATAATCAAGAATGTAGTGATCAGGAGAGTTTTGTCTTAGGTCTTGAACAAAGTGATGCCCATAGATTGATAAGGAAAAGAGTTCAAAGCTTTATACATGAGAAAGAGCATGGTGGCAATAGGCAACATAACCTGTTCGGTCAGCTGGATAAACTGAGAAAACGCAGACAAGTCCAGAAATCTTGGTGATAATGAGAGGTAAGGATAAGTGATTTGGTGAACAAAAATGACTAATGCCATAAAATGAGAGGCTGGATGGTACATAAGGGTCTTAAAATATTAGGTCTAAGTCACTGATAAAACTAAATTTCTCTTCTTTACAGGATAGTGGTCCTACAATCTAAAGACTCATCCCAGCATGGCAGATAACCCCCACAACAGCTCAGAGTTGCCTCCTTTCATCCTGACAGGGCTCCCAGGGATGCAAACTTTGCAACACTGGATGTTTCTGCTCCTTGGTACCCTCTATGTTGTATCCATTGTGGGCAATGTTCTTATTCTTTTCATTATCAAAGAGGAGCAGAGCTTACATCAGCCTATGTATTACTTCCTCTCTCTGTTGTCTGTCAATGACCTGGGTGTGTCTTTTTCCACACTGCCCACAGTGCTGGCCACATTTTGCTTTCATTTACAGAAGATCAGCTTTGATTCCTGCATGGCTCAAATGTTTTTTATCCATTTCTTCTCCTTCACGGAGTCTGGGATCCTGCTGGTTATGAGCTTTGACCGTTATGTGGCCATCTGTAACCCACTGCGCTATGCAATAGTGCTCACTGATGTCCGTGTAGCATGCATGGGCATCTGTGTTATCATCCGTAGTGTCTGCATGGTTTTTCCACTGCCTTTACTTCTGAAGAGGTTGCCTTTCTGCAAAGCCAATGTACTCTCTCATGCCTACTGCCTGCATCCAGATCTGATCCGCCTGCCCTGTGGCGACATCACCATCAATAATATTTTTGGTCTGTTCATTGTCATCTCTACCTTTGGCCTGGACTCTGCATTCATTCTCCTCAGCTATGTGCTCATACTACGCTCTGTACTTGCCATTGCATCTCGGGAGGAACGGCTAAAGACACTCAATACGTGTGTGTCACACATGTCTGCTGTGCTCATCTTCTATGTGCCCATGGTAGGTGTGTCCATGGTGGCTCGCTATGGAAGGCATGCACCACAGTATGTGCACACACTTATGTCCCTTATTTATCTCTTTGTGCCTCCAATGCTCAACCCTGTCATCTATTCCATCAAAACCAAAGAGATTCGTCGGAAGCTTTGCAAAATATTACTGAGAGCTAAGTATTAAGAAAGAATCATGCTGAAAGCCCAAGATTCAAAGGATATTTATTCTTATTCTGCAAATTTGAGTTTTCGAGACCTGTTTTGACCAGTCTTTGGGCACTCACTTACTATTAGGATTTTTGTCACCAGATGTTTGATGACATCCTGGCACCAGTTAAGACTCAAGCCAACAGGTTTATCAGGGTAAATGGAGTCATAATTAGCAAAAAAAAAAAAAAATGCTCAATTTTCCTCTTTTTTAACTCCAAAATGTACACTCTCATAATAAGTCCCTCAATTTGTCACATATGTTTCTATTATCCTTGTTTAAAGTGAATTGTCGCAAAGGAAATTACTTTTTACCGTGGAAATAGTGTCATTAGGCATGAAGGATTCTTTCCCCAAATATTATTGAAGTATTTTAATTCTTTGAGGAACCTTCATACTATTTTCTATAGTGAATGCACTATTTTATATTCCCATCAACATTGTGCAGGGTCCAGATTCTTCTATATCCCTGCCAACACTTGTTGTCTTTGTTTTCTTGATAGTAGCCATCTTGACCAGTGTGAAGTAATTGTTTTGGGGGAGTTCCACTATGCATTTCCTTGATAATTAGAGACATTGAACATGTTTTCATAATACCTGTTTGTTATTTGTATGACTTCTTTGGAGAAATGGCTATTCAACTCCTTAGCCCATTTTAAAATCATTTTATTTGTTCTTTTGTTATTGATTTCCAAAAGTTTCTTATATATTTTGGAGATTAACTTCTTATCAGATATACAATTTACAAATATTTTCTTCCATTTCATAGGATGCCTTTACACTCTGCTGATTGTTTCCTTTACTGTGCAGAAATTTTTAGTTCAATTTAGTCCCACTTGTTTATTTTTGTTTTCCTTTTTTTTTTGCTTGTGTTTTCAGTGTTCTAACCATATGATCCAGTAATCTCACTTTTGTCTATTTATCCAAAAGAATTGAACTCAGAATCTCAAAGAAATATTAACACTTCCATGTTCATTGCAGCACTATTCGCAGTAGTCAAGATGTAGGAACAATCTAAATGTCCATCAACCAATAAACGGATACAAAATTAGAATAGAATTCTACTCAGCCTTTAAAAAGAAGAAAATCTTGCAATACACAACAACATGGTTGACCATGAGGACCTAATGCTAAGTGAAATAAGCCAGTCACAGAAAGACAAATAGTGCATTATTTCACTTGCATGAGCTACAGAAGATAGTTAAATTCATAGAATCAAAGAGTAGAATGATGGTTGCTGGGGCTGGAAGAAGGAGGGAATAAGTTAGTAATCAGTGGGCATAAAATTTCAGTTAAGCAAGGTAGATAAGCTGTAGAGATCTACTGTGTTACATTATACCCATAGTCGACAATAATTGTGCACTTAGAAATTTGTTAAGAGAGTAGCTTTTATGCTGTGCCATTACCACACTAAAAATAAAATAAAATAATGTGGTTATGTCAAAGCTTAGTTAAAATAAAAAAATATATATGATACAATAGCTATTGGTTTGCATTTCAAATAATACACTATCTACCTAGCTTTTAAGATGAGATAAATGTAATTGCATATAAATTGTGTTAAATAATCTAATTTTTATTAATAATAACATTTAGTAAATTTTAGTAGTATTTTGTGTGAAAAATGAAAAAAGAGAAAATTAAGGAATTAAGCATTCAATTTACAATATTATAAAATAATACAATTTTGTATAAAATAATTGGAAACAGTTAAAATATAAGAAGTTAATGCATATGAATGAGAAAGAGTGAAAGTAATCCAATAACTAATCCTTTAGCAAGCTAACAAAATAGACAAACCTCTGGAAAATCTAATCAAATGAAAAATAAAACAAGAATCATATATAGTACTAGATTAGAGGTATTTTTTAAATTACAGTAAAATGTTTTATAAGTAATTTGAAATCTTGAATACATTTGTTTATTGGGGAAAATTGTAAAGTGTAAAAATTGAAGAAATTAAAAGTTAACAATTATTCTCCCACTAGTTCTGACATATTATAATACAAGATCTTTTTCCTTACTTTCCCCCCAAATTTCATTTATATATTTTAAATCATGAATAAAATTGGAAAGCTATGCAAAAGGGCAAACATAATCCTGACAAGTGATACAAAAAAAAATTTATATTATCAAAAAATTTTATAGATTTAACATGCTAATGGAAAAGCGTAAATACTAAAAGCTGTAAATACAGTTTAGCAATATAGACAAAGAGCAATTGACACATATCTTAGAATTTAAAAAATGACACATATTTCAGAAAATTCTTGTTATAATGCATCATACAGAGGAGTTAAATGATGAAAAAAATATGTAAGCAATAGTAGATTCCAGAAAAGGTATATAATGAAATTAAAAAAAAATCCACCCTACATAAAAATAAATCAAAAAAATTTCTGTATATTTTCTTAATGTGTTATTAGATCATATAATGTTTAGCTAAAATAAGGAAATGGTAATTTTGCCATTTTTGGACATTATTATTTACCATTTTTTAGTGGAATCTCTGAGTAACATACAAAATCTTGAGACAAAAATGAGCTATTTTTCCTTACCCCTTTATCTGTAATTGGATACTAAGTCCTGACAATTCTAGTTATACTTTGGCTTATCCAATCTTTGCCTCTACTTCCCCACTGTTGCTGGTTTATTTTGGCCCTTCATCATCACCCTTCTCTTCGCTCTGGCAATATCTCTAACCTGATCTTATTTTTCACTGTTCTTTTCTCTCATTTTTTCATGCTAAAGCCAGAATGATCTCCCTAAAGAATCTATCTGATTATAAAACACTCATAGTCTTGGATGGCTCTTATTGCGTAAGGGTAAAGTCCAAAACCTTAACATGTATCTTAATAACATCACCACTGTATCCATCTCTTATGTCTTAGTACTCCTAACCACCACCCTCTCCCGACCAGCAATAAAAGTTTGCTCCAGCCATATGGAACTATGAGTGATTCCTGAATCAATAGGCTGCTTTATGCCTCTATATTTTCATTAAGATAGCCCCTATTTGGAATATCTTATCTGTTTTTATATGTCTGGAAACTTACTAATCAAAAAATATTTATTAGACATATACCATGAACCAAGCAGTGGCTCAGCATTTTTAACATTTCCTTTACTACCTGTCTTTCATCTACCTGATCCCCTCAGCTACAACAGTGGTAAACAGATGTTTTATTATTTTTATATACTTTTAATGTATTTGTGTAGAATTAGTACCTAGATACCATTCTGCTCTTCTCTGTATAGAGCTCCTTATTTGAATAATAACCTTCTTCAAAGAATGGAAGTCTGTTATTATTAGAAAGTGTGAACTTAGTGCAAGGCAGATGGTGGCCTTGGAAAAAGCCCAATTTCTCTGAGCCTCAATTTACTCATTTGTAAAATTGGTACAAAAATAACCAGATTGTTGTGTTTTCACATAAAAGTTTAGAGACAACGTATGTAAGATCATTAGTACTTTACTTGGCATATATTAAATATTCAATATATTAAATATTCAATATTTATATAGTTGGTATATATTAAACATTCAATAAGGAAAACTTTCATTTTTCTGGTAACCAAATTATCATAAGAATTTAACATTGTTCAAAAATTATATGGTAGATTTATATATAAATAAATACTTGTGGCTTAGATAAATAAATGCTACCATATTTGCAAGTGATGTAATCTGTGGATCAAGAAATTAAAAAAGCTTAAAGGGAAAGGTTAAGAAATTGAGAAATTTAACAAATAAAATGTAATAATATAAAACTAGTGGTTTCAAAAACATAGCAAATATTTTAATTCTAAATATTTAAATTGTTAAACTTAAAAATTAATGCATCTCATTAATATGTTAATGAGAAATTTTATGGAATAAAACTTTAAGTATTATTGATAGAGTAGAAATAAACTTGAATGAATGGACACAAAAGCATGTGCTTTGGGGGAAGATTAAACAAATATTGAAGGTGTCATCTTTTCCCAAATTCATTTTACATAATTCTGAGTATTTTTCAGAATACAACAACATGATTTTAAAGTTAATTTAGAATTATTGTACAATTGAGATTACCATCTCTCAAAAGTACTAAAAAGGCAAGAAATGGGGCAGGAAAAGAGTAGACCTCTCTAATGCTAAAACTTAAAGAAGAAAACCAAAAAAGTTATCCTAATTGAAATAGAAGATATGACTACAACAACAGATTTCTAGCATAGGATAGCTTAGAAGAATGTATAAACCATTGTAAAGTAGTATTTCAAATAAAATATTTTTCAAATAGCATTTCTAGAATCTTGACAATTTTTTCTTGGTAAAAACATTAACAGGTAATATTATTGTTGAACATTCATACATTTCCATAGAAAAAGTATTTGGAAGCATTAACAGAAATTTTACTAGTAGTTGTCTCGTTAGAGAGAATTGGGAAAATTTATTTTGTATTTATTTGTACCTTCTTTTAAAAATAATGAGAGAGAGAGAGAGAGAGAGAGAGAGAGAGAGAGAAATGAAGGCAAATGGGAATAATCCGAGCAGTCCTAGAAGATGAGCCTCACAGGGGAGAGGTTTGAGTGTTGGTACTCCAGCTGGAGGTGCTTTCCATGGAGGTGCTTTCCATGGAGGTGCTTTCTAAGTGCTCAACTCAAGGGGATAAGTATTTTCTTTTCCTAGGGGAGCCATTTCCTTCCAAATGTGGCTATGGGCTGTAGAGGGCCAGTATTGCTACCTATGAGGGCCTGATTCTGGGTCCCAAGAGACTCATCCCACCCAGTGCATATTAGAAACACATCAAACTTTCTCTCTCCACATCCACTTCACCAGAAGCCTGTACCAGCCAGAATGTTTATCTTGTAATCAAAAGATAATATCAGATACTTATTTATCTATGATAGGCCTGATACCAAGACTAGTTCCACTTGATCTCTTCATTCAAATGAGCTAAGTTATCACTCATTTAAAATCTCTGATGCTCATTTCACCAAATAATACTAATATTTCTTTTAAAAAAATTTATTTATTTAAATTAGTTTTAAGTATACAGTACATTGGTTAGACATCTACATAGTTCATAAAATGATCCCCCCAATTGCTCCCTTTCTCTCCTGTCCCTCCATCTAGCCATCATATTAATTCTAATTGCATTCCCTCTGCCGTGCTTCCCGTGACCATCTATCAACTAATTTGTACTTCTTTAACCCCTCACTCCATTCTCCCAGCCCCCCAACATTTCTCGATGGCTTCATATGTGCCAAAGTTCAAAAGTTTTATTATTAAAAAAATCATTGGCTCCTATCAGTAGTCCTGTGATGTAGACAAAATTAATATTTTTGTTTTAAAGGTGAGGACTCTGACGCACACAGATAGTAAGTGAAGGAGCAAGAGTGAACCCAGGCAGTCTTTCTCCATAGTCCAAGACTAGTGTGATTTTGAATTGGTGACATGACTTTGAAAACTGTTGCAATTCTTATTTTTTCTCTTATTGCCTTCTACAGCTAAACATATTTAACAATGATGGCCTTAGTTTGGGCTGGAGATCTGCAAGGTACCAAATCACAGAAGAAGCTTATCCATTCATTCGGTTGCTATTTATTGAGTACCCAGGATGTGCCAGGCCTCATATTAGACATTGAAGTAATTTATGGAGCATAAGGCAGAGAGGCATCTACTGCATTAAGTCACAATGTTGCCATACAGCATGATAGTTAAGAGTGCCTAAATTCAAATGCTAGTTCTGCCACTTACATTTTTTTTTTTGATTTCAGAAAAGTTATTTAACTCATTGTACCTCAGTTTCCTTATATACAAAATATAGATAATAGTGGTATTTGTTTTATAAGGCTGTTGTAAAGTTTAAGTGAATTAGTGGAGTTGACCAACACATAAAATGCTCAGTAAGTATACACAGATGTTATTACTGAAGGGAAATAGTTACAATCCAGTGAGATAAGATGCTATGATTCCTATCTGTGGTAATCTGGAGACGGGGCATTAACACAGCCCTCAGGGCCGAAGATTTCTCTAGTGAATACTGGCTTGGATTAATTAAGGTAGACAAGTAAATCAGATACATTACAGAGATCCCATCTAGGAATGAAAAGATGGTTTTGAATGAGAAAAAATTTGTAAAAAACAATTTTAAGTAAACACCCAAGTGTGGGCCATTCTGCACTGTGGGCTGATAGGTGTCTAGATACACTGACAAAAAAGCATAGGTTGAATAGGTGTGCTCACATCATATGTGCCTTAACATGTGATTAACCAGATACCATGGTAACCTATTTTTCAGACACATGGAAAAAATACTGATACTGTAATGCTCATGGTGTTAGTTATGGCAAGTTGTATGCTTGCTATTTGCTAAACATTGTGTTGAATGTTTTGAGTATATTAAAGAATAAGAAAGACATAGGCTCATCTTTCATGGAACTTACACAGTAATGTAGTAGAAGAGAGGCAAGGAATAAATAATTTATTGTTTATATTAGGTCACTTAACCACAACTCTGCAAGGCACTAGAAAAGAACAATGGAGGATGTTACATAGGCTAGAAGGTTAGAGGAATCTTCCATGGGGCAGTTTAAGCCAAGAGCTAATGGATTGGGAGCTAGCCAAATGAAGTGAAGGTGAGTGGGGAAAAGCTTCCTGGAAATGAGAAGCAGCATTTGTGAAGGACATGAGGAAGGAGTATACCCTGCATATTAAAGAATCTGAAAGATCATTATGATTGCAATAGAAAGAACAAAGGGGAAATGGTTCAAGATAAAGTTTGAAAGGAAGGTAATGGACCCATAACACAGAGTCCTCTGGGCCATTTAAAAGTTTGGACTTTATCATAATGGAAATGGAAATAATATGATGAAATTTTACTTAAAAATATTTTTTGTAAATTGGAAAGTGAATTAGAAGAGTTGTGATATGACAACCGCCTTCCTTTCAAACTTGCCATGACAGTCAGAGGGTCTGAAATTCAATCCAGCTCTGTTTTTAACTTACTGAATGAATTGTATCTGGGTCTCATGCTCTCTTTTATAGTATGAAGGACAATCCACTTTTACCTCTTAATTTCTTTGAAGCTTCTCAGCGGGATAAATGCCAGGCCACAGAGGAGCCAAACAAAACAAAACAACCAAAGTTTTTTTTTTTTTTTTTTTTTTTTTTTTTGCATTTCCTGCTG
Organism: Pteropus medius; assembly: GCF_902729225.1. NCBI lineage: Eukaryota > Metazoa > Chordata > Mammalia > Chiroptera > Pteropodidae > Pteropus > Pteropus medius. The sequence goes on from NW_024352784.1 coordinate 981,239, forward strand.
CCCCAGCCACTTCTGAGTCCTGGGACTTACTGGGCTCTGGGGACTCTTAAGAGACAGTTTTATAACTCAGGGCATGAAGGAGGTGGAGACTGGTAGGGAAGTTGTGTGCAGAGAGTGCAGAGTTCTTGGTGCTTCTTCCCTGGTAGGCACTTCACCTACCTCTCTTGTCCTGTCAACCAGAACTGTCCTGCGAAGGTAAGTTGGGACTTAAGCTGTCCCCTCACTGAAGTCTGTAGAAATCTCATTCACAGCCTCAAAATCCTAAAGTGATCAGAGTACAAATATTTGAAAAAGCTCATGATACCTTATTCCTAAGATAGTTTATTTATCTATTTAATAAATATTTATTGATTAAAACTAGAACTGGTAACCTGAGTCCTAGTCCCAGGGTTCTATACCCAGTGACTTGACTAAGCATTGTGGATATGAGAAGAAAAACACACAATTATGGAAACTTGTAATTTACTGGGGGAGAAGGATGTTAATCAAATAACCAAACATATGTAATAATTCAGTATAATTCTAAAGTGTAATAAAAGTCATGAAGAAAAATATGTATGAGTATATATAACAGGGACATACAATCATGAGCAGAGATATAATAAATGATTAGAATAAGTTCCCAGGTAGAGCCTATGTGCCATGGTAAGGATGATTGAATTTTATTTGAATATTATTTCAAAAGGTAAGGGAAGCCATTGAAAAATTTCCAGTAGACATGTAACAGCATTTTATTTATATTATAAACAAATAATTTGGCTGCTTTGTGGGGAATGATTTAGAGAGGGGCATGACACTAAGCTGAGGAATCAGCAAGAAACAATGCAGAAATCCTAATTAAAGGTGCTGAGGGATGGATTACAGTTGGAAGTGAAATAAGAGAACCAATATTTTGGAAAGGTGGTAATAGATTAATAAGATCTGGGAATGGGAGAGAGTGGGACATGTCTCCTCAGTTTTTCTGGCTTTGTGAAGAGATGGTGATGAATTTTTATGAGATGACAAATATTGGAGAGGATCAAGGATGGTGATTCACAAAAACTTCAGCTTTGCATTTGTCACATTTTAGATGCTGATGCGTTATTTCAATTGATAGTCCAGTGGGGGGCAAGATGTTTGAGTCCATAGCCAGAAGAGAAGTCTGAGTTAGACACACACATTTGAGATCATTAACATATAGAGGAGAGATGAGAAGGACTTTATGAGTAGAAATAATTTTGAAGATATTAGTTATGAAAGAGAGCAGAGAAATGAGCGATTCTTAGAAAAATACGTGGGGCAATAAAAAGACTTTTTGTTATTGTTGTTTGTTTCCTATGATAGTAAATCTTGATATGATTCTCAATAAAGAAGAAGTTGTTTTGAGGTGAGACATATGTGAAGCTCACAGAAATGATTTAAACCTCTAATTTTCAAATGTGGCTGCCTTTTGAAATCACTTGGGAAGTTTTGAAAAAAATACTGATTCTCGTTGCTAGAGATTCTGACTTAATTGATATGCACATGGCGCAGGCAAAGGAGCTTTTTAAAGATCTTTGAGTGACTCTAATATACAGCCTAGTTTGAGAATCCTTAATCTAAACAGAGAAAATACGTGTAAATATGTTGGAGAGAAAAATCAAGAGCAATCAGGAGTGGAGGATCATGAAATTCTGGACCCTTGGAGAATAAATGATGAGCTCAAGCAACAAAGAGAGGATGAGGAGCTGGAATAACGCTTGAGTGCAGGCAAGAGAGGAGGCATAGCTCAGAATACAGACAAAAATGATGTCACTTATACCAGAAGGAATGTGATGGTTAAGTGGAGAGTATTATGAAAGACTTCATGGAGGACACACAGTACCTTGCCTCTTGAAGAAGGTGATGGCTAAGCATTGGTAGAGAAAAGGATCAAAGCCATTTTCCGCCACTGGAGAAAGATTTAAATCTTTCTGTAAAAAATGCAGAGACAGAAAGAATAAAAGATAGTGTCCCCCTCCCCGCCGCCCCCCCAAAAATGTCAAATGATTTTGTGGGGAAGGAGTCAGAGACCATGGCCTATCTGTGGATATGGTTATACTGCAGAAGACCTGAGATAGAACTGATGACCTCTGCCCTACTCCTTTCTTACCCTTTCATAATCTTTGGTATGGAACATAAATGTCATTGTCCCTTCCATCCTGAGTACAGTGTCCATTCCATTTTCTGACCTCACTTCACTCTGATTGTATTTTCCTAAAAGCCACTCAGGGACCCTAATGAAAAGTTTTGGAACTAACATCTCGAGCACTACTAGCTTCACACTAACAGCCCTCCCAGAGATGGAGGGCTTGGAGCATTGGTTAGCTGCCCTCTTCCTGCTGCTTTATGCTGTCTCCATCCTGGGCAACATCCTAATTCTCTTCATCATAAAGGAGGAGCAGAGCTTGCACCAGCCAATGTACTACTTCCTGTCTCTGTTGTCTGTCAATGACCTGGGTGTGTCCTTTTCTACTTTGCCTACTGTACTGGCTGCCTGGTGTTTTCATGCCCCAGAGACTGCCTTTGATGCATGCCTGGCCCAGATGTTCTTCATCCACTTTTTCTCCTGGACAGAGTCTGGGATCCTGCTGGCCATGAGCTTTGACCGCTATGTGGCCATCTGTAACCCCCTGCGTTATTCTACTGTGCTCACTGATGCCCGTGTGGCTCATATGGGCATAGTCATTATCATCCGCAGCTTCTGCATGGTCTTCCCACTGCCTTTCCTTCTGAAGAGGCTGCCCTTCTGTAAGGCCAACGTGCTTACCCATTCCTACTGCTTGCACCCAGACCTGATCCGCCTGCCCTGTGGAGACACCACCATCAACAGTATGTATGGCCTGTTCATTGTCATCTCTGCCTTCGGTGTAGACTCAGTGCTCATCCTCTTCTCCTATGCGCTCATACTACGCTCTGTGTTGGCCATTGCCTCCAAGGAGGAAAGACTTAAGACCCTCAACACATGTGTGTCACACATCTGTGCTGTACTCATCTTTTATGTGCCCATGGTTAGTGTGTCCATGGTTCATCGATTTGGGAAGCATGCTCCTGAGCATGTGCACAAATTTATGTCCCTGGTTTATCTCTTTGTGCCTCCAATGCTCAACCCAATTATTTATTCCATTAAGACTAAGGAGATTCGTAAGAGGTTACGCAAGATGTTATTGGGACATAAGCTGTGACCAGGAAGAGACTTTCTGTAAAGCTAAGTACCCTAAGAATTTGTTGTTATTGCTGATTTTTGGGTGTACTAGGCTAGTCCTTTGGAGGATTTCAATCTCCTTCTATGAATAGACCTATGATTGGGTACACGTCATTAGTCATATGGTATAACTTGAAACTTCAGGCCACCTTACATTGTAATTAAACATGTCACAGGTTGCCACAGGTAACTTCTCTCAGAATTAACAAGGAAGTGGGTCTTCGATTAGACTCGTTTATTTGTCCCAGTACACTAATATCATCTATGTTTTCAATTAAATCTCAAAAACAGACAAAAATGAATGCATGTTATAAACCATAGTGTGGCTGGGGATTATGTTACTTGAGATAATAGCTATCACATAATAATTTTAAAGTAATATCAGTTTTGAGTATCTTTAAACCTAAAAAAATAAAGATACATAATAGCTGTGATTACACTTTTGAAATAAGTAAAAACATTTCTGAATCCTATAAAATGGGACATATATGCTTGTCATATTGACCATGCACTATAAACCACGTAACACCTAAAACTCAGAAGTTTAAAACCAGAAGAGAAGTTTTATGAAAAAATAATCATTTGTTGTCATCCCTCAGGCATGACTGCTAGGGGAAGGAGAATTAACTTTCTTCTAGGGAGCTAGCAAACACACAATATGAATGGCAAATAGATGCTAGTGATCAATAGTGGGGCAAGTCTGCTTTAGAGGCATTGGGAGTTCGACCCATGATTTGCCAGAATATGGACTTTCATGGCCTGTGGTGAGCGCCCAAGACTGGAGTCTTCAGCATATGATAAAGCAGAGGAGAGCTGGCTAAAAGGTACCAGAAAACTTATAGAACATAATCCATGGAGAGTAACAGCCATGAAGAGAGAGGATTCTTTTCAAATTCATGCAAAGCACGCACAGCACAGAACATGTAGGCTTGCAGACACTTGAAGAGGTAAGTACAATGGTGTGGGCACTTGAACTGGGCAGTAGACAGGCCAAGGCATAATTCAACCTATTGGATGACCGGGGAAAGCAGACACTGGAACAAAAAGTTATCACATTAAAAAAAATCTCTTTCTCTTTTTTTTTTCCTCAAGAATCATGAATAACTTTTATAAAATAAACCTGTAGTGACTGAATGATATGATGATGCCCTAGACATATGAATTTCTTGTAAACATCTTCTGAGTGCCAAATTGACCAACCATTATTAAAAAAAAAAAAATAGAAACCTAGAGATAATGTCTTCAACAGGAGACTCTAAAGTATCCTAAACAAGGGAGGTATAGCCAAACCACAAAATTTGAAATTATGTGGTAGGAAACAGTGTAGTGAAAGAAATAACAAAATTTACTCTGATGACAAATTTAAGCTAAAAAAACACAAAATGACAATAATAAAAAAATCACAAACACCCACCATCAATAGGAGAGGACTACACCCTAAGCAGAAACCTAGGCAGATAGCTTTGAGATCGATTGGTGAAGCTGCGAAAAATCCTTACAAGGTCCAAGTCCTCATGTACTTGAGCAGACTGAGCAATGCAACTGTAGTTTTAAGCATTTGAGAAACTCAGAAATTCAGAAAGTTATTCTGAAGAGATATAACCTCAGCCTAAAAGAAACCACATACAACAGGTAAAGATCACATGAGTAAGAGAGAAAGAAGGTTCTGATGAGAGGTAGAAAGGCTATAGAGGATGCAAGAAAATGCTGTTGCAGCTACATCAACTTCTCAAGCTGCAGGTACAACTTAGAAGGGAGGCCTGTAGAGCTCTATGGCTGGAACTGAAGAAGGAAATCAAATATCTTCTAGAAACAGACTTAGCTCTGAAACACAGAACTGGCCTACTTTGAACTATTCGCACAACATCAAAGGGAGCTCTAGAGCCACGAAGCTGGAAAAGCTACCTTGTCATCCCCTTCCAGTCCAGAGAGCCCTTCTGCCAGTTGTCCAGGAAAACCATCCTTCCTTACATGTGAGGATAAAAGTTGGATGTAAACTATCTCTGTATACAGTCATGAGCAAAAATAACAGACAAAGACAAAGACAAAGATCAACCCATGGCATTTAGAATCATTTACAGTGGGACCTTCCTTTAAAATAAATACAAATGTTTTTTTTATCCTAATGCTTCTGAATGTCTATAACTAAATATTTAAAAAACATTGTTGATTTAAGTATTTTTAGGCTTTAAAAAATATATATATATCTTAATATCAACTGCAAAATTGAGAATTTACAGAAAAAAGCATGAGGATCGGAAGAGTGAGTACTACTGTAACACTAAATTATTTCTATTATCATTTTGTGCAGTGATCTCTTATTTATTCATTTAGCAAACACATACTGGATGACTAATATGGTCTTAGCTCTATGCTGAGCACTGAGATATGGAGATGAACTGAGCCTGATTCCCGATAACATACAGCGTGTGACATTAGGAGAGGTTTCTTTGTGTGTGTCTCACCAATTGAATACAGATGTGTTAAGCTAAGCTCTGACTAAGTAAAGGATCACTGCACGAAATGGTGTTAGAAATTTATTTTAGTGTTATAGAAGTGCTCACCTTCCAGTTCTTAGTTAAATAAGGACAATTGAAGCATTTGCACATGCATGCTTGTGCACACACACGCAGAATAAATATAACCTTTTATACTGAATATAAATTATAGAGAAATATGTTAAGGGGACAGATAATTAAAAGCTTTTATTTTCTTACTATGAAAAAAATAATCCACTACATATATGTATGTATATATGTATATGTTTTATTGCTGCCTAATAAATATTGACAAATTCTCTAATTAATGTACTTGCAAAAAAAGGCTTTTTCTTTCTGAGATAAATTGTATTTGGTTAAACAGATAAAATTAGTACTTAAGTAGTGTACTGACATATAAGTAAATAATAAATTATAAACCTGTTTATAATATTTTGTGTGAACTGGAGGCTAAAAGTTCTTTAAGAAATTACATTGAAAATCAATCAGGATTGGTTTCAAAATAGTTCTCAATTGTCCAATTTATACCTGAATCATGTCTTATAACTCTCTTTTCCCCTAATAACAATAAATTTGTTTTCCTACATTATTTGTAAAAATGTTCTTGTAGATATTTGAATTCTAAATGTTAAATGATATTTCCTTTTGAATGTAACCATCGATCTCCATACTTTGTTGAATAATTGACATGGGAAATATTTTTATTCTAGGGTCTACAACCCGGTTACATAAAATTCTGAATATATTTGTTTAGCAGAAATTTTATTTGGGAGGTTTTGTATTTATTTTACTTGCCTCTTCTACATTTAGTCAAACATTTACTTATTAAATTGCTGACTCTTAGATTTTTTGCATTAAAATTACACAATAGAATTTGTTTACACAATGTCATGTCGCATATTGAAAGAGCTCCTAAGCATTCTACCAATTGTAAGCTGTTAAATATTTACAGTAGAATTTGTCTCAGTCAGAGATATTGGGCTTGACTGTTGAGACTCATAATTAAAGTTGACTCTAATTCATTGTTGCTTACAGTCTGTCTTTCATTGTAAAAATGTGGATTGTCATGCAAGAAACTTTTTTCTTTTTGCCTGTAATATGGGACATTTGCCTTAAATACATAGCCTTAAGACAGTTCACATAAACATTTCCTACATTTCCACCAGTAATACTCCTCCATCACGCTGCACCCATTCAAAACGTGGGGTAGTGTTGGAAGGGGTACTTAAAAAGAAATATGTCGTTAGTAAATGTGTCTCAGAAAACTTTGACATAATCCTTTCATTTCTCTTCAAATAGGTTTCTCTCATAAACTCTAATGACTAAACCCCATAATCACTGAGCCTTCAAGCCTAATGCTGTGCCTGCTATATCGTAGGTTTCAATAACTATTGCTGAGTGAATAAATAAATGAATACACTTTTGTTATGTTTCTTATAAACAAACAAAAAAGTCAAAAGAGAAGCTTATACATTTTTCCATAAGAATTATACCCACTCCCTGACACTCCCCACTAAGTATCTACATATTTTAGACCAGAAGTTGAGTAAAGGACAGTAACTAAATATCTTTGCTAGGAGGAATGAAAGTTAAGAAACTCTTTAGAGAGAAATTTTCTTGAACAACATAACTGGCAGTAAATGATGCAAACTCAAGATCATCCAATAACTAATTTCGCTTTTTGCATTTCTGTTAGTTGAGATCTGTTTGTCATCTAAAATTTGATAAAGCCTGCCATATACCAATGTTTTGGGTAAGTGATACATGACTCCAGAAATTTATAGAAAGTTTTGGCTGGGAATTATATTTTCCATTTAAAGAGTATTGGAAGCTTATACAAATTTCAGTGAAATATCAAATGTTTAGGTGGTTTTAGCTGATCCCTGAGTTATAGTTACACACGTAGCAAAGTACTTAAATTAAATAATCACTTAACGGATCATTTATCTCCTGTATTTATTTTCTTACATATATTTGATAAACAAGTTTTCTATAGATATTAGAAGAAAAGAAAAAGAAAAACCAATTTATCTTACAAATATGAACACAAACCACATCCACTTACACCCAGTTTGACAAATTCACAATAACCTTAACTCAGAAGATAAACTCTTTGTACTCTGATCTTATTTATTCCTTTTTAAAAACAGTTTCTGGGTGAAGAGCATTTCTCATCCAACTGAATTGTAATTGCAGCAACAAAGTAGTCTTGTCCGAGCAGTGCTGATCAGATTTGGAAATGGCTTCACGAGGTAGGGCTGGACCTCTCGGTGGTGCTCAGGAAGTGAGGCTGATGGTCAGTTATGCCCTGTGGCTTGTCCATTACCCTCTTGATCATGCTGTCGTTTCTGAAGGTTCTCCTACATCCTGGGCTACACAGAAATTAATTTTATACAAGTCCACACATTATGAATTTGTTTTTTTTTCGATTCTGTATTACATTCTGGTTATTTTAACTTTTCTATGAGTGTTAGTATGAGGCATAGATCAAAAATTCTATCTTACCATAACTCTGTTCTAATTTCTTCTCTCTCTTCATCAACCCACCTGACACAGGCCCAGAGAATGAGATATGCTCCCACGATGAGGCAGGACAAAATAATGACCTTTATTATTCGGATTCTTTTTTTTCTCCATAAACTTCAAAATGGTCCCTTCACAAGCTTAGGTAAACCATGTTTGGTATTGTAATTTTTTTAGATTTCAGGCGTAAGGGGATCAAAATAAAAGAAGCATAAGAATTTCTTTTCTCCTTCTTACTAGGTCAAAATCTAAGTATTTTTCCATCAATAGAGAAAAATGTTGAGTTCAAAGAAAATCTTGGTAAATAAAAAGAATTAAAAGAGCGTTTTTGTTTGTCTTGTTCATTTGTTGCTTTTAGGTTTATGGACATAGACAATAGATTAGTGGTTACTAGAGGGCAGAAGGGAGGTGGGAGAGTGGAGGTAGACGGGGTAAAGGGAGTCAAATATGTGGTGATAGAAAGAACTCTGAGAGGTGAACACACAGTGTAAATATACATATGCTTTACTGTTAAAGTGTATAGCTGAAATTATTGGATTTTGTTAACCAATGTCACCATAAAAAATTAATAAAAATAAAAAAAAGAAAATAGTTACCAAAATCATAAAATGGCAAAGAATTTAGAAATTAACCTGAAGAGATCAACTCTCAGATGATTAACTGTCAAGTTTGCAAAAATAAATTAAAACATTGAATAAAATATCTCAATAACCATTATATCTCAATAATCATTATAATTTGTGATTATCATTATTATAGAAGAAAAGCTGAGATAAAAATAGGATTATTTTATAGGGTCACATTGTTCATCCAAAAATTCCTTTACCAGTTTTACTATTTCTAATTTTTGTGGTTCAAATATCTGTCCCTCCATTCAATTTTTTATTCCCTATATATTCTTGTCTACTTGAAATTCTCATCTTCGTCATCTCACCAAGGCCAAAAGGATTAGGCATTGTGAAACATAATAAACACAGTGAAAGAACCAATGTTAGGAACTGCTCAGCTTGCAAAGATAAATAAGACAGTACCTGCTCCCAGGAAACCTACAATCACAAAAGGGACCTAAAGCAGTTACACGGCCAACTACATAATTTCAGATAGAATGTGATATGTGTTTTTTAAAAGGTGTAGTGAAAATCAAAAGGGAATTTCTAAGACGGGTAAGCTCATTTTGCAAAATAAACAATAAAAATTATAACAGTTAACATATATGGAGACTTACTTCCAGCATGTACTGTGATTTACATGCATTATCTTATTCAATCCTATGAGATTGTTTCTATTATTATCTTCATTTTACAGAGGAGGAAAAAGCCAGAGTCTTTTGGACTAGGCACTCAGCTCAGACAACATTCACTGCCCATCCAAAGACAAGATTTGGGGAGAGAAATAAGCCCTCACTTGGTCTAAAACTGTGTTTTCCAATATGGTAGCACAAGAGCACTTGAGATGTCACTGGTCCTAATGAAGATGTGCTGTAAGTGTAAAATACATATCAGGTTTCAAAGATTTAGTACCAAAAAAAAGAATGTAACATATCTCGTTTTATATTGATTCAGTATTGAATTAATAAAATGTTCAATATATTTGGTTAAAAAAAAAGTGTTTTTACTTAAGGCTAAACAATGGCTTATCTGAGGCCTTCTTTAGATGGATGCTGCAGGAGTGGCCCTAAGATTTTCTTATGGCACCTGCCTCACTAGAGGAGACAAAATCCCAAAATGCTTTTTCCCTTATCCCCTACAAACAAGCAGAATTTCTAATTGATGATGGAGAAAAAAGGGAAGGAATAAAGTGGAGAGGAGCTAGGGGTTCTTTCTAGGAGACTCATATTCCCCTGTCCTTTTTCCTGTTACACCACTGAGTTTCAAAGTCAGGTCTGTGGTCAAAGGATGTCTGTCTCTTGCTCCCTGGGGTTTGAATCAGTAAGTAATTTCTTCACTTTTATATAGAAGCTTTCCAAAGTCTTGCTTTTGCATCTATATATTCATTTAAAACTAACTTTCAAGGCATTATAAATATTATTATTTGATGTTACAATAAAGATCTTCTTGCATAAATCATAAAGGTTATTATTTAAATTGACTAAGACCACGTTCTGACTCTAGACCTCTAATACCTCAATTAATTTCCATTAAAATCAAGCCGATGTATGTTATTCAATCATACCCCTAAAAATCACTTATTTAGAATACAGGGCACATATATTATGAGTGTCTCATCGTACTTACGGACATATTTGGAAATCTGGGTTCCAAATACTTACACTGTTTCCTTTCAGAAATAGTTCTCTCCTTCTGGCACTGATACTTCTCCTTTGTATTTCCTCCATAGAGCTTTATATAGAGATTTAAAAAAATCTAGGTAAGTATATGATCTGCTGGGATGAGATCTCCAGCCCAGTTTCTCTGATGAGTTAGGTTAGACTCGGTAGGCCATCTTCTTTATTTGAGTCTAGAAGTAAGCTCAAATTTATTCTGGGAGCCCTAAAATTAGGCCAAGACAATTTTTATTGTATCACTCAACTGATATAAAGGAAAGAATAGGCAAGGAAAATCAATATGAGAAGTCTGAACGAATTATTTCCTAATATCTCAATCATAAATGCTCTACTCTGCCTATCCTAGGCCTTTTTGTAGCTGGGAATCCTAGAAGGACATAATTTCTGACATTTCTTATGTCATTGTGTAAAGGAAAATTAAAATCCCAACGAGGGAAGAAAAAGAGAAGTCATGCATCTGGTACAATGTCAGAAAAGAGTTTATGGTTCAGATAGTGAACACTTTTTCTTGCAGGTGGTATTGAGTGGTGGGTAGATAAAGGAAGCAGAGAGGACCTAGAATTTCTACTAGATGTCAACATCTATCAGTTTTCCTGGGTCATATTTGTTCTTACATCTTATGGCAAGTTCTGTCAGTACCTCAAATTTCACTTTGTGAAGTTAAAACAACTGATGAATGTTTGGGAATGCACATGGTGGCAGCAAGGAGAGCAATGGTGATGTTGATAGTGAGGCCATTGGACAGAGAAGCAGTATTTGTACTGGTTGGGTACAAATGCTGGAGCCAGACCAGTACTGAATCTCATCTGGATCCTGTATTATGTATTACCCTGAACAATGTATGTAATTCTCTGTACCTCGTAGAATTGTTATGAAGATGAAGTGAATTAAGGCACATAAATAATTTAGATCTTCAGAACCTGGCACTTTCAACAACTCAGTGTATTATATTAGTAACATTTATTATGATAGAAAATAATTCTTAGCTTAGATTAATCTTCCTCTGTAAAGCTTTGTCTAATCACTCAACTGCTGCCAATATTTATCTAATAATGTCATTGACGTTTACTGAATGTACTACGCATTTGGTTTGTGTTATGAGTTTGGTTACTCCATTTCTTAATAGTTTACTTTTTCCCCAGTACCTCATCTTATTCTTTTTTTAAAAAAATTATTTACTATGATTATTTATGCCTATAGCACCTGGTCTTCCTAGGTGGTCTCCTATCCAAGTACTAACCAGGCCTGACTCCGCTTAGCTTCCGAGATCAGACATCGAGCTTGTTCAGGGTGGCATGGCTGTAGACCATGGACCGTGGCTCCACTGGGTTGCGAAACCAGGACCTTCTGTGTGTGAAGCAGACGTGCTAACCGCTACACTATGGAACCGCACCCTTATCTTATTCTTGATGGTAATATGATGATGATAATGACGATGATAATGATCATGATGGCATCACAGATGAAAGCCTACATCTACAATAAACATCAAATTTTTAAAGCCAAATGTTAAAGTGACATTCTGACTCTGCGAAACATACGGACAATGGCTCGGCGGATTTCCTTTGTCTTGGCGCTATAAATGAGAGGGTTGAGCACAGGGGGTACAAAAAGGTAGACATTGGACATGAGGACATGTATGTAGCGTGGGACATGCTTTCCAAAACGGTGTACTGTTGAGACCCCAATCATTGGCACATAAAATGCAAGTACAGCCAGGATATGTGACACACATGTGTTAAGAGCTTTGAGACGTTCCTCATGGGAAGCAATGGACATAACAGAGCGTAGAATGAGCATGTAGGAGAGAAAGATAAAAAACAGATCCATGCCAAAGGTGGATATAAGAACAAAAAGTCCATAGATGCTGTTGATAGTGATATCAGCACAGGCCAGCTTCATCATGTCTGGGTGCAGGCAGTAAGAGTGGGAAAGAATATTGGATCTGCAGATAGGGAGCCTCTTGATGAGGAAGGGAAGAGGAAAGAGGGTGATGAAGCTCCTGGCAGTGACAGCTATACTCATTCCAGCAATTACTCTATTGGTGAGCACAGTAGCATAGTGCAAAGGATCACAAATGGCCACATAGCGGTCAAAGCTCATGGCCAGCAGAATACCTGACTCCATCATGGAGAAGGAATGAATGAAAAACATCTGGATTAGGCAGGCATCAAAAGCAATGTTGCGGGCATTGAGGCAGAAGGTTCTGAGCACAGTAGGCAGTGTGGCCATGGACATGGCCACATCACTGAAGGACAGCATAGACAGGAGGTAGTACATGGGCTCATGAAGGCTGGGCTCCACTCGCACAGCCTGCAGGATCACTGTGTTGCCCCCAAGGGCCACAGCATACATCACACAGAGGGGCCCTGCTAGCCAGGAGTGAGAGCTCTCCAGACCAGGGATACCAGTCAGGAGGAAGAAAGCAGGGTGAGTGACATTGAATAACCCCATGGCAGGAGGAAGCCAGGACACTTCTCAGGATCAGACCTTCTGACTTGGAGACTTCTGAGAGTTGTATTTACCAAAGGACAAGAAATGATGGAGTAATGGACACAGCAGATGATGTCTACACAGTTGGAATTGATGTGTTCATGAAATCACTGGTTTTGGGAAAATGCAGGCAAACTTCATTTCTTTATATTTTCTGATCACCAGGCCACATCTAGGCTACTATTGCCCTCTGCTTTATGAAAGAAGAAAAACATTGACAAACACTTCAAAAATATCAGTTAATTACAAGAAAAATATTTAAACTCTAGTTTCCACAATTTTAATGTTTTAGAAGCATCATAGAATGGAAATGTATTAGCTACAATTCATAGGTGGTTATAAAAAGACACCAGGGGTTTGAATTATCAGTAACTCAGAAGTATTTAAATATATCCTTGATTAATGAGAACATTCCCCAGAACTAGTTTGAACTGCAGTTTGGTCAAGGAGGGAAGGGGCAGTGAGAGTGGAAGATATTGACTGCTTAGGGAGATCAGCCTTTCATTGGCAGAGTTGCTGCAAAAAAAGCAAACAAAGAAACAAACAAACAAACAAACAAACACAAACCCATATGTGTCTGCAAAGGCACAAAGCTGGTCCTGTTTTTGGAAAACTTATGAATTCTCCCTTAACTATTCTATAGCTACACTAACATTCAGCCTGTGGGAGAGCATCGTTCCAAATTCCAAACACAAGCGTTCACAGTTATACACACTCTCAAAATGTCCATTATTCATACACACACATACATTCATGTACCTTTATAACAACCTCACACCGGATACCATTCATACTCTTACAAAACACTCACCCGCATCTTTCTCTCTCTCTCTCTCTCTCTCTCTCTCACAATCTTACTCTTATTATAAAAATATGTTCAACACTCTCTCTTGACCCTTATATTTTTTAACATGCACATGTCCTGTCATGTTCATGTTCCCAGTCCACACTGACATATGTACAGCATTTATACATGCATAACACTCAGGTGTACACACAGATATGTCACACGACACCTCTACCTACATGTTTGGAGACTCCTACTTGCCCACTGTTATTAACTCACTCACTCAGAGGCACTTCTTTTACCTTCATGGATTGCATTTACTCAATTTTTCTTACACATATTACATACTCAATTTCTACAGGCTAACCCACAACCATTTCTCTGTGAGAGTGATTATATTTTTTATTCTCCTATCATTTCGATGTTTTTGAAACCCCTTTATGTTTATTGCCTTATAATTAATGAAGATAGAGAAGGCTAGAAGGCTTTTCACCCGGCAAGCATGTTTCAGGCTTTTATGGCACCCTCCTTAAGAAAAAGATTTCCAGAAATACATACCACTATTTTCCCATTCTTTTTTTTTTCCTCCAACCTCTAACAAAGCAAGGCTAGAGCATGATCTTACTGTCTTTTTTGATGGAAGTGGAGGAAGAGGACCTGGGATCCCTAAGTATCTGAAGGCTACAGAAATGCTGGATGTATGATGCAGCATTATCACTCCAGGAAACATTCCTAGATTTTCTCTGGGAGTATAGAACTCAGATCTTCCTTTGGTTCCCAGAGAGTCAGTGGCCATTTCTCTGTGAGATTGATTACATCTCTCTGGTCTTAGAGCTCAGCCTGTTCATGCCTGTCTCCCCTCCAGAACTGTGGTTCCTTGGGATCCAGGACTGACCGACCAAGTTCACTTCTTGTCTCTCCCACCTGACTGCAATTCCCATTCTTCATACAAAGCCTCATAGAGATGATCAGAATAGGCAGAAGAGAACTGAGCTAATATAAAGGGAACAAAGAGAAAGGAGAAGAAATGGGCGTCAATAAAAGCAAAATTTTGTGCAGGGCAGGGCCAGAGGTATTCTGGGTATGGAAATCTAAGTTTTAGTATTTATGGAAAAAATGCTGCCTGATCACATTTTTCCCAGGATCACATTTTTTGCCATACCCAGTGGCCACTGACCTTGTGGGTTGTCTGGATGCATACGAAGAAAAGAATACAGTGAGAGAAAACCAATACTTATGAGTGTGTGCTACGTGCCAGATATTCTGCAAGGAAATTTACATCCAGTTTTTCATTTAATGCTTGACAGATGTGGAAACTGAGGTCCACCTACGTGAGCTTGCTTCATAGTGCATGGCAAGTAGGTGATACAATCTCAATTTAAAAAAAGATCTATAAGACTCCCTAATAACTTACTGAGGTCTTTGAGACATCACCAAGGTGTTAGAGAAGAAGTTGAAAAGGAAAAGAGAGATAAACGTTTCTGAATGGAGATTTTTCAGGTCCCCTTGCACAAAGAGAATGCTAACGGCAAATTCATGTGGAGAAAACAGTGAAAAAAAAAAAAGCCGCACCTGTCTCCAATGTAGGACTCTGTTCCTTTTGGAATCTGGTACCTTTCCTTTAACTGAAGTCATATAGGAACCAGGGTGGTTTAGAGGAAAGGGTCCTGGGCTGAGGGTCAGGAGGCCTGGGATTTAACCTTGGTGCTGACATGCCTTGGCTGTGTGAGCTTGAGAAAATTGACTTCTTTTTCTAGATGCCAGTGTTAAAAAATTATTCTGAGATCCTTTATAATGATGTTCTTTTATTTTACTTTTTAATTTCTGGTCAAGCAAAGAATGCCTACGAAGATTTGCTGGCGATGCTGAAAGAAGACTGAAATAAGGTAGGCATGGAGTTGGAGGGATGTTTAGAGAAGCTCCTCTAAATAAAGAACACGGTTTTTAATCTTCATTATAAATAGTAAAAGATTAGAAATTCTTAGCTATTTGCAGTTCAATAGTAAAATATTAGAAATCGTTAGCTATTTATGATATATGACCAGCTGATTTCTTCTAAATTTTTAATCTCCTGGGGAAACTTCCACATATTTTATCTCAGAATTCATAAGACAAGAGCAAAGTCTGCCCTCACAAGCAAAACGTGCTGGCTCAGCTGTTAGTTTGAATCATGAGATAGATTGTGACCACTTTGCTCCTGGATTTCTGAACCTTTCCTATCTCCTGAGTTCTGCTTTCTTTCCTGATCTTGCAACCGTGTTAACAAGTCATAGAAACATTGATCTCAAGGAACTGGCTCTGGAAAGTGAGCTAGTGAGAGAAATAAATGAATTAACCAGCCTCAAAATCAGTTAGTGGCAGTGTGAGAACAAGAACCCCAAGTCCAGGGGCTTTTCCGCCTGCTCTGATCACTCTGCTAAGATGCCAGCTATCAGAGAACCTCCACCCAGTCTCTCCCTCACCTTGCCTTTGCCCCAATTTAACCCTTTCTTGGAGTAGGCTTTAAGAGAGTTAGCTAGCTCACCCCTACAGGGTTTCCGAACTCACCAGAAGAGAGACAAAAGAGACAGCCTTCTCTCTGTTATTTATTTATTTTTTTAAAAAGTGAACTCATGCCTGCAGCTTTTATATCTCACTCTAAGCCCCAGGAGAAAGAAGAGCCATGCTGACTTTGTATCTGATAATGCATCAGGAATGTTTCAGTCTCTTGAGGTCCTTAATGACCTCTGAGAGTAAAACACGTGCTCTTTTAGCTGAAAAAGAACTGAAATCTGCCAGACTTCTTCAATACCCAATGCAAGACACCATCTGGTGACGGATGGACAGACACTATAATGAGAGGTGCTCATCCCCTTCTAAGAGATTCCAGGGTTGTGTAATGTTGACCAAAGCCACAAATAAGGTATACTCAGAAAATGACTATTTTCACTTTCCGTTCCCTTTAAGTGTATTGAATAGGGCTAGTTATTTCATTATACCTGGTTTAAAACTCAGTTCCTTAAGATTTCTGGTCATATTCAGGCAATAAAACATCCTCTGGTAAATAATTAGGACACCCAGCCTCAGGTTACAGTCAAACTTCCTAGTATCCAGGTTATAGCCTTTCCTCTTCTCCCATCCCTCACTCCTTAACCTTGGTTTTTGACTTTTCCTCCAGGGAGGAGAGAGAAGGGGAAATGGAAGCTTCGCAATTCATTAGTGCTTCAGTTAGCTGCTAGTTTTCACTAGGTATGTTCAATGTTTAAAGCTGACTCCTTCTTTCGTTGAGTGTTTTCGTAGATCATTCAGGGAAACTTTTCCCCATCTGTTATTTCTTCTCTAATTGATTTAAACCAATACATCTTTACACTGCATGGTTGCTTAGACTCCATCCACAACCCAGATCCCCTTTGTAGAACCAAACATTTTTCTGGACAGGCTCTAAGGCAATACCATGCCATCCCTCTCTAGCATGTAACCTTATCCAGAAAATGGTCAGCCTTTCTCTACTGCAACAAATGCCCTACCCCAAACAGCAATAGTCTCTCATTCAACCCTGCTATCAGAACAAGGTATCTAAATCTCTCCATTTAGATTTCCGGGCATGGATAAGGAACCAGTCTGCTGTGTCCCTCTCTCCCCATATTTCATATGTTTCCTGAGTAGAATCCTTGAGGGCCCTCTCTTTTGACACAAGGTAAAGTGGAATGTACCATCCTATCCCTTTCTCTTGAGTGTGCAGTGTGGGGTTCGAGATTTGGCTCTTTCCAAAGGATCTCTTCGGAAATCTTTATTTAAATCCTCTAATTCATAACACATTTGTACCTTTAAATAGGAAAGAATTTCTCAACCTCAGTACTATTAAGATTTTGGGCTAGATAATTTTTTTTTGTTGTGGTCTGATGTCCTGTGCATTGTGGGATATTTAACAACACTTCTGGTCTTTATCCTGTAGATGTTCTGCCCCAGTTATGACAACTGAAAGTGTCTCCAGACATTGCCAAAGATACCCTGAGAACCACTAAATGCAGAGAAGGGGTTAAAAAATAAACTGGTTCTCTGAAAACTAATTAAAAATTTTCTCATGATTGTCCATTAGGACTACAGTATCCATTGTCTTTATGTATTAGCCATTTTGAGATATGAAGAATCCATTTTGAGATTGTGTTCTATATACAAGTACATATCAAACTTCAAACAGGTTGGAAATTCTCCTCTCAAAAGGCCTTTTTTTCCTGAGCTGTAATTATGCAATTTGGGATTTGCCTGTACGCTGTTCTCAAGGCATTCCCTCTGCAAGGATTGCAGCTGTTGAATATGTACAAGACCCTTTATTGCTTTTTTCCAATGATCTCTCTTCACTCCAAGTCTCACAATATCTGTTCTTGTCTTATGAAACCTCTTGCAGATTCTCAAACAAATTCTCTATTGCATGACTTTGTGCATCTATGATTTAATCCACATCATTTACCCTGAAAGGAATTCTGCCACTTGAAACTCTTCCTGGTGTATCCCCCAGCTGTAAGATTTATTATAATAAGCTTTCTCTGCTATGTGATTCTTTTCCTAATCTCTTGAGCTTTTTTGTGACACCCTGGGTCCTTAACTTTTCTCCATTACAGAGTTTATCAAATACTACTGAAATGTTCTAAAACCTTAAGTAGATTATAAACCCCCATTACCTAGCGCAGTGCCTGGGACTTGGTTGACCCTTAGCATGAATGAATTAGTAAAATTATTGTCAGCTTCATGATTGCAGCAACCATGTCTTATTCAGGGCCTGGCAGATCTTTGTGTGATATGGGTATTTAGCAGTTGCTTTTGGAATGAAGTGAGCCCTTGCAAATGTACATATTCAGGGAAATAGTTAAAGATGTTCTTGTAAATTTGCAGTTATCACATGCAACCTAAAATGGTGTCATCTTTATTTGTCGACATTCATTGGTTTTCAAATTCTCTTTAAAAAGAAAGTGAACAATATTTACTGGAGAAATAGTAAGGGATGTACTACCAACCATTGTCAGAATATTACATGGAATTTGGGCAATTTTAACCCTGAGAGTTTGAACTTTGTTCTGGCAACAATGGACTTCCTTCTTTGTTTACCTGGACTGTTACATGTATTGTCAATGAGGGAATTTATTTACAATTTTCTCAGGCTATCATCACAAAACTCAACATGGGAACCATGAAGAAGGAAGGAATCTGGTTCCTCTCACCTCCCCTTAGTAAATATTGGGTATTCAGTAGTGTCTGTTGAATAATAACATGAATGAATAAATGACTTAGTGGTATACCATTGTGTCTTCTCTGTTCAAATGTTTCTGATTATTTGCATAATGTAAGCTCACATACTCCCACAATATACCTTACTTTCTTAATAGCAGTTCCTTAATTGATTACAATAGATTCACTTGTTATAGTTCCAACTATACCATAAATGCTCTCAGAGTAGCATCTCACTGGTCTTGATCATCACTATGTCTCCAGGTCCTAGAATACAGGTTGAAAAGTAGTATTTAGTGACTCTCCATTGAATTCATAAGTATTAGTCACAATCTAACCCAAGAAACAAAAAACAGGGTCCAGTTATATTCTGGTTAGATAAGAATGACACCAATTCCTTTCACTGAGAAAAATTAATGTAAAAAAATTGTTAAACAAATATTACAGAATGCAGAAGACAAAAAAGGAATATGAAGGTGTCATTGGAGGTAGTAACTTTGGGAAGTAGCTTCTAACCCTAGGCCTGGAGGAACAAAGGGAGAGGTCCAGAATTATTAATTCATGCAAGCTTGGAGAAGAAGTGCTGCAGAGCTGAAACTCAGATTTTTGAGGATTGGTCACTGTTTAGGTGGTTCTGGGTCTCGGAGTTCAGACAAGAGGCCGTGAATGACTGGGACTTACACCCCTGAGAAGGGAAGGGCAGGGGACTTCCTTGGCTTGTTTTAAGGTCTTTAAGAGGTCATGGACTATTTCTGGGAGTGTTGGAAAGCTGCAAAATGAAACCAACTAATGCCACTGGAATTAACCACTGGCACCTGGATGAAGAAATTTTCCTGGGGTAACACTGACAGCAACAGAAAGCAAGTCCTCCTTTCTCCAGCTTCCTAGAGCTCCCTGCCACCCTCATTTGCAGATCCTGGGAGCTATTTGGAAAAGGAGAAGTACATTTTGCAGACGTCCAGCCCCAATATCCCGAAGAATATAAAAGGTAGGATTGAAATTGAGAGATGATAACATAATAACCAATACAATGAAACAATGAACGTAATCTTAGGAATTGTTTACACAAATTTAAACATGTGAGAAACTGACCAGTAGATGGTAACCTTTGGATTAGAGAGTCAAAGGTGGTGTTGCAGGAGCTGGAGCCAAGGTGACCTTGACTAGCAGAAGCTGGAGCATGGATGAGATGTTAACCTGTGTTAGAGACTGCTTTAGGTGAGAGAGTAGAGTAACACACCCTCTGTCTGCCCATACTTCCCAACAGCTGGAAGTCTACTGACACTGGAGTTTGGGATATTCTTCAAGTAACCATTAGACTTCTGTGATATGGAGATCAGCTGCAGAAGAGTGAGAGTAGATCAGAGGGTGATTAGGCTTGTCCCTGGTACAGGATAAAACATAATCCATTCATTCAACTTCAGTCTTCTTGTATCGTTAGCATTATCAAATGTATAATTTCCCATGGACTGTCACCTTTATAGTCAGCACCATGTAAAGTGTCAACTCACTGTAGTTCGTGAAAGATGAGAATTGAACTTTTCGAGTTCTGAGGAGTAGAAATCCTGTTATGTAAAATGATCTTCCCTCTCAAAGCCAAATAGCCAGATTTTTCTGAAAACTACAAGATAGGCACATGATCAAAACTTTCCTTTTATCTCTAAAACCTTACCCACTACATAGAATTGATGACTCCCTCTTAATAACGTTGTTTATTTCTGCCACGAAAGCAGTGATCGCATTCTATTGTAGTTGGCTCTACATGGTTCTATAGCCTCCAAGGAGAGAAAGCAGTCTGGGGAAGAATTAGATGGCCCTAGGATGGGGCACAGGTATGAAAGGGATCTTTTTTTGTTAATCATAAGTGATGAGCCTTGAGACAAAACAAGATGCAGCTGAGAAATTTGATTCTTATCTTTAACTGTGTGAAAAGATGTCAGTTGTGCCAAACACATAAAATTCATCTCATAACACATAGTAATACTGAGTTTATACAAAAGGTGCTCAGGGCTGGTTAAAACTAGGCCTTGAGATCATTTGTATTTGGTTGCATTTCATTGCACTTTTGAACAATGGTTTGTGTTTTCAGAAAAATGGTTTATGCCCTGCTCCATAAACCATGTTTTGTTTTGTCTTTTAATTTAAAAGTTTTACTAGACTTAGTGTGGTGATCACATTATAAAGTACATAAATGTTAAATCACTCACTGTGTTGTACACCTGAAACTAATATAGTCTTGTATGCCAAGTATAATAATAATTTTTAAAAATTTCCTAATATTTTATTATGTAAAATTTCAGACACACAGAAAACTTGAGAGAATTCAGCAGTAAACACCAGTATACTCACCATCTATATTACATCATTAATATTTTATACTATCTTTATCATATATCTACCGTGTCTATCTCTTTATTTATCCATCAATCTGTTTACCTTATTGATGTATTTCAAAGGTAAGTTGCAACATCAATACACTTTCCTTTAAATACTTCAGCATTTATAAAATGAATTAAAGTTTAATTATTTATATAGTACTTTTTTTTCAAACATAATGCACAGATCTTATGTGTACATTAGATAAGTTTTGACAAGTGCATTGGTTTTGTTGTGAAATTGTTTATATAACATATTTCTAGGTAGCATCTGGAGGCATATTTGTCTCTAGATAGCATCTGGACTTTTGAATGGATCAATTTTTCAATATTCATTGTCTTTGCAAGAACAGGTGCCATGACTTTATTTTTCTGTATAACATTAGCGCTTAGAATACTATCTGGAGCAAAATCGTGTTAAAAAATGTGTTTCTCTTCTTTTTTTTGGTTAGTTTTCAGTTGAACTGAACTAAGTTTATAATTTTTAGGCCCCATACAGTAATGGAATAAAAGGAATGCTAGCATAAGGAAATGTTATATGGATGCTCACATGTATTTTTACAAAACAATGCAATGCATTTAAATTCCATGTATGAATTTAAGAAAAGGGATATGAATTTGTTGATTTGTTAATGACAATATGGGTATGTGTTTGAAATATATCCTTTTGCTTGTGTAAGCATGAGAGTATATTTGAAAAGTATCTGATTGTTTCTTCAAGTATGTATATGAATCTTAACTGTCTATTTCTAAAATTATGTCTGTAATCTACATTAGTCTCTATCGTCAATGTAAAAATACACAGTTTACAGTGTATGTTTGATGTGTCAAGATATATGATTAGCGATTAGCCTATTTGCAGTTGTATGAGTGCATTTGTGTTTATCTATATGTTTATGAATCTAAAAGAGTCAGTGTGAATGTTGGCAAATAAATAGCTGAATGAGTATAAGGGTGTATCTCTGGGGGTGTCAGAATGTCTATGACTAGGTATACTTGTTTGTATTCCTTGATCAAAGAAGAATTAACATAGCAATAGATATGGATCGGAGACATTAGGAATTGATGGAACCAAAAAAGGGATTCTCCTGGGAGCAATTCTCCTACGGCCCAGTACTACTCATTGATCCCCACCCTCCCCATTTTTTCCACTCTCCCTCCTCCAACCACAAACAAACATTCTTAAAGACTCTGGGGTATTCATACATTTATGAGTCTTAGGTGAGTGAGCTGATGCTATTCTGCCACCTGGCCTGACAGATCAATACATTCGGCTACAGGGAAAAAGAACTTCTGCCATCCAGTGAGTGCCCCTCCCTCACATTGCCTATCTAGAACTTATCTCAAACTTTAACACCTTATTACAACCCAAGGAAGACTCTCACCCTCATATTTCCCCTCCAAACATTAGCCAAATATATTTCCTTCCGAAGCTCACAATCACAGACTGAAACCAGGTTCCCATCTGAATCAAAATCCTAATACCAAATCATATAACCTTACATTAAGGGGCTCATGCATCAGATATAGATTTTTTGTCCTGAGGGTATTTCATACTTCTAAACCCTGCAATTTGAATTATTGTCTTCTATTCCTAAGTCTTGCATGTGCAGCTGGAGAAAAAAATCACAGAACCAAATGAACTGAAGTCATTCAACAATGTGGTCTTCAAGCCCAGCTGGATTTTCAGTATTTAGTATGTCATGGGAATATAATTGGTGAAATATTATTTTGAGTTTGTCAATACTGATGCATTTGTGGTTCTGTGTGTGTGTATGTGTATGTGTGTTTATAAGTATGTGTTCAGGTTGGTTTAAACATGGGAGGATATCTGAAACATAGGGTATAATATCAGTGAATAACTATGAGTCTTTCTAAATTCTATGGTTGCGCTGGTATTATTTGTGACCAAGGGAGAGTGGAATAGTTTTTGTCTGTGTGATGTGAGATAGTATCTATGAATGAATGTGTGTAGAAATTTGAAATGTATATTTGCTGGTAATTTTGTGTAACTGTGTGTGTGTGTTTGTGTGTGTATGCACTCTTGCATATGCTGTGCAAAAGAAGTACATTGGTGTGTCTGTCTCCAACCTCTTGACATTTCTCTCTAGTTTGGTTACAAGTAGTAAGGCTTAACTGACACTTTCATGGTCAAAACAAAGAAGAAATGGTTGTTTGGTGGTAGCAGAGCATGTTTTCCTCAGAGGAGACATTTTCAAAGTTGTTTTCCATACTGAGGAGAATCTGGAGCATGGATGAAATATGCCCTTCTTGAGTACCTACATCTGTACCACAGGGGTTAAGGACAGTGAGGTAAACTTATCTTATAGTAGAGCCATTAGTGTCTGTTGCTAAGGGTCTTTCCATTTCTTCAGTACCTAGAGACAATTTTAGAGTGAAGATGGTAAAAGTAGTAGATCTGGATATGCTGGATGTAAGAAAACTTCTTACATCCAGTAAAAAGAGACATGGGCTTTAAGCCTTGCTTGGGAGGAAGAAAGAGTTTAGAGGGGGAGTAAGGAAAAGACATCTTACTGATTAACAGGTCTCTTTCAATTCTCAGTTAGAAGGAGAGAAACCAAAATAATAGACAAATTTCTTCTCATGGCCCATATAGTTTTCTGATTTTGATTGATATCTGGGCATTGTCCAGCCTATTGTAACCATCTACTTTCACTGTATTTATATAGAGATCTAGGAAGAGGATGAAGACTCTAGAAAAAGTCAAAGGCATAAAGGAGCCATTATGCCTAAATTCCAGATGATAGCTTTAATTTTGAGATATCTGGTACCATGGAAACTGGTTATAGAAATATTTTGGATAAAGGCAAAGAAGTTCTTTATGATATGATTTCTCAGTTTGCACCATTCTGACTATTGCTTACTTTCTCTGGAGTTAGGCTGAGGACAAAAGGGATTCAGTGGAGTAGGTGGAAAGGAGATATCAAAATAGTAGGAAAATAGTAGGGAAGAAATGATGCCTCTGAAGGAAGAAGGCAGTTCTAAAAAGGTGAGTTACCGACAGTGCTAACTCTGGTAGAGAGGCCAAAGGGATAATAACTGAGAATGTTTTTTTTATTAGATTTAGCAACAAAGAGGTCAATAATGTCTATAGAGAAATTGGTTTCACTTGGGAAGGTGGAACATGGAAGCCACAATATAGTAAATTGAGCGGTAATAGAAGGTAAGGTCAAGAAGGTTGACTCCATGACTTTGAGGATCTCAGAATGGAATTGGAGAAACAGGAACATAAACAAACTCTCCTTCCTTGGCATCTGGAGAGACAATGTTTCAAGAAGCTTGACTAAGAATTGAGGAGGGGGACTGGAGTGGCAGCTACAGAGGGAAGGTTATGTTTTTAGGTTGGGATGGTCTTGCACATGCTTATTGACTGAAGGGAAAGGTTGAGAAAAGGAGAGGTAGAAGCTATGATACGAAGGACTAATGGAAGAGGCCTCTGAAAGGGACAGCAAGAAATGGAATCCTGAAGATGGAAGGCTGGCTTCAGAGAAAGAGACCTCTTTCTCAGAAATCAGAGAGTAAGATTGTGAATAAAAGAGTAAAGATGTGAATAAGCTTAACATTTAGGCAGTCCTTCCCCCCTGCCCAATGCAACATTTGCTGCTTTGGTTTTATCCAGCTGCACACTCAGATTATAGAATTTCTCAAAGTTAGGGTTGACTGTGTGAATATAAAAGAGAGCCAAAAAAAGAGAAAAGGTACCAGTCCTGGTGGGAGAGTAGGTCAGGAAAAAGTAAAGAAGAAATTGCTAAAAGATAAACAGACCAGAAGAAAATGGAAAAATTATTTGGTTTCTGAGAGCAAGTGCATGGATACGAGAAGGTAAAAGACTGAAAGGTAGAAGGCTGTGGTCATAATTTAAAAAAATTGGAATTTAAGATTTCAGAGGTGGAACACCTTTTGGTGATGACACATTCAGGGGTAGCTTGATTGGGAAGAATTGGGAGGCTGAGGTGAAATTTGAGTAAAGTTTATTGAAGCTATAATTTTATAGCTGTAGAAGTTTCATCCACACCATCTACCAAAGGGTTTCCAAAAGATTGAGCAGTGTTTCCTTTTCTTTATCTTAATTTGTGCTTTTCCTAAAGTTCTCCAAATGTGGCTTCTGGGGTGAGATGCAGAAGTGAAGGGATACTACAGTTTGAGGTGAGAATTAGGGGACTTTGTTCATATTGTCTCCTACCTGTTGCCCTGCTATGGGATCATCACATCTTCATGGAATTTCTACTATGGCCTAGACAGCTAGGCAGGATATTGGGCACTGGTGATACAGAGATGAGTAGAACCCAGTTGCTGTCTTCAAAGAGCTCATAGTCTAATGGGGAAACAGGAATATAGACAAACACTTTCAATCTCTGACCTTTTATGTTGGAGACAGGATGTCTGAAAGAAAGTGAAGAACTCCCCCAAACACCATTTTGGGCTCATCTCCCATCTATAGTCTCCCACCTGCCATGTTGGGCCTCAATGGTACCTACTTCCAGCCAGACACACTCCAGCTAACAGGCATTCCTGGGATGCAGACAGGCCATGCCTGGGTTGCCCTGATTTTCTGCATCCTCTACCTGATCTCCATCATAGGAAATCTCAGCATCCTCACTCTGGTGGTTCTGGAGTCTGCTCTGCACCAGCCCATGTACTACTTTCTCTCTATGCTCTCTCTCAATGATCTGGGAGTGTCTTTCTCTACACTGCCCACTGTGCTTGCAACCTTCTGCTTCAGCTACCGCCATATTGACTTTAATGTCTGTTTGGTTCAGATGTTCTTCATCCACACTTTCTCTTTCATGGAATCAGGCATACTGCTGGCCATGAGCTTTGATCGTTTTGTGGCTATTTGTGACCCACTACGCTATGCCACTGTGCTCACCAACAGCCGCATCTTGGCTATGGGCCTGGGTATCCTTGCTAAGAGTTTCACTACTCTCTTCCCTTTTCCTTTTCTGGTGAAACGACTTCCCTTTTGTAAGGGCAATGTTTTGCATCACTCATACTGTCTCCATCCAGATCTCATGAAAGTGGCATGTGGAGACATTCACGTTAATAACATCTATGGGCTCTTCGTGGTCATTTTCACTTATGGCATAGACTCGACTTTCATCCTGCTGTCTTATGCATTGATTCTGAGAGCTGTGCTGGTCATTACATCCCAGGAGCAGCGGCTCAAGGCACTCAACACCTGTATGTCACACATCTGTGCAGTGCTGGTCTTTTATGTGCCCATAATTGCTGTCTCCATGATCCACCGCTTCTGGAAAAGTGCCCCACCTGTTGTTCATGTTATGATGTCAAACGTCTATCTGTTTGTGCCACCCATGCTTAACCCCATCATCTACAGTGTGAAGACAAAGGAAATACGCAGAGGGATCTTCAAAGTCTTCTATAAATCCCAGATCTGAGGAAGGCTGCAGACCCTGAGAAAACTCCTTTGGAGAAAGGTCTGGGACTTGTTTGCCAACTTAAGGAATGCTAAAGCAAGAAGAAGAACCAGATCTTCATAGTTGTTAATATGGATCCAATAAAAGAACACCTGACTCAGTAAAATGACAAATGTGTATTGAATATTTACTATTTGAAAAACCTGTGCCAGTTGTTAAGAATGTTATAGTAGTGAAAAAGTCATATTAGGTAAGAGATAGACATATCAAGGGGGTGGGGGATCATTTAAAAAAAGAGTAAAGATGCACTGAAAAATGTTCGACATATATGGAAATAATGGAAATTCTACAGAGCAAATAGACTTTAATACAATCATACTACCACCCAGAGAAATGATTTGGAGACAAATAAAATTCTGTGGAGCCTTGGTGCTCCTTGTGACAGAGATGGCCTATTTGGTTTGTGCCAATGAGTATAAGTTTTTGTGGGTGTTTGTGAAGTAGCTTTGAAGGATGAAAGGGGTTAGAATACTTGGTGCAAGATGGCAGGAAGAAGACAGGTAGTGATTTTGGCATAAGAAATTGCCTGAGAATAAAGATTTAGGCAAGAAAGTTCAGAACCTTGCTATTCCAAATGTGATAAATAGCACTAGTATATCTGACAGCTTGTTAGAGAAACAGAACCTTAGACCCCACACAAGACTTACTAACTTCAAATTGTATTGAATATGACACTTGGGAGATTAAAACTTGAGAAGCACAGTGCTTCTCTTTTCTAACACTGCTCAGTTAATGCTGATCTGATATGTAACAAAAATAACAAGACTCATGATTAACATGAGTCTGGGAAAGTGGTTCTCAAAGTGAGATGCCCAGACTAGCATCATCAACATTTGCTGGGAAATTGTTAGGCATGCAAATTCTAAAGCTCTTCTTCAGATATCCCGAACTAGAAATTTTAGGGGTTGAAGTCCAGCAACCTGTGTTTCAATGAGACTTGCAAGTAATTCTGATATATATTAAAGGCTGAGAATCTTTAACCTAGAATATTGGTCTATAATATCTAGGAGAGTTGCAAACAAATTTGTTTAGGAAGAGGGGAGGTTTCACATAAAGAAGCTTGGGAAATAAGATCTTGAGAGATTTCCTTAGTCAGATCATGGGTGATCTTAAAGCTTGGGGAAACTGACAACTAGGTGTATGGTGTTGGTGGTGAAAGGAAATGCAGACCCATAGCCTATTATCTCCACGAGGTGGTGTAGATATAGCACAGAAATAGCTAACACAGAAGAGTCAATGAAAAATCTCTAGCCACTCCACAGTCTCTCTACAGTAATGGAAAGCAAAAAGGGTTCTCAAACTGCCTCTTTGAAATATTTCAAATTCCATAAGGGGAAGGGAAAGTTTTCTCTGTGTCCATCTTTTGTTTGCTTCCTCTAATCCATCCCACCACTTGAAAGAAAAGGGAGAAAGCTCTTCTGCCATTACTTCTTTCAAAATACTCTTACTCTATTTAAAGTAAGGAAGAGTTAAAATAAAATATTTAAGGGGAAGACTAGCTACTTTGGAAAATAGTTTATTTAGGGGACCTGAAATTGGGGCCTCCAGGAGAACTTAGGATAATGATCAAGTATGTTACAATCACATCAAAAAAATATCACTCTCTTTTTTTCTTTTGCATCTCTACCCCTGCGGTTCTCAAAGATAGGCACTATCTTCTTTATATTTCAGGTTCCAAGTTGAAGATATGCCAATTTCCTAAAGTCATAAAGCTGGTAGACGGCAAAACTAGTACTCCAACTTATGTCTGTGTGACTTTGAACCCACGTTTTTTCAGTACTCTGAGATATGTCCCCTGGAGGAGATCTCAGTCTTGTGCACTTTGGTGGAAGTTTGAATGGGAGTCAAGTGCAAAACAGTAGTGAAAAGTGGATGAAGGCAGGCATGCTTCTATTATCTACTGGTGAAATCCTGGGGCTGGCTCTGGACTGTAAGCTCTGTTATCTGGGCTCTGAGCCCTGGAATTTACCCATTATGCTCCAGCAGTATTGATTTTAAGCTCAGAATTCAGGGAACTAGACTTTGGATTCTGTGTTCAGAGTTCCAGTTTTGAGACTGGATAATTGGGGTTTGGGGGACACTGCTACAGTTCTTGGAGAAATTTGTCTCCATCCTTCTCTACATCACGTAGAAGGAGTTGGAATTTTATTTTCTTTGTGGAGAAAGGGCAATATCTCCAGGGGACAAGTTTTTTATTTTATTTCTGCTCCCAAAATGAGATCTAATCCCCTTTTTATCCCTGTCACTAGCATAACATCACACTCAGGCAAAACAGGACCCCAAAGGCCCTGGCCTGCGGGAACTCTCATTTGGAGACAAAGTTTGGAAGGAGTTGGCATTTTATTTTCTCTATGGAGAGAGGGCAGTATCTCTAGGGGACATGATTTTAATTTTATTTCTGCTCCCAAGATGAAATCTAATCCCCTTTTTCTTCCCATCACCAACACAGCATCATACTCAGGCAAAACAGGACCCCAGAGGCCCAGGCCTCCGGGAACTCTCATTTGGAGACATAAAGTTTGCCTCCTTTCTTGGCTTGTGCCTACCTGAGGCCCATTCTGGAGTCATTGGGAGCTTTTGCCTTCTGTCTTTCAATCCAACTGTCTCTTCTCAAAGCTCTCTCAGGTGAGTCTGAATTTGTTTGTGTCTTCCAGGCATGTGTACGAGAAGTGTGTTTCTTTCTACAGTTTTGTTTGAGCCTCTCTGTGGTTCTTTCTCTCTCTCGTATGTCTCTGTAACTTTGAGTGAATCTCTGTTGATGTATACATGTGTGTTTTTGTGTAATAGCTGTAATTAGTTTGGCCTATGATGAAGTTTAAGACAGAAAATCTCCAAATTTTATTTTCATGTAGGTATTCTACAAAAAGAGTACTATTCATTCAAATACTCTTGTGTCCTCCTGTACACTTTCAAAGCTGCCAGAGACTGGTTTAGCAGTGAAAGACATAATGATCACATAACAGAGACTGAGAACTTGCCTCTGCTTTGGCCCACACAGATCCTCAGCCATGATATTCTCAGTGTCATGGAGTAGGAGAGATCTTGACAGTCTGGAACACAAGACTTGAGGGCAGAAGGAGAGTTAAAAGGGCCTTATTCCAGTTAGGGAGATGCCAGAGTTGTCTCTCCAGCGTTCCCATCAAGGGTTATTCAGTCTTTGCTTGAACATTTCCACTGAGCAGAAACGTACTACTTTGTTGTGCTGCTTTGCCTCTTAGAAAAATCTTCTTTAGCTGAGCCCAGACTGTCTCCTTCTGATTTTCACCTATCACTCACCACCACTCTTATGCCCACCTCCACCCTTCTATCTCTTCTATGGTATTCTCTTCTAAAAAAAAAAGCATCATTGGTTCCTTCGGTGACTGATCTCATTTGCCTTTTGATTATGTCCCAGTCAGTTTAACTCCAATCTAGAATATGGAACCTGGAGCTGAATATACTTCTGTTATGGCCCTGAGCAGTATGTTCATGCTTTTATTAATCATTATTGAGCTGTCTTTGCGTTACAATCATAAAGTGCTGGGGGAAATAAGTACAAACTATAAACAAATCTAACTCTAAAAGAGCCCAAATTGTGAAAGGGAGAACAGGGTATACATGTAATTCTAATAAAATAGGAAAAGTCCGAATAAAATATAAAATCACAGATGAGAGTTATAATTTCTGCTTAAATAGTGCTAGGAAAAGTTGCAGATAAAATAAAAATTTTGAGTATGAATAATAGTAAAACTAATAAGGAAGAAAAAGACATTACAAGCAGGAAAAAGAAATAAAGCATAGATTTGTAAATGTACATTTTAGAACACATCTTCTGAATAAAACACCTCTGTTAACAAAGCCTAAAACCCATTAATTTTTTGTAAGCTGCATATCATCCTGCTGACTTATATTAGATTTACTATCCATGAGACACCCTGACAAGAGACTCTATGGTGAAGAAATTAAAAATCAGTACTTTAAGTAGCTAAAAGAATTTAGAATAGATAATCTGAAGAAGAGAGATCACAGGATATTATGATTGAAACTTTCAGATATTATTTATCTATTTGATTATTTATTTTTCCAATTAAATATTTATTACACATCTGCTATGTGCTTGATCCTGTGCTAGTTTTGGGTATCTAGTGATTTAAAATAATAAAAAAAAAAACAAGTAGTCAATATGATTCTTACTTTGATTCTTACTTACAATCTACTAGGGGATATAGGCATTACACAAAAAAATTATACAAGTAAATACATGTTTACAAATTAAGATGTGTTTTACAAGAAAATAGCCGATACCACAAATAACAATATTTAAGTGAAAGGTAAAAAAGATGATCATATCTCTGTGTCTGCAACATTATGTATAATGTAGAGGAAGTAGGTTAAAGCCCACTGTGAGAAAATTCTTTATAAGTCAGTGTGACCTAACTGGTATGGTGGCTTTAGATCCAATGAGCTCCCAGTCATTGGGAGTGTTCAAGCCGAGTGTGAGTGACAGTTTGATAAGGATGCTGTGGAGGGGTTCTCTCAGTGGATATAAGACTAGACTCTGGTTTCAGGTCCTAGAGAACCTGTCAAGTTGACAAATGAATCAGTGGACTTCTGAGAGGAGGCCACTTCAGAAGGTCGCTTAACTTCTAGTTTCTTCAATCTGGCTCCCAGTTGGCATATGAAGCAGGAAAATATGTATCTGAAATTTTGTCTTTTTCTCTGCCTGTGAAAATAAAGATGACCAACTTCTCCAGCATCTGTCCATTCTTTCTACTTAGGTGGCTTTAGCTTCAGAAGGCTGGTTTCTGAGTTTCTTAGGAAAGGCCACAGGACTTAGAGTTGAAAAAACTAAATTCTAATCCCAATTTAGCCATTTATTGGTTTAAGGCAAGCCCCTTACGATGGTTGTTATGGGTCTGAAATGAGACAGCTTGGTAGTGAGGCAATTGCCTCTCTAGTTATCCTTGCTACTATCCAAAGAGTGAGTGCATTTCCTGCAGCTGTGCTCTTTCACCCTTCCCATTCCCTATCATTCATGTTCCTCTTCCATGACATGGGTTACAGTTAGTGTTTCCAAGCCTTCATTGTTACTTGCTGCTCAAGGTGAGGTTTTACCAGTGGTAGGAAGTCTTAGGTAAGTTAGGTCAAGACTGCAAGCAGGTGAGATGATTAGACAAAGCCTCAAAATGCTCCTACCAGGTCCTTTTCTCCCTTTGGTGCACCTACAAGGAAGTGACATGCAATGCTAGCCCCACACCTAGGCTACCTCTGTGGCCACTACCTTGGAATATTATGAATAAATCTAAGTTTATTTAGAGGAGCTCCAGAATGCTGAGGAATCTAGCAGATGATGAAACATAAGGGAATGTTTAAATTGCAGGTCAGGAGAGTGGTAGGTAGGCTAACTGGAAAAAAAAAAAAGAGGAAGATTTGGAAAGTGCTTGCAAGTGTTTTTGTCTAAAACGCTGTTACTGTAAAGTGACTGAAATGTCACCAAATGGTTCTGGAGTGGTTCTCAACTTTTGATAACTAGACACCACATCCAGAGACTCTAATTTAATTGATGTGGGGTGTTATTTGGGCACTGGGATTTTTAAGCTGGCAGGTGGTTCCTGTGAGTAGACAACATTGAGAACCACTGATGTATGAGGCAAAACCAATGGACACTAATGAATAAATGTCAAAAGCAAGTATATTTCTCCTGTCAGGGAAGCTATTGATCTTGAGGGAAGCACAGAGGTAGAATGCATGGAATTTCTGTAGGGCTTGTGCCTGAAGAGAGAGCTTGAAAGTGAAGACAGTAAGAGGTTGTGAGTTCTGGGGCCTCCCTCATTACTATGCTGTAAGCGTCTCCATGGTCATAGCTCTTTGAATTCCCTTAGCTGTATAGTCTCCTACTCTTCATCCATTCCAGGGGAGCATTCTCATCAAACTCTTTAGATATGTGTTTAGCTATGGACCATTTCACATCAACACTGGGTAACTGCAGGATAAAAAGTTGATAAAGAATTGGCGAATTATATGTCTGAGTCGGTTAAATGAATAAATGGTTGTGACTTCACCTTTCTACTTCATTTAAAAAAATTTATTTTACAAATTTAAAGTTTTGTCACATAATGTTACATTATGTTACATTATATTGCATTGCATTGCATTATATTATATTATATTATATTATATTATATTATATTATATTATATTAATTTTCACCTTTTGGTTGGGGTTTAACTATTTCTCCCTGATCTCTTGGCCATTGATGGAGTCCTTTATCTTTGTGCCTTTGATCTCTCAATGGATTCTAGATCAAACAAACTATTTTGAAGTGACTACATATTTATTTAATAGCCTTTCTGAACTCTGTTTTTAAACCCAGAAGTCACTTGCGTATTAGTATAATTTTCACCTAGAGTGTCTATATCCTTCACCACCTTTATTCATATTTCTCTACTTTTCTGCTTTCTAAAACCACTGTCTCACTTTCATTCAAAGTATTTCTTCCCCTGGAGCGGAGTGGGGACACGTGGAGATGACTAGATCCATATTGGCACAGCTACAACTCAATCTTTTTTATAACTCCATTTGAGATCAGACTGAGGTTTACTGCCATCTCCATAGGGAAATGGAAACATCACTATAAGAAGAGTCTGTGGGTCTAAGCTATCACCTAGACTCTGCAGAAATTGATTTTTCAGTTTTTGGTACATTGTCACTCTTCCTCTCTTGGCCTTAGTATCTCCCTAAGAATAAAAGAGTTTATATTTATTCAGTGTTTCATATGTCATACAATATCTTATTTACCTTTACAACAAAACATATGAGGCAGATTTATTTTTATTCCTAGTTTACAAATGGACACATGGAGGCTTGGGAAGGTTAAGTTAGTTGCTCAAGGTCACATTGAGAGTAAATTGTAAATTGGGCTTCAAACTAAGGTCTATCAGAATTCATTTGTAGAGCTCTAAAACACTGAACATATGATGTTAATTTTCTCATTTTTTTTTTTACATCCAAATAAGAGAATGGTGTTATAATTATCCACACTTTACAAGTTAAAAAACAAACTTTGGATCAGAGTATAAATAAGTTGTCCACATCACATATCTAGTAACTGGCTGAGTATGGATTTTGATCGAGTTCTGATTTATTCTTGTGTTTCTGCTAATAATTTTTAAGCTACGCTGTCTCTCAGAAGATTGGGAAGTCTCAAATATCTTTTTTATATGTAAAATTTTAGTATTCTTGCTGTCAGGGGAAGAGGAAGTGAAAGGAGAATATCTGTCACATTTTTACTTAGAATGATATCAATGACTCCAGGTTCCCCCATCTCCTTGTATCTCCCTCCTTCAGCCTTTGAGGTGAGCTGCTAAGCCAGAGGACCCTACAGGTGGGAGCTAACTTTGTTTTATTTTTCACAGGACAGGTGAATATCTATGATATGGGAAACGAGAACAATGAAAGTCTTGATCTCTTATCCGTCTTTCTAACTGGAATCCCAGGATTGGAGGCTCATCATGGCTTGCTTTCCAGCCCCTTCTTCACCATGTACATTGTGGCCATTGTGGGCAACAGCCTGATCATGGTAGCAGTGCAGGCGGACCCTGCCCTACATGAGCCAATGTACCTGTTTCTTTCCATGTTGGCTGTGACTGAGGTGGGTGTCTCTGTGTCTACACTGCCCACTGTCATGGGCATTCTTTGGTTTGATGTCCGCCAGGTTGACTTTGATGGCTGCCTGGCCCAGATGTTCTTCATTCATACTTTCTCCTGCATGGAGTCTGGGGTTCTGTTGGCAATGAGTTACGACCGCTTTGTAGCCATCTACAATCCACTGCACTATACAGTCATCCTGACAATACCACGTATCATCTACATGGGTCTGGGCATTACACTGAAGAGTGTGATACTCATGGCCCCACTTCCAATTCTTTTGAGGCAACTGCCCTATTGCCACACCAATGTCCTCTCCCACTCTTATTGCCTCCACTCAGATCTTATCCAACTTCCTTGTGCTGATACTAAGCTCAATAGTATCCTGGGCTTGGCCATTGTCCTGGCCACTTTTGGGCTGGACTCATTGCTCATTGTGGTCTCTTATATACTAATTCTTTACACAGTGCTGGGCATTGCTTCTAGGGAGGGACGGTGGAAGGCCCTCAACACGTGTGTGTCACATATTTGTGCAGTGCTTGTGTACTATGTGCCTATGATTGGTGTGTCTGTAATGCATCGGGTTGCCAAGCATGTCTCACCCCTGGTCCACACACTCATGTCCAGTATCTACCTCTTCGTGCCTCCTGTGCTCAACCCCATCATCTACAGTGTCAAGACCAAGCCAATCAGACAGGGAATTGCTACCTTGTTTTCCTGCAAAAGGGAATTGATTTGAATTACTCTAAGGGAATTGATTTGAATTACTCTGAGTCAGTCCACGAACTCTGATGGTGTTTTTGCTGGGGACAAAGCTCTACACCAGGCATTGTTAGGAGGACAGAAATAAAGCATTCAAAGCTCTGCTACGGGCTTGAATCTGGATCGTAAGAGTTATCCATAGCCCTTCCCACCTCACATCTTATCAACATATGCATGTCTCTGTCAGTGCACATGTGCATGTCATCTTTAACAGAAACAATCAACTTCAGGGCAGTGATCATGGAATTCTCTTTCCCTTTGCCCATTGAAACTCCTAGCAAAAAGCCTGGCAATAGTAAGTTAACAGAGAAGGATCAAGGCTTACTGATATTGAATTGAAATAAAACAAATTTCTTTTTTGATGGGTTAGGCAGGGATTAAGCATCACCCTCCACTCTTCCCCTGTCAAAAAAGATCATTCTAAGAACATTCCTTTGAATTTGGTGAGCATGCTTCCTAGTCTGCCCCAGATAGTCATGGTTTACACTTATTTTCCTCAGCATCATTATTCATAGTACTCTCTTTCTCTCTCAGATTGTTCTTGTTTAAACAATATATAGTAAACATACCTATGAAGGGACATTCTTCCTGTTATATAAAGAGCCAGACTCTCCCCATGACCCACCATCCAAGAAGACTCTGAGGATGATTAAATGGCCTCCATTTAGGTACAAAGTAGATGGACAATCTCACGATGCCCAGGGTTTAGATCCTAAGAATCCAGCAAAAGCACCAAATTGTGCTTTAACATAATTTCAGGCCCTATTTTTAGAATCAAATAGATCTGGTGTTACTGTGCCTGGGCATTTCTGTTCTCTTTTCTACCTGTCCCTTCAGAATTTAGTAACTTCACCATGCCATGTGACGGATGTTTTTATCTGTTCCTTTACCTCATTCTAGCTCTGTCAGCATAGGTTTAGTTGACACTGCTTGCCTCTGTCTGTGGCTCACTATGGTTTTCTGGAGCTTTGGTCAAATGGGAAAGACCATCCTCACATCTCCCAAACAGTACACAGTTCTGTGTAGAGTAGACGGACAGGACTGTGCTGGTTGGTCAGTGATGACTCAGGTTTTCAGCTTCTTTCATTTCAGAGCCTTCAATGGCAATGAAAATGTTTTCCTCTCTACATGCTATTCTTCCCAACCTCATCCAGCTCATCAGGGTCACCTTTACACAATGGTCTTTTGAAGTTCTCAATCTGTTTAGAACAATGGTGACCAAGTTTTTGTGTTCTCTAAAATAATTAATAGAAAAAAATGTACCTTTCATGTGTTTTTAGGTTGACATCTGAAATTTTTACCATAAATTTACATACTGGTTGAGCATGCATTTGGGGATATATAGGAAATAAAATCAGTTTAAAATAAATTGTTATATTGCACCTTTAAGTATCCAATGAAATTTAAATACCTTATGTTTTCACATTTCATACCATGGATTTAAAAATATACAAATGCATTCTTTAACATTCACATATTAGTCCCTTTTTCTTTGAACTCAAATTTTATTTTACCTCTGCCAGAGTTTTGACCATGTAATGTATTTTTATGTTTGAAACTATTTTAATGATCACTCTATCATACTTACTTGTAACAAAAAAATGTATACATCTAAAACTTTTTTTATTAAATGTATTGCGGTGACATTGGTTAACAAAATTATATTTAAATTTAATGTTTAAAAATTGGCAGCACATAAAGCATAGTTTAAAAATGTACTCTGCATTGAGTTACTTTCCCAATACTTATTTGTACATAATTGATCAAAGCAATGTAATATAATATAAATTTTGATATATCAAAAGAAAAATTTGATTAGATATTTATCTCTTAATGGGATGCCCTAGCTTTCTTCTTGGATTTTAAAATGAATATTTTTTTATTAAATGAATGAGAGATAATTTAGCAATAAATCTATTTCTATTCACTTTCCTTTCTGTAAAAGTTAATACTGATAAGTTTGACTACATAAATAAGATGTTACTGGAATCATTTCATCATAACTCAGTGTCATTTAAAATACTTTTGGAATTAAATGACAAAAACTATGTGATGATCTCTTATCAAATATTAATTTAATGATCTAATAAGTGATAATTCCATTGAATCCCTCTTTACTTTTACTGAAAGCAATAAAATCGATGCCATTTGTTTTACACGAGAGTATGTTATCTAGTCATAGGTGTCATTTGCTCTATCAAAATCTAAGCTAATATTTCTAAGAGTTTCTTTGTTTGGTATCTCAGAAAGTTTTACACATTGTGGTATATTATAGAAATATTCCAGATGACTTTAAGAGTAGAGCTATGCCTATTTTATTTTTTCCATCTTTTAAAATTAAAATACATTTTTTTTTTTTGTTAAAGTGAGTGAATACAATTGTGAAAAGGAAAAAAAAATGGTGTAACAGAGATACAGTAAAGCCAGGTATATTCATGGAAAAGCGATTTAAGCAAAGAAACTTTAAAGATATTTAATATCTTAACAAGTCATTACCTTAACAATCTTTGTGTTCAGGGACTTCCAGGAATATCTTCACATTTCTCTAGAGGAGCATGTAATTAGATTAAAGATCACTAGGTTAGATACACACCAGTGACAGCTTCCATAAAGTCAAAGTGACTGTTTTGGAAAAATTCTGGTCAAATCACATTGTCAGGGAAAATGATTTCTTTTGGAGTATTACCTAAAGATTCATGAGTAAATATAGGCATCTTTCACTAAAGAGTGAATAATTACTATCTCTATTTATTCAAATAACATCTTTGAGCACCTATTACATGTAAAAAGTAGATTTATAAAAATATTTTATTTTTAAATGCAACATAGAGAGTAAATCTAAAAACTTAACAATGAATGGTGCACTGATTTTGTGAGACTGGTCTAATATTTCCTTCTAGATTTTAAATGTCATAAGCAGATGGATATATCATGTAAGCCACAAGTCGAAAGCATGAACAACCATGATTAGACTTTGAATATGTGATCAAATCTCATTTTAAGTAGGATTACTTTCATAGTTACTTATTTTATGATAAAAATTATCACTTCTGGGGATATGTTTGCTTAGCAGCAATGTTCAGAGTCCAGATCACTTTTAATAGATTTATTTCACACTTGTTCAGGGATCCAAGACTTAGAAAAATCAAAAGTGATAGTTGCATGATTGTAAAACAAAATATGTTAGAATATTATCTAGTAAATCATTTTGGCTATCTTCTGACTCTCTCAAAGACTATGACTTTGAGTAACAATTCCAAATGACAGTAGCACAGATGTTTGCAGCCTTGTAAATGTTAAAGTCAAAGCTACACTGTCTAATACAGTGACCACTAGCTACAAATGGCTATTGAGCCCTTGAAATGTAGCTAGTTTGAATTGACATGTGTTGTAATGACATGAGACCAGATTTTGAAGACCTAACATATAAAAATGAATGTAGAATATCTTATTAAATTTTAATCATAGGTTACATGTTTAGATATGTTGGGTTAAACAATATATACTTTGAAAATTATTTTCAATTATTTCTATTTATTTTTTTAATATTGTTACTAGCAAAATTCTAACTAACATATGCTTGTATTATACATCTACTGGACACCACCAGGTTAGAAGTTAAAATGTGGAAACTAATAAGTTATAGTGAAATAAAGTAATAAATTAAAAAATGTCTATTGGTATTTCTTTGTTTAATGACTTTTGTGGGTCTAAGGTCATGAAATTTCTAATGTGAAGGACAGAGAAAAAAAATCCTAGTTTAGAGAACTTGAAATATATATATGAAAGAGACTCAAGCCATGATATTATAATGACTAAAACCTAGTTTACAGGATGAGAGGCATAGAAATACAATTAGGTAAGAAATACATATTCATAAAAAAATTCACTAGTTATGTTTATATTAAGACATAAGTGGTATGTAAAATGTTTTAATATTTTGTAAATAAATGCAGAAGGATTATACAAATATTCAAATTTACTTAGTATTCCTGATAAGGATGAATTATTGGACAAATTAGACTAGTTTTGTATTTTTATAAAAAATATTTAAAACTTTTTTTGGCCTAATATTATCCCAGTATGGAATATAATTTCAGAATAACATTTTAATACATGGGAGTCTTCAGTTAATTTTCTCATTGAAAATATAATAATTTTTAGTTTCAAAATTTCTTATACTAATTTTATTTATCACATAAAGTTGTTTCCAAAAACATTTGTTTCTGTGAATGCATTTGATTGTTGCTACTAGGTTGTCATTGTTTCTAGTCCCTCTCAGCTGACAGAACAAGGAAATATATGTCTAGATACTAACCTATGTATATATAACTACCTATATATATTTCTCTATTTACCCATCTGCATCCACATTAAGCCAAACATGACCTTATAATGATGTTTCCAACTCCAGCTAATGTATCAGTTAAACTTTCTACTTTGCTTTCTTGTAACTTACCATCTAACAGTGAGAAACTTGGCCCCTACCAAAAGCCATTCATTTACTTAATTGTTCAGTTCTAGTACACAAATATAATGTAGAACTGTTAACTCACACCCCCATAAGAAATTATTTTATCAACTAGAGTACGGCATTAATTATACTTCCTTTTGCCCTCAATCTTACAGATTCTACCCATTTCCAAAGTTACTTAGGTCAGTAACATTTCCCCCAGTCCCTTTACAGTATTACAGATTAATTTCACCATCCTAAAAAATTCCCTGTGCTTCACCAATTCAACAATCTACTCCCCCAAATTCTTGGTTACTGCTGATAAACTTACTCTATAGTTTTGCTTTTTCCAGAATTTCATAAAAACAAAATCATACATTTTTTAGACTTTTAAGATTGTCCTTTCTTCTTTCACTTAGCAATGTACACTTAAGATTCATCCATGTTTCTATGTATCTTGATGACTCATTCCTTTTTAATTTCTGAATAGTATTACATTGTATGGATGTACCACAATTTGTTTATCCACTTGCCTACTGAAGGATTTCTTGGTTGCTTAAAGTTTTCTGTCTCTTTTCTTTTTATGCTCATTACTTACAGAAAGATTAGTGCCTGGATGAAATTTAGTTCCTTCAATAGCAGTAGCTTAGACTATCTTTCACTTGAACTAGTGTAATATATTTAGTATTTCTAAAAAAACTGATATTCAATCTTATGTCCTCATATATTTCATTCAAAATAATTTACAAAGAGTCAATAAAACCACCCTCGAAGTTTCAAGAAATAGAAAAATACTTCTGTAATAAAATGTGACCAGTATAGTTATTTACATTCTATTCACTAAACAACATGAAGAAACACCAAGAAAAATGTTTCCAAAAATCAAATTTATTTTGAAATCTTAACGTATCATGCTGTTTTTTAAGTCATAAAGCTCACACAAATATACAGATGTACACACACTCACTCACAGAATAGTGAACAGTTTTGTCTAGGGAAAGAAAATAATAGAAAAGGTGGAAGAGCAAAGAATAAGGGCAGATTTCTGGATTTAATTTAATTTAATTTAATTTTTATTTGGTTTCCAGTTAAAGTTTAGTCATTGTCTGTGACCATAAAGTTCTATTAATAGATAACTCTCATCAAAAGATTATTAATTATATTATGTGCTCCTCCTCAAAAACTGGTGTAATCCCAAGATTTATTTTTCCCTCATGCTG
Source organism: Pteropus medius (assembly GCF_902729225.1). Taxonomy (NCBI): domain Eukaryota; kingdom Metazoa; phylum Chordata; class Mammalia; order Chiroptera; family Pteropodidae; genus Pteropus; species Pteropus medius. The sequence goes on from NW_024352784.1 coordinate 1,022,126, forward strand.
TTTTGGGAGATTCTCAAGCCTGTATCATCCATTGAAAGAAAAGTCTCCTTTGATCCATATTCCTACCCATTTCCTTGACTTTTTTTTTAGCATTTAGATTTCTTTGTCCTAATTTCTCTTATTTTGACATTGTATGTGTCTCCCATTCTACAGTTTATTTCCATACACCAGCTGGCTTATGAGTCTTTAGGGAAACATAACTTCTAGGCTCTGATAAAAACAAAATGGGAAAAAGGGAAGGAAAAAGATGTTAGAGGAGAAAGATATCCCTTCTTCACTTGCTCTCTACCTGTCACTTCCTAATCCTCCCTCTCACAATGTTCCCATAGAAGCCTTGACTATTTTGATTAAAATCTAAGTTAGTCCTAATATTGGTGACCTATACTATGAGTTCAGTAATCAGAAGTTATGACCAAAATTATGGATGTCCTTCAAACTTATATTTCTGAGAGAGCCTACCCGGTTTCTACAAAATAATCTTTATAATCATTAAGGGTTTATCTCTTTACCAGAACCTTTTCTAGTACAATATCCTGATGCCAAAAGGAACCTGTTTATCAAGAATTTGAGCCAAATAAAGGACATAAAAATTTAAAAGACAGTCTGCTCTGGTCAGAAAAATGAGCTTCTATTCCTACAAATATGATCCGTAGGCTTACCTAAAATTTTAATTCTAAATACTAAGGATTTCTAGTGAGGCAGAAGGCTTATTCTAGCTATAGGGGATGTAAACACCCTATCCCAATATTTAGACTCTGCAAGTGCTCATTCAGTATACTGAAATTATGCTGGGTGCCGATTAGGCAAACTTGAATAGCTGAGAAACTTGCTTTGTATCCATCCACCCTCAAAGATTTTCCACTCTTTTGAAAGATAATGTCAGAGCACACCTACCCACTAGGCTGAGCCAGGGTCATGGGGCTAGAGTTTACGTGAACTCCCTAGAGAATCTACCTAAGAGAAAGGGTAGTGGGAGCAACAACTAAGTGTTTCTTTCTAACTTATGTAACCAAGCTCATGGGGGTAAAGAATATCCAGAAAGGAAGAAAAAACTTAAACAGACCTTTACTCAAATGATGAAGCTTAACCCACTGGCATAGCTGGTAAAATGTGCTAGAATGTAATCAACTCAGATCTGCATCTCTTTTGAATAAAATACTTGTAGCTTGCTACAAGCCAAAAAGCCAAGACCGTATCATATTGCCTTAAAAAAATATGATGGGGTTTTATTTTTCAGACTCCATTTCTTAATTCTGACTATACTCTCCCTGTAAGCCTACGGCTCCAACTCCAGAGTAATTTGACAAATCCATTCTTTTATCTTAAATGCACATTTCTTTGGGAAAGGAGGTGGATAATTCCTTGGCGGATCTGCTTAGTCTTTACACTATAAATGATGGGGTTCATCACAGGAGGTGCCAACAGGTAGATATTGGCCATGGTAACGTGGACCAGAGGAGAGGCATGCTTGGCAAAGCGGTGGGTCATAGAAAGCCCAACCATGGGAACATAGAGAACCAGAACAGCCAGAATGTGGGACAGACAGTTGTTGAGGGCCCGGAGTCTCTCAATCATGGAGGCTACTCCCAGGACACTTTTCAGAATCATTGCATAGGACAGCATGATGAGCAGAGGGTCCATCACAATAATGAGCAAAACTAGAGCAAATCCATACCAGCTATTGAACCGGATGTCACCACAGACCAGGCGAATCATGTCCTGGTGGAGGCAGTACGAGTGAGAGAGAAGGCGAGAACGGCAGAAGGGCAGGCGCTTGAGTAGGAAAAGGGAAGGAAGCACAGCCAGGACACAGCGGCAAATGATGGCTAACCCAATTCTGCCAATGACCTGACTGGTGAGGATGGTGACATAATGGAGGGGGCGGCAGATGGCCACATAGCGGTCAAAGGACATGGCCAACAACACAGATGATTCCATAAAGGAGCACGTATGAATAAAAAATATCTGTGTGAAGCAAGCTTCAAAGCCGATTGCTCGAGCATTGAACCAGAGGAGTGGCATGACTGTGGGCAGGGTGGTGAGGGTGAGACCCAGGTCGGTCAGGGCCAGCATGGAGAGAAATAGATACATGGGCTGGTGGAGGGATGGCTCTGAGCGGATGACAGTGAGAATGGCGATGTTGCCCATGATGGAGATGGTGTAGAGACAGCAGAAGGGGATGGAGATCCAGATGTGGGAAGCCTCAAATCCAGGTATGCCCGTGAGGATGAAGTAGAAGGAGTCTTTAGTGGTGTTAGTCACCTCAGATATAAATGATGAATTTAGCTTCATGTTCAGAGTCTTCGTTCAGAGAGAAACACAGACATTAGAAATGATTTTTTTCATTGCCTTATTCGATCTAACGTCTATCCAAATAAAGGTTCAGAGTTTTTGAGTGTAACTAAGAGAAGACAAAAGGACATAATCGTTGCTCTTCTCTGTCTCTGCAGAGATTGCTTTCAATAACTCATATTGTCTTGATAACACATTAGCTCATGAGCAACTCCTTTTAATTTTTTTCTGCTTCTGTTCCCACACTCCCTATTAGTTCTTAGTCCCCTAGAGTCTCCCTTTTATCCAGATCCTGCTACCAATACTATTCTCACAAGACTTAAAATGAACTAGCTGCAAATATAATGGCTAATATTTAGTCCTCATCCTTTTTTAATCCAGCATATACTTTAAAATTTTTCCTTTTGTTATATAACAGCTTTCTTGTCTGTTTCCCTTTTCTAAAGTCACCATCATCTCTTTATCTTGTATTCATTTCATCATACACTAGGATCATTTTTCTTCTAGGTTAGTCCTTGTTAATAACTATCTTCTTATTCTCATTAATTGATGTCATCAGAAGCCATAACTTGCAGTTATGTGGTATCAAAATATAATTGGAAGCAAAGGGCAAGGTGCATAGAAGAGGAACTGAAGTAGAGGCCAGGTGAGGACAATCATATTTATTGATGGCTTTCTACGTTTAGGCACTGCTTTAAGTGCATTATATGTACTAATTCTTTTCGTCCTCTAATGATAGTCATCAATCATATTTCTTTTCCCTAAACATTTACAGAGGAGTCTTACCTGTAGTTTCTCCTGTCTGGTGGTGCTTGCTTCACTATCTTTAGTGTCTTTATTCTGTGTTTGGCTCACAGTGTGGATATGTTATGAGCTCTTGCACATCTCTAGGCTGGAAGGCAGGAGAGTGTAGCAGGTCCCTTCAGGATTACATGAAGAGGCATCCTGAGACCTTCGGGGTCCCATTGGGAAGCCAGGAAGTCAGCTCTGTTCCTGAAAGACTTTGCTGCTGTTGACATTCTTATAGGGCAACAAGTATGAAAACCTCATGGAAGTTTTGTTCTTAGAGTTTGTTGAATGTAATTTGAAACTACATGCTTATGTTTGAAATGTCCAATCTCTCAAAAAATCAGATCTGAGAAACTTTCTTCTATAAGCAGTCTGAAGTTGGGGCAGAGTTAGAAGCAACAGGAGAACAACAGATGAAGGAATGTATACCAGTTTCAAGGGGCACTCACTTTTCAGAGAATCTCTGGAAATATTAAGAATAGTTTTTAATTTACAGCAAAATTGAAAAGATACAGAGATGTCTCATATTTTCTCCCCTTCCACACATGCATAGCCTCCCCCAACATCACCAGAATCATACTCGTAATTAATTAGTTAATTAATTAATAATTATATTTATTTATTTTTTTTTACCAAGGATGAGCCTGCATTGGCACATCATAATCACCCAAAGTCCATACTTTACTAAGATTTTACTCTTGGTGTTGAATGTTCTATGGGTTTGGATAAAAGTATAATGATGTATATCTATCATTATAATATTATACAGCATATGTTTACTGCCCTAAAAATCCCCTGGGCTCTACCTATTCATCTCTGTCTCTTTCAGTGTTTCTTTTAAGACTGTTGCAGCTTTAAGGATATATTGAAGGGGAGATAAGACACTAAAATATTTCAGGCAATAGATGGTGGTCATTTGGATAAAAGTAGAAGCAATGAAAATTGGGAAAAATAAAAAAAAATTGCAAGTGATTAAAGAGACAGAATAAACAGGACCTGGCTGATTCTTTAAATGGAAAGAGTGGTGACTGAAAAAGAGTCAAGAGTTTATTCATTGAATTAGCACATATTAATTAGACATTTAGTATATGTCATGATCTCTGCTTGTCCCTATGGATACACTGATAGACATGGTTCCTATTTCCAATTTGGGAGCATGTGGAAAGTTGGCACTTGCTCAGATATGGAATACTGTTAGTAAGTAAATGAGTGTGTAGTGTGTGTGTGTGTGTGCGTGTGCACGCACGTGTGTGTATCAGGGGTGGGGTGGGTTTAGAGTATAAATAGGTGTTACTAGTACTCAAGGTAATTATTATAGTTTTAGACATATTGAATTTGAGATGATGGTAAACCACCTTAACATAGATGAAAAATCCATATGATTCTGGAGACCAGGAGAGAATTTTAAGCTGTGCATATAGATAGGGGAGTTATATGTATACATAAGGTAATTGATGTTGTGAGAGTCAAGGAGACTACTAGAGAAAGAATATAGAAGAAGAAAACAAAAGGGCCCAGGGAGATTCCTGAAAATTGTGCTACGAACTAACCTTGTAACAATGCAAAGCTCACTTTCTCTCTGAACCTAAAAATCCTAATTTTATAATTTATATGATGTTCGTATCCCTTGGGGCTATTGTCATGACTTAATTCTGTAACTTAGACCATCCTAGGTATCAGTGATTGCTCTCCTATTCCATTAATAGCAACAATAATAATGAGGGAGAAAAACATGGCCACGTCCTCAGATCTCTCCTCTTGAAACAACAATAAGCTGAACATCTAAAACTCAACAAAAACACCCAAACAGCACACCAGCACTTCTGAACATGGGTTCTGTGTATAAGAGCTACCACAGGTCAGAACCCCAGGTGTCAGGTGGTGGAGTGGGACAAATAAAGAAGCTGCCTCTTGCAGCCACAGAAGCTCCTTGCAGGAGGAGTGGGAGAGGGGGGTGAAGGTGCGGCGACTTCCCTGAACGGCCTTGCCTGGAAGAGCCGGAACTTTTCTACGCAGTCAGCAGCAGGGCTAAGTCATCAAGGCAGAAAGCGGAGAAGTGGGATGGGACCGCAGAGAAACAACAGTTGATTTCTACTGGCCACGGCTGCAAAACCGAGGCTGAGCTGCACCCCCAATCCCCAACCAAGAGGACCCCTCACCCCAAACCCTCTGAAACTTATCACTGCAAAGCCCCAGGGGAAAGAAAGATACTGAGGGACACTTCATAATGATTTGGAGCAAACACTACCAAAATTGTTGTTAACACTGACAGTGACTGAAGCTGAGAGTAGCAAGAGTGATTAAAATCTACAAAAAAAAAAAAAAAGACATTAGGCTCTATATAAAGCAGGAATTCAAGAGGCTTAGATGCCGCCTATTGAAACCAAATGAAAAGCGCTTTCTTTGCAGCAGGCTAAAGAGACCTTATATAACAAATTTTCTTTCTGAAAAAAACAACAGAATACACTTTCATTAATGCCCAGGCAGAGAAATAGTTCATTAAACACCATGAACAACCAAGGAGACAAGGTATTGCAGAAAGAAAGAGAAAAATCTCCAGAAAATGAGCTTATAGACATAGAAATATGTGACTTAAGTGACAGAGAATTCAGGATGGTAATTCTGAACAAACTCAGTGAGTTTCGAAACAAGTCATATCAACAATTTCAGAAATTACAAAAACAGCTAGATGAGCAGAGCAACAAGGTTGACACCCTCAAGAAGAACCAAACAGAACTTCTAGAGAAAAAGAACACTGCAAGAGTTGAAAAATGAAATAGCAAGCTTGGGAAATAGAGTCAACCAAATGGAGGAAAGGATCAGTGATATCGAAGACAGAAATCTAGAAATAAATCAGAAGGAAGAAGAGAGAAACTGAAGAATGAAAAATAATGAAAGAGAAATATAAGAACTAGCTGATACCATCAGGAGAGGAAACATAATAATAATGGGCATTACCGAAAGAGAGGAAAGGAGCAGGGACTAGAAAGCATTTTCAGACAAATAGTGGACGAGAATTTCCCAAATATAAGGAATGAGCTGGAGCTTGGAATTCAAGAAGTCAACAGAACACCCAATTATCTCAATCCAAAAAGGCCTTCACCAAGACACATTGTATTAAAGTTATCAAAAAAATCAATGACAAAGATAGACTTCTCAGGACAGCCAGGGAGAAGAAAATGGAAATGTATAAAGGAAAATCCATTAGATTATCATCGGACTTCTCTGTGCAGACTTTACAAGCCAGAAAGGAACGGAATCAAATATTTAAACTATTAAGTGAAAGGAACTACCAGCCTAGAATAATGTATCCAGCTAAGCTCTTCTTTAGATATGAAGGAGAAATAAAGAACTTCCCAGACATACAAAAATTGAGGAAATTCTCCAGTATGAGGCCTGTACTTCGAGGAAATTCTGAAAGGGATCAGTTCACCTAAAACAAAATAACAACAAAAAAACGTAATTAGAAGTAAAGTGACTATCAAGCAAATAGAAGCAGAGGAGTGCAATCTTTACTAAGAACAGGGCATTATAAGCTTAAATAATAGTAATAAGAGAATTGCTATAGCAAGATAATAATGAACTTTCAGCATACATAGAAACAAATTGAGATAACACTGACTTAAAAGAGGATTCAAAGATCCAAATTCGCAAAGGGGAAAGGAGACAAGGCACACACAGAAGAAAATGGACAACCGTATATATACAACGATCTTTTTCATATTTGTAATGGTAACCACATACCATAGAGTCAGAACTGAAGTATATAACATAACAAAAGAAGAATTAGAGACAAAACCCACAAAAGCCAACCAAAATAAAGAAAACAGAAGCACAAGGACAAGGAAGCAATGGAAACACCGAGCTACCAGAAAGCAAAAGATAAAATGACTATAAGAAGACCTCATATTTCAATAATCCCCCTAAATGTAAATGGACCGAACTCACCAATATAAAGGCACAGAGTTGCAGAATGGTTCAAGAAGCAAAACCGAACCATGTGCTGCCTTCAGGAGACACATCTTGGCACCAAAGACAAAAAATAGACTCAAAGTGAAAGGTTGGAAAATGATATTTCAAGCAAATGGCATTCAGAGAAAAGCGGAAGTAGCAGTGCTAATATTGGATGAAATAGGCTTCAAACTAAAAAAGGTAAAGAAAGATACTGAGGGACACATCATAATGATAAAGAGAATCATGCACCAAGAAGACATAACACTTATCGATATCTATGTTCCCAATCACAGAGCCTGAAACATGTAAAGCAATTACTAACAGAACTAAAGGAAGAAACAGACCAAAACACTATTGTAGCAGGACACCTAAATACCTCACTGTTGGATATGGAGAGATCATTCAAACAGAAAATCAATAAGGAAATAACGTCTTTAAATGACACATTAGACCAACTGGACATAATTGACATATACAGAGCCTTCCTTCCCAAAACAGCCGCTTATCCATTCTTTTCTAGTGCACATGGAACATTCTCAAGACTCAACCATATACTGGACACAGATATACCCTCAACAAATATAAGTGGGTTGAAATCATACCAATCATATTCTCTGATCATGATGCTTTGAAGCTAGAGATCAAGTGCAAAAAGAAATGAGGAAGAACCACAAATACATGGAGACTAAACAACATGCTACTGAAGAATAGCTAGGTCAGAGAAAAATCAAAAAAGAGAGATCAAGAGATACATAGAAATGAATGATAGTGTGAGTAAAACATATCAAAACTTTTGGGACATGCCAAAAGTGGTCATAAGAGGAAAGTTCATATCATTACAGGCCTATCTCAAAAACAAGAGTGAGCCCAAATAAATGACCTGATGCTTAATCTTAAAAAACTAGAAAAGGAAGAACAAATGGACCCTAAAGTCAGCAGACAGAAAGAAACAATCAAAATTAGAGCAGAAATAAATTAAATTGAAAACAAAAATCAATAAAAAAAAAATAAATGCAACAAAGAGCTGGTTATTTGAGAAGGTTAATAAAATTAACAAACCCCTGGCCAGACTCACTAAAGAAAAAGAGAAAGGACACAAATAAACAAAATCAGGGATGAAAGAGGGGAAATTATGACTACCAGAGCAGAAATACAAAGGATTGTGCAAGAATATATGAAAAAGTATATAACACCAAATTTAATAACCTGGAAGAAATAGACCAATACTTAGAAAAATACAATCTTCCTAGACTGAATGAAGGACTGGAAAATCTAAATAGACTGATTGGCAGTATGGAAATTGAAACAATCATCAAATATCTACCAAAAAGTAAAAGTCCAGGACCAGATGGCTTCACCAGTGAATTCTCCCAGACATTCAAAGAAGATTTAATACCTATTCTCCTCAAACTCTTCCAAAAAATCGAGGAGAAGGCAATACTTCCCAACTCATTTTATGAGGCCAATATTACCCTGCTAACCAAAATCTGGTAAAAATAACACAAAAAAGAAAACTACAGACCAATATCTCTCATGAACACAGATGCAAAAATCCTAAATAAGATACTAGCGAACCGAATACAGCAACATATCAAAAAGATGATACACCATGATCATGGGCTTCATCCCAGGGGCACAGGGATGGTTCAACATATGCAAATCGATTAATATGATACACCACATAAACAAATTGAAAAATAAGAATCATATGATCATACCAATAGATACAGAAAAAGCCTTCGACAAGATACAGCATTTATTTATGATCAAAACTCTTAACAAAATTGGTATAGAAGGAAAGTACCTTAACATAATAAAGGTCATATATGACAAACCCTAAGCCAACATTATACTTAATGGTGAAAAAATAAAAACCTTCCTTCTAAAATCAGGAACAAGGCAAGGTTGTCACTATCACTACTGTTATTCAATATAACATTGGAGGTCATAGCAAGTGCAATCAGACAAGAGAAAGATATAAAAGGCATAGGAAACGAAGAAGTCAAACTGTCACTATTTGCGGATGACATGATTCTCTATATAGAAAACCTTAAAGACTCCACAAGAACACTATTAGAAACAATAAGCACATACAGCAAAGTCTCTGGATACAAAATCAATGTTCAAAAATCCATAGTATTCCTATACTCTAATAATGAAGCGTCAGAAAAAGAAATGGAAAAAATAATTTCTTTTGCAATTGCAACAAAAAGAATAAAATACCTAGGAATAAATTTAATGAAACAAGTGAAGGACCTATATAATGAAAAGTACAAGACCCTATTAAAAGAAATCAAAGAAGATACAAAGAAATGGAAAGATATTCCGTGTTCTTGGATTGGAAGAATCAACATAATTAAAATGATCATATTACCTAAAGCATTATACAGATTTAATGCAATCCCCATCGAAATCCCTGCGGCATTTTTTAAAGAAATGGAACAAAAAATCATCAGATCTGTATGGAAGCACAAAAGACCCTGAATTGCCAAAGCCATCCTGATAAAAAGGAACAGGTCTAGAGGCATCACTCTGGCCAACTTCAAATTATACTACAAAGCGACAGTAATCAAAACACAATGGTATTGGCAGCAAAACAGACACTCAGATCCGTGGAACAGAATCGAGAGTCCAGAAGTAAACTCATATTTATATAGGTAAATAATTTTCGACAAAAAAGCCAAAAGAAAGCCTCTTCAATAAATGGTGCTAGGAAAATTGGAAGGCCACCTGCAAAAGAATGAAACTAGGCAGTTGTCTATCACCACACACCAAAATTAACTCAAAATGGATTAAGAACCTGAATATAAGACCTCAAACAATAAAATGTATAGAAGAAAACATAGGAACTAAACTCAAGGACCTTCGACTTAAAGACGATTTTATGAATTTGACCTCAAAAGCAATGGATGTAAAAGCAAAATAAAAATGAACGGGATTACATCAAAGTAAAAAGTTTCTGCTCAGCAAAAGTAATTGTCAACAAGGTAAAGAGACATCCATCCGAATGGGAAAATATATTTGCAAACAACGCCTCCGATAAGGACCTAATATCCAAAATATACAAAGAGCTCACATGACTCAATAACAACAACAAAACAAGTGATCTAGTCAAAAAGTGGGCAGAGGACGTGAACAGACTCTTCTCCCTAGGAGACATACAAATGGACTACAAACATATGAAAAGATGCTCAACATCTTTAGCTATTAGAAAAATGCAAATTTAAATCACAATGAGATACCATCTCACATCTGTTAGAATAGCTATAATCAACAGGACAGGTAATAACAGTTGTTGGAGAGGATTCAGAGAAAAAGGAACCCTCATACACTGCTGGTGGGACTGCAAATTGGCACAGCCACTTTGGAAAACAGTATGGAGGCTCCTCAAAAAACTAAGAATTGATCCGCCATATGATCCAGCAATCCTGCTACTGGGTATTTATCCCAAAGACTTGAAAATCCATATCGAAAAAGATATTTCACACCGATGTTCATAGTGCCATTATTCACAGTGGCCAGGACATGGAGGCCACCGAAATGTCCTACAATAGATGATTGGCTAAAGAAGCTGTGGTACATATATGCAATGGAATATTACTCAGCCATAAGAAGAGATGAAATACTGCTATTTGCAACAACATGGATGGACTTCAAGATTATCACGCTAAGCGAAATAAGCCAGACTGAAAAAGTAGAAAATCACATGGTATCACTTATATGTGGGATATAAACCTAAAAACAACAAATGAACAGGACAAGCAGAGACTCATGGACATGAACAATGGATTCATGGTTATCAGAGGGTAGACAGTGGGAGAGGAGGGGCTATGTAGACGAGGTAAAGGGAATCAAATATGCGGTAGCTGAAGGAAACTGGACTCTGGGTGGTAATCACACAATAGAATATATAGATGTTGAATTATAATGTACACATCAAAATTATATAATTGTATTAGCCAATGTTACCCCAATAAACTTAATTAAAAAAATTAAAAATATAAAATAGATCAGGGCTTATGATCAAGTGTCTCATATCTTTAAAATGGTGTTTTCAAAGTATTCACCTTTATCATTGTGATAAACGTAAAATAAAGATGTATGGAAGAAAAAAAACAATAATGATAATAATAACAACATGAGCAGTATTTAAATGACAAGACAGTAAAAAGACAGATTCCATTTTGACTGAGAGTTGTTTCTTTTTTTCCAAAGCCTATAATTACAATTATCTCCCTTTAAAAGGGACATGTAATAATTATATATTTTTTGAATGCTCTTGTATTCAGCAACAGATTATTGTTATTTTAGTGCATCTGTTCTTTGATCCACAAATAAAATTAAATTTTATAGTAGGAAATAGGAATCTTTTTTAATAACTGTCTTAAAAATACATAATTAAGGGTGAGCTATTGAATATGATCAGGACTTGGGAGAAGATGGATCATTAGCCCTGGGACTACTCAGGTGAGGCACATTCCAAATGAGTTGCACTCTAAGACTAATTCAACTCCCTGGCATTTCCCTTGAATATAGTACTAAAATTGGGGTCCTGATATTGTTGATGAAAACCCATTGAACATAGGAATATTTTCTGAGACACAACTAAATTCGTGGTGGGACACTTATTTATTATAGACTCTTAAAAAATTAAGATTTTTCTAGAAGGATTCTTCATCTATATGAAGTTTAGAGACTTCATTCTTTTTATTACTGAATTGTTTCTGTTTTGTATAATCTTGTTTACAGTGTCTGAGATGAGAAGTGGGAAGTGCAGCACAGGAGATATCTTAGATCTCTCAGGTGGGTAATGGGCATCCCCAAGCCCTTTGTATACATACATACAAACATACATACATACATGTGGATAACAATTGAAAATATCACAGAATGGATTAGTAAAGGAAAGAAAATAAAATTTATTAAGAACAATCTGTATTCTAAGCCGTAGTGTTTTTCTATTTACATTAAAAAAACCTATCACAGCCCTGACTCCTTGCCTCTCTTTGATACTATTTATAGTTTTATTAAGAGTGCTTCCTCCTCTTCGCTTCATGTTTCTTTATCAAAACATGAAGTGAACTCTTGCAAACTTAAGGAAGTTTATCTATGTTTTTCTAAAAAATTGATTAAAAGCAGTTATGGAGGTATAATTGTGCACATTTTACAAATGAAGAAACGGTGACTCCAAAAAGTTAAACAACTCTCAGTTCATTTATTAACAAGTCATGATGACAAATTAAAGGCATTCAACAAGGTAAGAGCAAGTTTGAGCCAGCTTAGGAAACAGCTAGTCTAATCATAAACGATTCTTAGTTTTCCACACATTCACACTCCTAACATTGAAGCTCTTTTTTACGTGTTTTTCCCAGATATCGTCTGTCTTACAGTTGCTACCTGCTTTACCATCTTTGAGCTATAGATTTCATCTCTCTGAATCCCAGATTGTAACCCTGAATTTAAGTGAAGTTTGCTTTGAAAATTAGTCAGTTTCTGAAACCCTCAGGCTACTTTCACTTTGTCTTTTGAAGTTTGCTGTTAATTTTTTTTCCAAGTAGCACCAATATCCACAATGATCTTTCTTTCTTCAATTTGATCTCCTAGTTCTTGAAGATTCTCTTTTATTATTGCAGATTGAGATTACATGAGTACCTGTTTTCAATTAAAAGCTGACATTTGCTTCAGGAATATTTACAAAGTATGAGCATGTTACAGCTTCTGTAAATATTTTTATACTGTAACCAGCACTTTGAGTTTATAAAGCACAGCCTTATACTTTACAACATAAGTTAATAATAACACAACTATGCAGACAGCAGAACAGAAATTATATTTGAATTATTAAAAAATTTTTTTTCTAAGTCATATATGCTTAGCGAAGAGTAAACAAAGTAGGGTTTAAGAAACTTTCAGTCTTAATTTCTAGTCAAGGAATAATAATTGTCTTTATTTACATTGGAAGCTTCTTATACAGTACTTATTCCTTTCTCCATCTATGCTACTTACAGTTTTAATGGTAGTATCCCTGCTTTTGACTCCACATAATTAAATAAAATTTCTCCTGTAAACCTAAATTCCAATAGTTAATGCACTTTCCTCTGGAAGAGTAAGTGGAAGATTCCCTGGCGGATCTGCTTAGTTTTTACACTGTAAATGACAGGGTTCATCACAGGAGGTGCCAACAGGTAGATATTGGCCAAGATAACATGGACCAGTGGAGAGGCATGCTTAGCAAAGCGGTGGGTCATAGATACACCAACCATGGGAACATAGAGAACCAGAACAGCCAGAATGTGGGACAGACAGTTGTTGAGGGCCCGGAGTCTCTCAATCATGGAGGCTACTCCCAGGACACTTTTCAGAATCATTGCATAGGACAGCATGATGAGCAGAGGGTCCATCACAATAATGAGCAAAACTAGAGCAAATCCATACCAGCTATTGAACCGGATGTCACCACAGACCAGGCGAATCATGTCCTGGTGGAGGCAGTACGAGTGAGAGAGAAGGCGAGAACGGCAGAAGGGCAGGCGCTTGAGTAGGAAAAGGGAAGGAAGCACAGCCAGGACACAGCGGCAAATGATGGCTAACCCAATTCTGCCAATGACCTGACTGGTGAGGATGGTGACATAATGGAGGGGGCGGCAGATGGCCACATAGCGATCAAAGGACATGGCCAACAACACAGAAGATTCCATAAAGGAGAATCCATGGAGGAAGAAAAACTGGGCAAAACAGATCTCAAAGCTGATCTTACGAATGTCAAACCAGAGGAGTGGCATGACTGTGGGCAGGGTGGTGAGGGTGAGACCCAGGTCGGTCAGAGCCAGCATGGAGAGAAATAGATACATGGGCTGGTGGAGGGATGACTCTGCGCGGATGACAGTGAGAATGGCGATGTTGCCCATGATGGAGATAGTGTAGAGACAGCAGAAGGGGATGGAGATCCAGATGTGGGAAGCCTCAAATCCAGGTATGCCCATGAGGATGAAGTAGAAGGGGTCTTTGGTGGCGTTTGTCACTTCGGACATGCTTGATGAATGCAAAACCAGAGTCTGTGTGTTCTGTAATAAGAATTCCATCAGTGTGCTACTGCCATAGAGTCATTATATTTTCAATCCAATATTCAAATATGTGCTTGGGATTGTTTTACTAACACCATTGAGCAAAACTCTAGCCAGAGCACTAACAGTTGGAACTGTGGATTCTTCTGCCATATATTTCTGTTTAAAGTTACCTTATTTTTCCAATTTCTAGCCCACCACTATGTACTAAAATTTAACTTAATGCTTCTTGCAAACCTTGTAATTCATTTCCCACTCTTGTGTTTACGTATACATACATATACATATCTATTTTCAAACTGAAACTTCTCTCATCAATATTTCAAATAATATTGTAATAACCAAATCAAGAGACTTATTTTAGTTCATATTCTACTTGACACAGAAAAATAAGATTCTGCTTACTTCTTATTTTCTTTTATTCAATTGAATGGAAATGTTATTGAAGGAGGGATGTATCATGGCGATGCCCAGGTGTTTTGTCTGAGCAACTACATGGACTGCAGTCACTTAATTTTATCTGGAGCATTAGAGTAGGAGCAGACTTTGGGGGAAAGATCACAGGTTTGGTTTCTGCATGTCGAATTGATGTTCCAAGAGAAATGACAATTAGGCAAATGGATATGAGATCTAAGAGGACAGAGAAGAAGCCTGCTGGAATTTGGGGAGTCTGTGGCATATTGATAGTAGCTGGGAACCTAGGAGTTGATGTGATAACCTAGGCAAGAATTTAGAGTGAGAAAGGAAAGACATTGAGGAAAACTCTATAAGAAAATGCAAAATTTAGCAGTTGGATAGATGCGAAAGAAAAGCAAAGAAAACTTTAAGGACTGTTTAACGAAGTGGGTGAAATTCAAAGAAAACAGAGGTCACAGAAGCCAAGAAAGCAAAAGGTGTTTTCATCACAGTTTGGTGCTGCTTAGATATTCAGTAAAACGAGTACTGGAAAGTGTCTATTCAATTTAGGGATGCAGATCTCAGTAGTAACCTTTTGGAAAGACATTTCAGTAGAATGATAGGAAAAGAAACTAAATTAAAGTGGCCTGAGTAGTGAATTGATTTGAAGGATTGGAGATAGTTTCTGTAGACCATGTATTCTGAAGGGGGAGCTAAACTGCCCTCTATGATATAAATGCAGACATTTATTCTTTAAATAAAAGAATGAATATAACTTTAGTAAATGAATGGTTTTTAATTTTTGGAGTGTTTTGAGAATGAAAGCTGTGGATCTTCTCATCCAGAAATATACAAAGCGTTTAATGAGTTCCTATTCATGGAGTCTAACCATATTTTCCCTAAAGTATCCATAAATGTCAAACTAAGAATCTCTCGTAAATCATTAAACTCAAGAATCTAAAATAATACAAAAGAAAATTAAAAAAATGGGAAAATGAAGAAGAAATAAAAATGTAATTTTTTGAATTAGAAGAATAGAAAAATATTTAAAAATTCAAAAATTATTTTCTTGAAAGAATCAATGTAATTTGAACCCCTCTAGCAAATCTGATCAAGAAAAAAAATATAGGCCAGCATTTAGAATGAAATGTAATGGGAGAACCAAAACTGCAGAGAAATTTCAGAAGCCATGAGTGGTTACCAATAAAATAGTAACTAATAGTAATATGAATGTCTTTTAGGACTTAAACTATACACTAAAAGACAAGAGGCCAGAGCAAAGGTTTTTAAAACTTCTTAGCACTGAGTCCTAATAGACTTGATTAATATATGTGAGGTATTAAAAGCTAACATATACTAAATAAAGAACATGCCTATCAGAAAGATATTTGATCATTCGTAGAAACATAAAAGAAAGACGATTGTAGTGACAAAAGATGATGGTGCCCATCCAAGTACTGTGTAGTGGGCAGGACTTAATTTATGTTTCCAGGAAATGGCATCTATATGATGACTACTTGAGGCCATCTAGCTTGGTACTACTCAGCATTTAATCGATTGCATTCTTTCTAAGATTCAGGAATCTTAATCATAATTTGGATCCCTACATCATTTTTTTTTGTGTGTGTGTGTGTGTAGTGGGCACACATTTTTTCATGCATGTCGTATAGTAGTCTCTTCTTATTCTTAGGGGATACGTTCTAAGAGCCCCAGTGGATGCCTGAATCTGCAAGTAGTATCAAACGCTATATACACTGTTTATTTCTATACATACACACCTATGATAAAGATTAATTTATAAACTAGGCACCGTAGGAGATTAACAATCATAACTAATTATAAAATAGAACAATATAACAATACGCTGTAATTAAAGTTATGTGAATGTGGTCTTTCTCTCTCTCATAAACTATCTGATAGCTGAGACAGCCACTAAAGTGACTAAAAGACAGGTAGCATATACTGCATGAATATGCTGGACAAAGAGATGATTCACTTCCCAGGTGGAACAGCGTGAGATGATATGAGATATCATTATGCTACTTGGAATGGCACACTAGTTAGAACTAATGAATTATTTGTTTCTGGAATTTTGTATTTCATATTTTTAGACAACAATTGACCACACGTAACTGAAAAAGTGAAACTGGGAATAAGGAGAGACGACTGTATTTCCCTTTGTTTTAATATTTCAGTTTACTTCAGCTTGGTTAGTGTGAATTTTAAGAGAGTGATATATTTGATTTTGGCAGAAATCGTATTTATGGCTAACAAAGCTAAGACCCTGAATTCTAAAAAAAAAAAAAAAAATACTATGAGTAAAATAGCATCATATTGAGAGGATTCTTGAGAGTCAAGACATAATTTCTTTGTGACTTCCAAATACATTCTCTCAAGCTTCAGTATTTCAAACTTCAGTATGTTCTCTATGAGTAAAATGTCTCATAGTTCTGTAGTTGAATAAAATTGAGATAATCCATGTGAGATGCTTATTGTTGTGGATGGCAGAGTGTAGGGCATAGTGACAGCAGTGTTATTTGCAGAGAACTTACTATGTGTCAGATATGCTTCCTAGAGATTAACTTATTTTAACTCACTTAATAATTGCATAATTGATATTTATCACTTTAAATCATGAGGAACACATGGTGCTGATGAAGGAGTAGCTTTTTTTTCCTCGAAAAGCCAGGGAAGTCTTAATGGAGGAAGTGGTCTATCAGTTGTTT
This sequence comes from Pteropus medius, assembly GCF_902729225.1. Lineage (NCBI taxonomy): Eukaryota > Metazoa > Chordata > Mammalia > Chiroptera > Pteropodidae > Pteropus > Pteropus medius. The sequence goes on from NW_024352784.1 coordinate 1,039,347, forward strand.
TGTATTTTAAGTGGAAACTCAAAAAGAAACCTGAGGGGTGGGGGTGGTAACATGGATGATAAGCATTTCAAACAAAGCAATTGGTGATAGTACATGACAGGAAATGATGTCCTCTAGTTCTTTATAGCCCTCAAGTGTGGGCCCGATTGCAGGAATGGTAGGAATTGAGGCAGAAAAGAGGGTGAGAACAGAGTAAGGGCTTTAAAGGATGACAGTGGATCCATCAAACGGCTTTAAGTCAGGGAGTAACGTCATCACATTTTTAGTTGAGAGAGAGGATGTGGGTCTGCATAAAACAAGATAGACTTAGGGAGAAATTAGACTTTTCTAAAGAGAAGCAGCTGATAAATATGAGTGTGTGTGTGTCTGTGAGTATGTGAGGGTGTGTTAGTGTTTATGGCCACAGGTGTGTGGGAGAGAGTGGGACAAAAAAAGAAGACATGATAGGAGACAAGATATATCATTCTAAAGTGTATCAGAAAACACAGAATTTAAAGACTTATACTTAATATTTTTGACTTCAGGACAGACCTAAAGCCAATGGTATGTGTTAAGGAAAAAAAATTCAAATCTTAATATCAGTAAAAACCTGATAATAATTTTTCTCGGCTTGAAGGGCATTTATTTCTAGTCTCTCAAGTAACTCTAACTCTCCCAATAGTTGAAATTCTTAGGGATTTTCTACCAAGAGCGAATGGTGAGGACTCCTGGTTAGCTGTAGGATAATTTATTGTGATTTTTAGGTTTCTTCCAGCTCTGCTTCTTTGCTTCTGTGACATATTGTTGTGTGTTAAGGTGTGAACTCAGTAACTGCAAATATTGAGGAAATGATATTTTTTTTACCTTTATATTCCCTCAAGAATATAACCTCTCAAGATCTTACTTGAAGGCAGTGTAATTCATGAACCCCTGGCTGGTTCATGCTGACTTCTGTTCATTTTTCATCAGATGCTTTTCACGCTTCCCTTGAACCCACCTCTTTCTGAGATATTTGTTGAGCCATTTGCAGGGCAGAGAGGAGGACAAGTAAAAATATCCAGGAATGGCCCAGGAACTACCCAGGAATGTCCCATTTTCAAGGCAGGATTTGTTGATAGATGATATGCGGACATTTACCAACATGCGCTGAAAACTCTTCAGCTTTGATAACCATGGGTTTGGTATAAAAGAGAATAACAGCATCAGGGCTACTTTTTTCACTCAGTTTGAGGACAGTGATAAATATTTCGAGGAACTGCTATTGCATTTCCGTCTTGCATCCTGTCAACTTATTTCTAAAATGAATTGGCTGCATTCTCTCCTTTGTCTCTATGGAGTATTTTCTGTTCTCACTACCCAGGTATCCTCCTCTTCTTATTACTGATCATCCGTGGAGCAGTCCTTACCTTTGTGCTTTTTTGTTCTTTCAATGCTCTTTCTGGCTTCTATTCTCTGCTCTGTGGCTGAGTGTGGTTATATGCTCCTGAAGATTTCAGGCTGGAATACAAGAGGTGTATGGGGAAACATCTGGGTCTTATAGGAATCTTATAGGAGTATGCAAATTATACTCTGAGACCAGAGGCCCCAAGGGACAGAACCAGGAAAAATAACAGTAATAATAAATATAATAGCCACTAACATTTATCGAGTGCTAAACATATACCAAAAATTGAGCTAACTGACCTCAAGGGAATGTGAAGATTTTGTTAGATGACATGAAGAAGACAGAGCCTGTATTCCAGAAGATTATTTTTTTCAGCGATCATTAGTTTCCTTCTGCTTACTACAGTAGTTTATGTGGCTTTGAGAAGGACAATCAAGTTGGAATAGAGCTGCTCTTTGATGTCGTCAGCTTGAATATGACCAAACTCAGATTTGATACACCTTGAGGATTTGGGGGAAGGTATCTCAGATCTCTTGATAGATTCAAAAGTCAGATAGGCAAAATGGGATTTTCTTTTCTCAGAGTCTTACAGATATTAACCCTGACATACATTGTCCTTTTCCCCAGAAATGCTGGATCTTTACTCATGTGAGAAAGGGCTGTGATGAGTACCATCTAGAGACAAATGACCTAAGGTTTTATGTGAGATTTTATTTAGATTTTACTTCTCTATAGATGGTGGAAATTGGCAGCTGTTTAAGGGTTCATTGTGAACATTTCTTTTGATTTTTATCACTGAAGGCACAGTGTTTCCACAAATATGGCTTATCTTTGTGATCTCCTCTGTATCTGGCCTACTTGGTTGTTAAAATCTAGTCTGGCTTCAAGGAATTTCCACCTCTGTATAATTCTCACTGTTTCAACAGGGAAGTTATGATCATAGAGCAGAATATAAAGTTATAAACCCTGAAAATATAGAATTTAAATAAAGACAATTTGGTTGGGAATATAGTATTGAATTATTTTTAGGATATAGTATTAAGTATGTGATTACTCCATCTTTGGTAGTTAAGGCTTAAAAGACATAATTTAAAATTGGGAAATAAAATAAAGATTAAATGAATCACGATATTCACCAGTATAAAGCTAAAATGTCAAAGTTGATAAAATATTGATAATATTGATTAATCTTGAAGTTGAGGTTAAAGAAAGAATATGTGGAAATTCTTTATAATATTCTCTATTTTTATGTATATCTGAACATTTCCCTAACAAAAAGTTTTAAAAATAAGATAGTAGGTAGAAGATGGTGGCAGACTGGGAAATCCATTATTATTTATATTATCGTTTCTTTATTATTATTTATATTAAGAGAGTAGATACTGTCCAAAGAAATAGAATATTATGTGTGTGTGTTTGTATGGCTCACAAGATAAAAATCACTTTTGTTTTTAAGTTATTGAAAAAAATTAAACAATAGGCAATGATATTTTGTGACACACGTTACTTATATTAAATTCAAAATTCAGTGTCCATGTATAAAGTTTTACTGTAATACACTCATTCTCATTTATTTATACATTATCTATGGCTACCTTCACACTACAATGACATAATTGAATAGTTTTAAAAGAAGCTATATGTCACACAAAGCCTAAAATATTTATTATCTGCCCCTTCCTTGAAGAAAAAACTTTGCTGACTTCTGACATAATAGGAAGTGGACACAGGAAATAAGCAAATTTCAAAGAAACGGAGATACAAATATTTCCTGGTCATATAAAATGTCATTTGCTCTCATTTAAAGTAGAAAGTAATTGAAATCAAGTTGAAATCATTTTTTATTCGTTGTATTACTCAAATCCAAAAACGTTAAAACAGATTGGTTGGCAAGGGTGGGATGAAATAAGCACTTTCATAATTGCTGATGGGACAGTTACTAAGTATGACTTATCTAAGGGAAATGAAAGTACTGTACCTATAAAAATTATAAATACACAAAATTATTACTCAGCAATTCCACTTCTAAAAATTTAGTTTACAAATGTATTTATATGTGTGCAAATTGACCTATACACATGATTGTACACTATAATATTATTTATAAGAACACACACTAAAAAATGGAAACAAACTAGATATTCATCAACTATAAATAAATTCTGGTAACATACAATGTACCAGGATCAACACAATAAAATATTATGTAGATGTAAAAACAAATAATAATGCTCTTCGTGTACTGGTTATGAATTATCTCAAAAATATATGTGTATATTAAAAGTCAAGTAGAGAACAGTGAATAATTTTCACTGGCAAATAGCATAAACACATGGAATTTCTTGTTTATGTATAAATTCTTCCCTAAAAAGAAATGCAATAAAATGAAAATTTTTGTTGACTCTGGGGAAAGACATCAAGATGATTAAAACGGAGACTTAAAGTGAATATTTTCAATAATATGCATTCAACTAGGAAAATTCAAATGTGTGAATGTCTAACATTGTCAATAATATTTACATTAAAATGTAAGTTTCATGAAATTTAAACTGTATGTAGTCTATGGTGCTTCTTGGATCTTTGGCTTATGTTTATGTCAGTTCTGAAAAATATTTATGTCATTATACTCAAATGTTGCTTTTGCTTCAGAATACTCTTTCTGGAGCTCCAATTACCTGTGTAATTTCAGCAAATATCATAAATCTTTTAAAGATTTTTACTTTTTCTTTTTTCTTATTCTTTATCCTTTTATGTGTGTGTATATATATATATATATATATGTGTGTGTGTGTGTGTGTGTGTGTATATATAGCCTAGATATACTCTAAATTATTTTCCATTACTTTGATTCTTTCTTCAGTGTGTCCAATATGATTAAACCTATGTATTGAAATTTTAATTTGAGTTATTTTTTAGTTCTGGAATTTACATTTTATTTTTCATAGTTTTGGATTTATTTCTTAAATTCTACACTTTGCAATTTAAATTCTAGGCAATATTAATCAAAATTATTTTAATGTCTGGGTATGCTAAATCCAATAGTTAAATCTTCTGTAAATCTAAAACTTTTGTTTACTTTTTTCTCCTGATTTTTTTCAATTCTTGTATTTTGCATTTCTGGTTATATTTTAATGAACATCATGAAAAATTATAAGGATAATTTGAGATCCTTGTTAATATCTTCCTGCCGAGAGTATTTAATTTTACTTCTTATTAAAGTGACCAATCATTTCAGTTTGTGGTTGAGGGGTTTCCCATGTACTTTCTGATATAAAGCTAGAAAAGTCCTGAAAGAAAATGAGATGGTCAGTCACTCTAATTCTTACAGACAGAGTAGTAAAATTAGGTAATGAGATGATTAAAAATAACCTTTATTAGGCCAATCTATTTTTAATTTTCCTTAGTCCAAGGTGTGCATTTTCCGGAATCCAAATAAATGCCTAGGAATTAATCAATCTTTTGGTCCATGAAGTTCCTTGTTTTCCAATTTTTGTCCTTCTTCCCTCCAGCCTTTTGAGGCTGCTGTAAGCTCTTCTCATTTTATCAGCTATTACTTTTTAAATGACAAATTCCTTAAGTGGGAAAAATGGTACAAAATATCAGGTTCACTTCTACATGCTTCCATTATCTTTAAAATCTCAGCCTTTATCTATCTATCTATCATCTATCTGTCTGTCTGTCTGTCTGTCTGTCTATCTATCTATCTATCTATCTATCTATCTATCTATCTATCTATCTATTTATTTATTTATTTTTGCAGGTGAGGCAACCCTTGGTTGACCTCACAGATTGCAAGGACCTTGTCAGCTCACAATCCCTTATTTTTTTTTTTATTTATTTTTTACACCTACAGCACCTAATCTTTCTAGGTGGTCTTCCATCCAAGTACTAACTGGGCCCGACCCTGCTTAGCTTCTGAGATCAGATGAAATCGGGGTTATTCAGGGTGACATAACTGTAGACAGAATCTCAGCCTTTACATCCTTGTTGCATTGGATGCTCTCTGAAGTCATTTACAAAATATTTCGCTAACTTTTCTAATTGTTCTTGGCAGAAAGATTGGTCTAAAATAAATTAGTATCTTTGAGGAATGTGAAAATGCTTATACTATTTCATCCATTTTTCTAAATTGTTCTAATTTATAATTTAGCTTCATGACTATCTGAATATAATGACATTGTTTTGCCTTTTTGAAGAAATAAAAGACCAAAGTAATTTCTAAAGATCCAAATTTTAAGTTACTCTAGTAAATATAATGGCAGAAAAAGATGGAGCTAAACTATATTTTCTCCCAAAGTCGTATTGGATTCTGCTCATTTATTCATTTTCATAGACACTCAGAGACTTCTAGACTCTTCATTTGTGCTTTTCTAGGATTTTGTCTGATTCCGAGGTTGTCACTGAGATTGGGCCTCAGGGAAATAGAATGATAAAGATAAAAAATGGAGCTAGAAGAGACATTATGTATTGAGTTCTTTCTAGGATGGAGCTGCATTGTATCCATGATGACAAAAAATACCTACATTTTGTTGTAAGAGATGCCTGCAGTCCTGGCAGGATGCCTGGTGCTTGGAGCAACAAGGACATCAGAAGCAGATGTGGACTTGGACATAAGGACACATTGCAGGGAGGGCGCACATGCCCTACCGATTCTGGGGCTTCTTCTCTAGGGACTAAAAAAAGAAACTTAGGAAGAAATGGCTGAAAGCATGGGGGTGGCCTTGAGGCTGAATCTGGGAGTTGGCTGTAGCTTGTATTTACTAACCTGATAGTAACTATTTATAAATTACAAAGCCAGCATTGTGGGAAACTGAATAAAAGCCATGGAGACAGAGGTGGGGGATGCTAGCATGGCGATTCCTCCTCTCCCTTATCTGGGTTAGTTAAACATTTCCAGACTCCAATTCTTCTTCCAAACCGTCTCCGCAACACATTTAGAATCTCAATGTCATCGATGGTCTTATGTATAGGAGTAATCATATTTAAGAAGCTTGAGGATTCAACATGTAATCACAGGGAGAAAATGGAAGTGAGTTCTCAAGATTCTCATTTTATGTCAAGCCACCAGACAACCTCCTTCCACCATCTCTTCCTCTACTTTTCTGACTATAGGATATCTTTCTCTAGATACTCTAAAGATATTCCTTCTTCTCCTCCCAGGGAATTATCACTAATTTTTCTGGTCATCTATGGGATAGCTCTTCCTGTGGGTTACATTTGCTTGGTTTCACTTGATATTTCTAAGTCTTAGTTCTCTGCAGAGTTCTGCCTTACACCAGAGAACTATGATTCTAGGGTATTGTTATGGGCAATTGAAGATTCCTAGGTAAGAACCTCTGCAAACAGGCTATTTGGAAACCCGGAGGTAGAGTCACATAATTAACTCTTACAAAAATATTTTGGCTATTTTTGGCATCTCTACAATGCACAATGCAAAAAACACTTAAAAAAATTAAGTTTCTATTTAAAAACTTCATTTGTGTATTGAAGTGTTATAAGGTCTATTTAAAATTGGTTCTAAACATCACTCCAGGAAGTACAAAGCAGAGCTCTGCAGAGGCAGAAAAAAATTATTTCTAAGCTCTATGAGGGAAGGAAGGGACCTTGACTCTTTGGTCATCATTTTGTCTCTATGGCCTAAATATGTACCTAACCTGCTAAACATATTCAATTAATGCTACTTGACTGACTAGTAAAAAGGATCCAAGGAACTGCAGTTCTTGCTTAGCCGACAGTATAGTTAGGGGGCTAATAGCTTAGACTCTGGAGTTTGACCCAATCAGATTTTTGTGCCAGCTCTTGGATGCATAGGTTTGAGCAAGTTGATTACTATATTGAAGTACCGGTTTTTCATCTGAAAAATAATAATTGAATTAAGCCTAGCTCATAGGGTTGTTGTGGGTAATGACTGAAATAATAAAATCCCTAGTATACATTTGCACCTCAAAAGTCTTAGTATAAATGTAAATATTTTACATGTATAAAATGTAAATATTTTACATTATTTCTAATGTCTGTAAAGGAAAGTCCAATCAGAAAGAAAATGTTAATGTCCACGAAAGGATGCTTGCCTTATTGAAAGATTCTGCATTCTGGATGGGAGACCTTTAGATTTTGCATAATGAACAAGATTTGTAATTTTTGGAACTCCCAACTTGGAGCCTTGGTGAGGTTGAGTGAATTCCACATCAGAGCCGATACTGGAAGGCCCCTTTGATCTAGCTAGTGTGTCCTCTTGGTATTGAGCTCATATAAACAACTCAAGAGAATGTAACCCATTTCTTTTCTCTTTTTTCTAGAACAAAGGGATCAATAGATTTTCCAGGACACCTTCTAACTCCTGACTACGTTTTCCTTATGGGGAGTGCTATGCTTTCATAAACAATCTTTACTGCATTCTTGCTCCAGTTGTGCAAGGTAATATAAAACCTCATGTCGCATAACATGTTCTGTCATACATAATCTTACCCCACTTGGACCGAACTCCAATTCAATTCCAGATTATAAAGAACCTCCTGTTAGACACCGCATTTTGAGATAATTCCATTTGCATAACGTGTGAGCTAGAACCATTTGGGATTATAGAAAAATAGTCCCTTCCTACTTTGTCCTTTGTCTAAACTCTGGATCTCTTCTCTGATAGTATTCGAACAATGCCACGACGGATCTCCTTAGTCTTAATGCTGTACACAATGGGGTTGACAATGGGTGGGAAGAATAGGTAAGCATTGGCCATCATAGTATGCAGCACAGGGGACACATGGTGTCCAAAGCGGTGCACCATTGACAAGCTAATCATAGGCACATAGTAAGCAAGCACAGCACAGACATGTGAGCCACATGTGTTGAGCACCTTCCTGCGCTCCTCCCCAGTGGCAATATTCAAGACAGTGTGGAGTATAAGCCCATAGGAGACTACAATGAGCAGAGAATCCAGCCCAAACGTGGAGATAACAATGAAAAGCCCATAGATATTGTTGATAAAAATGTCTCCACAAGGTAGATGGATAAGGTTGGGGTGGAGGCAATAGGAATGAGAGAGGGCATTATGGCCACAGAAGGGCAGGCGCCGTAAGAGCATGGGTAATGGGGCCATGAGCATAATGCTTTTCAGCGCAATGACAGCTCCTGTGCCAAAGATGCGGGGCAATGTTAGGATGGTTGTATAGCGCAGTGGGCTGTAGATGGCCACAAATCGATCCATGGACATGGCCAGCAACACAGCTGACTCCATAATAGAGAAGGAATGAATGGAGAACATCTGGAGAAGACATGCATTAAAACTAATTTCAATGGTGTCAAAAAGGAAAATGCCTAGCACTGTAGGCAGAGTGGATGCAGAGACACCAATCTCAACCAGTGCCAACATGGAAAGAAAGAGGTACATGGGCTGGTGTAGGGCAGTATCTGTTCTGATGACGTGAAGAATGATGCCATTCCCAAGGAAGATGATAATGTACATCAAGCTGAAGAGAATGGATGTCCAGATGTGCTCTGCCTCCAGCCCTGGGATGCCAACCAGAATGAACGTTGTAGGTAAGAACTCCAAACAGCTACTGGAGTTCTTCATGTTGAAATCTCATCCATGAGATCAGTGTTACCTTGAAAATTAGAAATAAACTAGTGAGATAACATTATAATAGAAAAAGGCGTATGGGCACTGAGGAAGGAAAGAAGAAAACAGAGCTCATAGATATTGGTGGCTAAAGGTCTCATGACTGAAAATTGACTGATGACCACTATCAGGAAATTCCCACTGTTAAGGGGTTATAGTTTCCATCAGAGAGAAGTTCAAGGACAATAGAAAAGTATCTCTGTAAATTGTAGTTCATTGTGGATCTACTAAGAGATAAATGGCTGCCTTGTCTTGGTATGGATATGCCTGACATGTCCCATATTGTGGTTGGTATAGAAAGTTTCTAGGGAGAGAGGCATGTGTAGACAATCTCAGCATAAAATATGGGCCAATGTTAAGAATAGGTCAGGAGAGATATTACTGGTAAATATATAGATATAAGGCAAAGAACAAACAGTACATAAAAACAACTGAAATACCTAAAAATGAATATAGATATATAAATAATTGAGATCTATAAGAAGGCTGAGAAGTGGCAGTGACCAGAACCTGGAATAAGTGACTGGAAAATTAAAGTAGAAAAGAGTGGGGCTTGGATTCATACTGGATTTAGCTATTCTGGGCTTTAAAGGGACTAGGAAGCAACTGGAAAGATTACATGTAAAGGATAGAATAAGGCAAGAACCAAGGTTGGTGGATTTGTATATAGACCTTAAGGCTCATGAAAATATTCTGTCATGATATATCTACAATCTTTCAACTCACAATTCTTAAAGACAGACCACCTGATCCACTGAGACTTCTTTCTGGCTCAGATGCACTTCTGAATACATTGCAACAGAAACACTGGCAGGAGAGGAAGGCAACAGAAGTGAGGAGAAGTCTACCTCTCAAAATTGAGTATGTTTTAAACTCAGCACTGTGTGGGACAGCATAGGAACAACGGTAGAATCTTAGGCTGACAGAGTAGGAAAGACTCCTGAAGGTATTTTTTTAAAAAACTTCTTTCACACACACACACACACACACACACACACACACACACACATTTGCTCACACACTTGCATATATACATATTTTCACATGTGGCCGAAGTCCTGAACTCTCCATTCAGTCACTGTTGGACTTACAGGGACCTCGCTAGTACATGCTGGTTATTATTAAGTTCTTCTTTGTCCTGCACATCTACAACTATCAGCACTCTTTTATGCCATGTACCATGCAGGACCCTGGCAATGCAGAGTCCTGCCTCTACTCAAAAAATCTCTGTAAGTTTCAACCGCAGGTCAACGAACACGTCTTCTCCCATGAATATTTAAATACCATCATCAGATACCCTGAAGTTTTCTCTCTAAGCTAATTATGTAGTTAAGTACTACAAAAGAAAAGTTTAAGATACAATGAGAGAGACCTGGAAGGAAAAGTCTAACTTATTTTTAAAAGTCAGGGAAAGCTTTCCTCAGAAAATGGTATTTTGGCTGAGAGCTGAAGAATTAATAGAGTTTTTCCAGTCAAAATGGAGAGTTTGGATGTAATATGACACAGAAAATATTACGACAGTGGATATGTAAAACTCTACTTTGACATGAAAGAAGACATAGAGAAATGGAAACAGTTGATGTGCTAAGATATTAAAATTGTTGATGTTTTTTATAATTTTTGCCTTCATGAAAATATGAGAAAAATTTTTTAAAAAAGGTCCATTGTCTGCCTAAATACAGGCTCCCTGTGCACCTCTCATGGTTTGATTCAACTTATCTCAGCAAACGTTAGCTTAGGGAAAACTGTGCCATGGACTGTGCTCAAATTCAGGGTAGGTAAATTCAGGGACAAATTCTTGACCTTCAGAAATACACATGTCAGAAATTCCCATGGCTGAGGGAACTGAGGGTCACTTCCATTTCCCACTTGTTATGGCCTTTTCCATGTTCTCTCCTTACCTCCGAAAGCCCAATGTATCTCTTTTAGATCAAATATTGATCTCCTTGGGCTGAGAAGAGCTCTTGCACGTGATTCACTGTGTCACTATTGATCCGATGCACCATATTTTTATTGATATTATTTAATGAATGACTGAGATTGGAAATATCAGTTATTATTGTCTGATTCATCTCTCCTGCTTTTCCAGCCTTTTCCTGTTTCCCGCCAGCCTTCCCTGTTTCCTTTTCCTTCCCCCCCCTTCCAGCCTTCCAGCCTTTTCCCTGAGCGTTTTTTTATGCGCCCGGTTCTTTCTCTCTCTCTCTCTCTCTCTCTCTTTCTTTCTTTCTTTCTTTCTTTCTCTCTCTTTCTCTTTCTTTCCCCCCTCTCTCTCTTTCCCTCTCTTCCTCCCTTCTTCCTTCCTTCCATCACTTTTGCTTTATTGCATCCTTCCCATCCTCTACCTTCAGAGTCTTCACAGTCAAACAGGGATCAGATCTCCTTCAAAAAGATATTCTCTTGAGTTTAGGATTTGTATAACAAGAATATTTTAGGTTGGGAGGAGTAAAAAAAGACTTATTTAGTCTAAGCTCTCTGTAATAGAACACAACAAATCAGCAGAAAGAGAAGAATGTGGTGCAGTGAATACTATATCCTTGGACATAGATGGAATTGGAGATGAATGCTATGTGCAGTATAACTTTACCTACTTAAGCTTTGTGCAGATTTGTTTCTTTAATTTTAAACATAGAGATATTAATACCTACCTCAGAGAATGGTTCTGACAATTTCATGTGGGACTTAAGCAATCAGTGAGTGTTTATGTCCCCCATTCTTTCTGCCTTCTCTCTCAGGCATTCTCAAAAGGGATCAGTCAAATTCAGATTATCCTCAAATTTCTGTTAATAATGATCTCCCCTTGTCATTGCCTTAATGATACTCAGAACTCATTTTTGAGGGAGACAAGGACATAACTTACAGATGAGCATATAAACAGGATATATGCACTGTGTAACTAACTCAAGATATTATGATGGCAAAAATATTTCTAGAATCTGACATTTTCCTCTAGTTTTGACCTGCCATCAAGTTTAAGAAAAGCTTCCTCTTGTTCTGTCTGTTCTATCTATCACACAGATTCAGGAAGCTAGGGGAGTGATCAAGGAAAGTCTAGAGAGCTAATTTTGGGGTAGAGTTGGGACTCCTTCTGGAAGCTGTTTTAGGAGATTATGGGACTGAACACTCACCACAAGCAGAACTGACCTCTGAGCTCACTTCATCAAGTCCATGGCATCTCGAGTCCTAGGGCTGTAATGCTGCTTCTCTCTTTGTAAACTGATCTGCTCTGGGATGGGGAGGAGTGGAGAGGGTTCCCTGAGGAGCAATTACCCAGGTAACTACATCACCTCTTTGCAATGTCCAGAGACTCTAAGGGAAAAAAGTAAGGGTGTAGAGTCAGTACCTCTGTGAAATGAGTATAATAATATTATTCACCTACAGAGAAATAAAATAATTCATATGTGTAAATTGCCTAGAAAAGTGTCTGGTTCATAAAAAGTCCACCATAAGGGTTAGCTAATATTGTAACTATTATTTCCTGGAGAAAAAATATATTGATCTACTATGGCTTATCAACTATCACTCTAACAAACATGCATTTACCAGTAAAGAGCAGGGCACAAAACTTTTGGTATCCAGAGAACATCAAGGGTGTATAATATCAAGAGATGACAGAGTCCAAGGGGTTAAGCAATTATGAGAAAATTGCCAGATTGGGTTGGGGCAGGAGAGGGGAAGATTAATCAGAAAGATATAACAAATAGAACTCCCACTACAAGGTGACTAGAGAGAGTTAGCAGAAAATGAGTATATCCAGAACCCAATACTAAAGAGGATTTAAAATTGCAGAATCAGCGAGTTTGGATTATTTGTAGGTGTCTGGTTTGCTGGCTTATTTTCTGACTGACAATAGAAAAAAAAATGATTTGACTTAAAAATCCACCATGACCTATTAATAGGACTTTTAAAAGTTGTTCTGAAAATATATTTTTTTGTGCTGCTGTTTTAACAAGAAAGAAAGGAGCTCTGTGTAATTGGTAAGAAGATGCTTTAAATGACATGTTACATGGATAGATTAGATCTAGATACAAATAAAGTCAAGAGTGAGCTGAGACTTGGAGAAATGGATTAAGTGAGACATGGTTATAATACAGTCAAACAAATCTAGTGTGAATAAAATGTGATACACGTACACAATAGAATATTACTCAGCTATAAGAAAAGATGAAACACTGCCATTTGTGACAACATGGATAGATCTTGAGATTATCCTGCTAAGCGAAATAAGTCAGACAGGAAAAACTGAGAACTATATGATTTCACTCATATGTAGGATATAAAACTGAAAGCAACAAATGAACAGGACAAAGAAAAACTTTAGACACAGACACAGTTTAGTGATTATCAGAGGGAAAGGAGGAAGGGGGGAAGTAGATAAGGGTACAGGGGGTTAGATATATGGTGGCAGAGATTTGACTTTGAGTGATGAACACACAATGCAATATACAGATGACATGCTATTGAATTGTATACTTGAAACCTCTATAATTTTATTAACTAATGCCACCCCAATAATTTAATTTAAAAAAATGAGGGAAGTTAGGAGATAAATGACCAGAAAATGAACGGAAAAAAAATACTTCTGCCTCATGACTAGGTCTAGAATATGGCCATGTAGTGAGAGAAGCCAAAGTAGAATTGAATTCAACTTTATTGCAATTGAAGAAAATTAGAAGCTGTGATGTAAGATCATTGAATGGATGATACATATAGACACTGGGATCAATTTGGAAAGCTGATATATTTTCCCCCAGATGTCAGTGCCTGTTGTAAACATTAGCAAAAATACACACATGAAGGAGGTTGTCATTTTCCATTATAAATTGGGATTGCGTTCTGGAATATATTTGGTCAAATTTTTCTTTACAAATTTCCAGCACTCTTAACGCTCATTATACTTTTAAACATTGCTTTTCTCTTGACCAATATATGAAAATTAGTGTTTATTTTTATTATAATTTATTTTAAACTTATTGTAATTGCATTTTTTATAATTTATTATTATTACGTTTATTATAGTTTTGTTTATTAACTATGGTACTCAATTAAGCCATACCAAGAACAACACCTCACACCTTTCTCAGAAAGACACATTACATAACACTGCAACTAATGAAACAGAAAATATTTGCAATGTTTCTGTGAGAAATGTTTGCCCACCAACTTATTTTTCAGCTGTGCAATAACTTACTGAGGAGAATATACATTAATGGGAACATTGAGATGGAATTTATGGTTTTAAAAAATGGAGGCTATACTTTTCTGCAACAAGGAAACAGGAATTATATAATTTATATTTTAAAAAACATTAGGAATTTTGAAGCATCAAACAGTATATTTTTGTATTCCGTATCTCACATGAAGTTTTACCATAATTAATAAAAAGCAGCAAAATCCCAATACTCCACACATGTAAACGCACACAACACATATTTTAGTTTACACTATCAGAAATATATTTGCATTGTGTGTAGACCTTCATTTTACATAAATTTTATTCATTTTGAGATAATCATTTAGTCATGCATTTTCTCTGTAGTTTAGCCAAAATCATCCTTCCATCTATCTATCCATCCATCTATCCATCTATCCATCTATCTAATCTATCTATCTAAGATACAAGTTTCTTTAAGAAAAAAATGCCATTGTATTGTATTGTATTGTATTTTATGTTTTATTTTAAGACCAGTTAAAAATAACTGGTAAAAACTTTTGACACAATGGAAATGCCTGCAGTAAGACAACAATGGGATATCTCACTTATCCTAGAAAAATAAATTGAATCTTTCATAAAGTTGGTCCCATGGGCTTAATGGGATAGATCAAAGAAAAAAATCCCTAAAATTGACACACACACACACACACACACACACACACACACAGCCATAATGTTAATTTCTAGCCATGTGATATTTTAGGTTTAGTAGGTTATTCCTGCACATAATGAACTTATGATTTTTTTTATTGTATTCCAGAACTTTGTATTAGTATTAATTCTCTTCAATTTCTTAAAATGCTTTAAACAGATTTTGACAACTATTTAACATTTTTCATAAGTGTTTCTTATAATGTAATATGTCTTAAATGTCCACAAATTTAAATTTCTTCTTGGAGGACAAGGAAAATTTGTTCTTTCAATCTAGATCAATAAAATAATGAGGTTATCATATAGATGTCACCACTGCCAATCATCGCCGCATCAGCAGAATTATAAAAAAGATTAGAATAACTCATTCTCCTCCCCTTTAAAGCAGACACTGAGATGTGGACCAAGGATATGTACACAGCACCTAGAAGAACATTATCTGTACTACTCTTAGTATGTTAAAGAAAGAGTCATGTGGCACAGTAAGTTGTTTGGGAAAAGCATCTTCATCTTAGTGAATGTATTATTCTTGATATTTTTAAAACAATATATATATATATAAAGTGAGAACTCTTTTTGTTCTTCTTTTTCCCATTGCATATTCTTCCAAAAGAACTGTTATCGTTATCAATTTTTTTACACGCATAAACTAATCAATATTTTCATGTGATTAAATGTTTTACAAAAGGTTTTATCAAATATATGTATATATGTGTATGTATATATATAATTTGCTATTTCTTGCTTAAGGCTTGAGCACCCTATCAAACTGTAGAATGCTCCACAAGATCTTAACTTATTTAACTATTTACATACTGATGGACACTTAGTTTTTTTTTTAATCTTATTGAAAACATTGCTGAAGTAAAAAATTTTATTCAAGTCTCGTGTTCGTGAATAAGCATCAGAGTATGAATCTAGAGCAGTGCTAAGAATTGAAATATCTGGGTGAAAGAAAGAGCATGCACATTTTAAGTTGACATATACAGCAAGATAGATGATATAATACTATACAATTCTATTTTAGGTTACAATATCTAGAATAAGAAAATGTACACTGTCTAAACATTTTTCAAGCTTTCTGAGTTTTACAAGGTGATAAGCTCTCCCTCCTTTCCTGAATCACCTTTGGTGGTGCAAATGACTGGCTTTAAGGTAACAATCTCATCGTCACTGATCCTTTTATTATTTTCTTTGAAGAAAGAGTCGAATTAGTCCCTGGCGAATCTGCTTGGCCCTAACACTGTAGATGATGGGATTGAGCACAGGAGGCACCAGAAGATAGACGTTGGCCAGGAGCAGACGGACAGCAGGCCCAGTGTGCTTCATGAAGCGATGTACCAGAGCCACGCTGATCATGGGCACATAGTACACAAGGACTGCACAGATGTGTGATACGCACGTGTTGAGGGCCTTCCGCTGCTCCTCCCCAGACGTAATGCCCAGCACTGTGTAGAGAATCAGCACATAAGAGATGATGATGAGCAGCGAATCCAGACCGAAAGTGGAAGTAACGATGCAGAGCCCCAGAATGCTGTTGAGACGAGTGTCCGCACAGGGCAGTTGGATTAGATCAGAGTGGAGACAATAGGAGTGGGAGAGGATGTTGTGGCCACAGAAGGGCAGACGCTTTAGAAGAAATGGCAGTGGGAGCATGAGCATCACACTCTTTAGTCCAAGTGCAGCACCAGTACCAGCAATACGGGGCAGGGTCAGGATGGCAGTGTACCGCAATGGGTTGTAGATGGCCACAAAGCGGTCCACAGACATGGCCAACAGAACTCCTGATTCCATGATAGAAAATGAATGTATGGAGAACATCTGCAAAAGACAGGCTTCAAAGCATATTTCATTGGTACCAAAAAGGAAGATGCCCAGCACTGTGGGCAGCGTAGAAGCAGACACACCAAGCTCTGCACAGGCCAGCATAGCTAGGAATAGGTGCATTGGCTGGTGCAGAGAGCTGTTTTTCTTGATCACTGCTAGTATCAAGGTATTCCCCACAAGGGCCACAAGATAGATGGAGCAGAATGGGAAAATAAGCCAAGGATACAGGGCCTCCAGACCAGGGAGACCAGTCAGCAGAAAATATTTTGGGGTGAATTGACTGCTGTTGAACATTTTCTTATGTCTGGAATCAGGTGACTTTGACCTAGGCAGGTGCCAGGGATACAACCTGGAGTGAGACACATAATGGTTAATAGACCTACAAATATCTGAGAAGGACTCACAAATATCTCTGCCTAGTACAAGCTGCCAATTTATATCCCTCTTCTTATCTGTAATCAGTTCCATTTGGTCTTCAGCACTAAACAAAAATGTTGAGTCATGACTTGCAAATAGGCATATCTCCAGAATAAGGATATCTAGTAGGAAACTAATCTCCATACTGGTTTCACTGTGTATATTTGGTAGGAATTGAACGTTTCTCATTTCTCTATCAAGAGATGTTATTGTGGGAAGAAAAAAAAATGGTGTAGGTGATAGAGGTTCTGTTCATCCCTCTGGAGACCAAATCAAAGTTGTGATGGAAACAAGGAGCAGCAGCAAGGAAAAATCGCCTGGGATGAATAAGCCATACAACTAGGGAGAAATCTAAGAAATCACCCTGCAATGGCAGAAGGTAGGGTGGAGTGAGGACATGGGGCTGCTGGGTCTCCAGCAGCTGAGTGAGACGGAGGCTGCAGCAGTGGCAGAAGCCTCTTAAAGGGCCACATCTGTGATCGGATTTTTGTGGTAATGGACCTGCTGACTCTAAGCACCAATGCCGATTAGGCTGTGCTCAGGGAGCACCAGGGACTTACAGGGAGACATTGTTGGAGTGAGGGCCGAGGCAAGACTTGCTCTGTACAGAAGTGCCTGCAGTATATATTGTTCCATGTTGAGCCCTCCCCTATACCAGTGTGCCTGACACAGTGCCGCCATAACCTTGTTATAACAGGTTGCTCCGCCCAGAGGATTCCCTGAAACCCCGCCTCCCCCAACTCGTGGCTCCACCTAAGTCACATCCAGGTATATCCTCAGCAAGTCAGGTGCTCCATGCTGAGCAGCATCTAGACTCACACTGGAGGCAGTTGGCCTTGGTTTCTGGTGTGGCCTTTTGAGGCAACTATAAACACAACATCAGTGAATTGCTTGCTGAATCTTAACAGGTGGCCCCGGAGGGGTAAAGGCCTGGGTTAAATTTGGCCTGCAGCTGAACCCCTCTTAGGACTGTGCCACTGGACACCTACTTCACAAATCCACACTAATAAGATGAGAAGACTTAGGAGCTTTGCTTAGTACATAGAAACCGACATGCAAAGGCAACCAAAATGGGAAGACAAGGAAGCAGAAACCACATGAGAGAACAGAACAGAAATCTAGATATAAAGGAGTCAAGTAATCTAACAGATGCAGAGTTCAAAACACGGGTTATAAAGATGTTCAATGAACTTTTGGGAAGTGTAGATAAATTCAGTGAGAACTTCAACAAAGAGATAAAAAAACGTAAAAATGGAAATGGAAATTATAAAAGAGAATCAGTCTGAAATGAAGAACACATTATCTCAGATGAGAAGTGTATTAAAAGGAATAAATAAAATGAATAAGGAAAAGGATCAAGTGCCCTATCTAGAGGTCAGGAAAGCCAAAGACATGCAATAAGAATGGCAAGAGATAAGATGCCAAGACTACAAAAATAATTTAAGGAGCATATAGGATACTATTAAGGGTCTAAATATTCATCTGGTCAGCATAACTGAAGAAAATCAAGATGTTGAACAACTGTTTGAAGAAATAAAGATGGAAAACTTTCCTAACCTGGTGAAGGAAATAGACATAAAACCCCAGGAAGCTCAAAGAATTCCAAAAATCAGAGATACAAAGGGGCCAACACCAAGACACATTATAATTAAAATGCCAAAGGTTAAATACAAAGAAAGAATATTAAAAGCAGCAAGAGATAATCCGATAGTTACCTATAAGGGAACACCCATAAGACTGGCAGCTGATTTCTCAAAAGAAACTGCATGTCAGAAGGGCTTGGTAAAACATATTTGACAGGATGAAGACCCAGGGTCTACAATCAAGGATACTTTATCCAGCAAAGCTATCATTTAGAGTTGAAGAAGAGATAAAAAGTTTCCCAGACAAAAATAAGCTAGAGGAATTTATCACCATCAAGCCAGTATTACAGGAAATATTGGAGGGACTTCTTTAAAAAGAAAAAAAGAAATGTATCAAAAACAGGAATAAAGATGTTTTACTAGGGATTTTGGGAAACATGGCGGAGAAACATCCTCAGATCTCTCTCCTTGAAACAACAAGCTGAATATCTAAAACTGAACAAAAAACACCCAAACTGTACACCAGCATGTCTGAGCGTGGGATCTGCACATAAGAACTACCACAGGTCAGAACCCCAGGTTTTGGGTGGTAGACTGAGAGAAATAAAGAAGCTGCCTCTCGCAGCCTCCAGAGCTCCTTGCAGGAGGAGAGGGAGCAGTGAAGGTGCAGCGACTTCCCTGAAGAGCTATGCCTGGAAGTGCCATCACTTCTATGCAGCCAGCAGCAGGGCCCAGTCATCAGGGCAGAAAACAGAGAAGCAGGACAGGACCACAGAAAAACAACAGTTGATTTTTACCAATCCCAGTTGCAAAACTGAGGCTGAGCAGCAGCCCCCAACCCCCAACCCAGAGGGCCTTTCCCGCATACCCTCCAAGACTGAACACCATGGAACTCCAGGGGAATCTGAACAAATGCTACCGAAACTGTTGCTAACACTGACAGGGACTGAATGAGAGTAACTAGTGTGATTAAATATCTACAAGAAAATAAAAAAAGACATTATTTAGGCTTCATATAAAGCAGGGATCCAAGAACCATAGACGCTACCTACTGGAAATCAAAAGAAAAGCGCCTTCTTTGCAACAGGCTAAAGAGAGACCTTTATGTAATAAATCTTCTTTCTAGAAAAAAAGTAGAATACATTTCCATTAATGCCCAAGCAGAGAAATAGTCCATTAAATACCATGAACAACCAAGGTGACAAGGCATCTCAGAAAGAAAGAGAAAAATCTCCAGAAAATAAGCTTACAGACATAGAAATATGCAATTTAAATGACAGGGAATTTAGAATGGTACTTCTGAAAAAACTCAGTGAGTTCCGAAACGAATCATATCACCGATTTCAGGAATTGAACAAACAACTAGATGAGCAGAACAAGGAGATTGACACCCTCAAGAAGAACAGAATAGATCTTCTGGAGATGAAGAACACACTGCAAGAGTTGAAAAATGAAACAGAAAGCTTGGGAAATAGAGTTGACTAAATGGAGGAAAGGATCAGTGATATCTAAGACAGAAATCTAGAAATAAATCAGAAGGAAGAAGAGAGAAACCAAGAATGAAAAATAATGAAACAGAAATTCAAGAACTAGCTGATACCATCAGGAGATGAAATAAGAATAATGGGCTTTACCGAAGGCGAGGAAAAGGAGCACGGACTAGAAAGCATTTTCGGCCAAATAGTGGATGAGAATATTCCAAATCTAAGGAATGAGCTGGAGCTTGGAATTCAAGAAGCCAACAGAACACCTAATTGTCTCAACCCAAAAAGGCCTTTGCCAACATATTGTATTAAAGTTATCGAAAATCAATGACAAAGATAGACTTCTTAGGGCAGCCAGGGAGAAGAAAACGGTAACGTATAAAGGAAAACCCATTAGATTATCATCAGACTTCTCTGTGCAGACTTTACAAGCCAGAAAGGAATGGAATCAAATATTTAAACTATTAAGTGAAAGGAACTGCCAACGTAGAATAAGGTATCCAGCTAAGCTATCCTTTAGATATGGAGAAATTAAGACGTTTCCAGAATTCCCCACTACGAGGCCGGGCGCTACAGGAAATACTGAAAGGGGTCAGCTCACCTAAAACAAAATGACAAAAAACAAACAAACAGAAAAAGCCATAATTGGGAGTAAAATGACTATCAGGCAAATAGAAGCAGAGGAGTGCAATCCTTACCAAGAACAGGGCATTATGAGCTTAAAAAATAAGATAATAGTTATCGCAAGATAGTAATGAAAGTTCAGCATATGTAAAAACAAATTGAGATAACAATGACTGAAAAGGGGAGGATTCAAAGATCCAAATTAGCAAAGGAGAATGGAGATAAGGCACTCACAGAAGAAAAGGGATGACTTTATATATAACTATCCTTTTCATATTCATAATGGTAACTACACACTAAAGAGTCAACACTGAAGTATATAACATAAAACAAGAAGAACCAGAGACAAAACCCACAAAAGCCAACCAAAATAAAGAAAACAGAAGCACAAAGACAAGGAAGCAATGGAAACACCGAGCTACCAGAAAGCAAATGATAAAATGACTGTAAGAAGACCTCATATTTCAATAATCACCCTAAAAGTAAATGGACTGAACTCTCCAATAAAAAGGCACAGAGTTACTGAATAGATCAAAAAACAAAACTCAACCATATGCTGCCTCCGGGAGACACATCTCAGCTCCAAAGACAAGTATAGATTTAAAGTGAAAGGGTGGAAAATGATATTTCAAGCAAATGGCATTCAGAGAAAAGTGGGAGTTGCGGTACTAATATCAGATGAAATAGACATCAAAATAAAAAAGGTAAAAAAAGATATCAAGGGACATTTCATAATGATAAAGGGAATCATGCACCAAGAAGACATAATAACACTTATTAATATCTATGCTCCCAATCAGGGATCCTCGAAATATGTAAAGTAATTATTAACAGAACTAAAGAGAGAAACAGACCAAAACACTATCAAAGAAGGAGACCTAAATACCATACTGTCGGATATGGACATATCATCCAAACAGAAAATCAAGAAAGGAAATAACATCCTTAAATGACACATTAGACTAACTGGACATAATTGACATTTACAGAGCCTTCCATCCCAAAATAGCTGCTTATACATTCTTCTCTAGTGCACATGGAACATTCTCAAGAATTGACCATATACTGGGACACAGAGATAGCCTCAACAATTATAAGAGGGTAGAAATCACACCGACTATATTCTCTGATCATAATGCTTTGAAACTAGAAATCAATTGCAAAAAGAAAGCAGGAAGAACCACAAATACATGGAGAATAACTGGGTGAGGCAAGAAATAAAAAGAGAGATCAAGAGATACATAGAAACGATTGATAATGAGAGTATAACATATCAAAACTTTTGAGACATGGCAAAAGCAGTTATAAGAAGAAAGTTCATATCATTACAGGCCTGTCTCCAAAAACAAGAATGAGCCCAAATAAACAACCTAATTCTTCATTTTAAAAAACTTGAAAAGGAAGAACAAATGAAGCCTAAAGTCAGCAGAAGGAAAGAAATCATCAAAATTAGAGCAGAAATAAATGAAATTGAAAACAAAAACAATAAAAAAAATAAATGCAACAAAAAGCTCGTTCTCTGAGAAGATTAATAACATTGACAAACACCTGGCTAGACTCACTAAAGTAAAAAGAGAAAGGACACAAATAAATAAAATCAGGGATGAAAGAGGAGAAATTACGACTGATATTGCTGAAATACAAAGAATCATACAAGAATACTATGAAAAAATATATAACACCAAATTTTATAACCTAGAAGAAATGGACTGGCACTTAGAAAAACACAGCTTTCCTAGAGTGAATCACGAAGAACTGGAAAATCTAAATAGACTGATCAGCAATATGGAAATTAAAATAATCATCAAAAAGTTACCAAAAAGTAAAAGTCCAGGACCAGATGGCTTCACCAGTGAATTCTACCAAACATTGAAAGATTTAATACCTATTCTCAAACTCTTCCAAAAATTCGAAAAGGAGGCAGTATTTCCCAACTCATTTTATGTGGTCAATATTACTCTGATAACAAAACCTGGTAAAGATTACACAAGAAAAGAAAACTACAGACCAATCTCTCTCATGAACACAGATTCAAAAATCCTAAATAAGATACTAGCGAATGGAATACAGTTACATCAAGTGGGCTTCATCCCAGAGGCACAGGGATGGTTCAACATATGCAAATTAATTAACGTGATATACCACATAAACAAATTAAAAAGTAAGAATCATATGATCATTTCAATAGATGCACAAAAAGTCTTTGACAAGATACAGCATCCATTTATGATCAAAACACTTTAAAAAATTGGCATAGAAGGAAAGTACCTTAACATAATAAAGGCCATCTATGACAAACCCTAAGCCAACATTATACTTAATGGTGAAAAAATAAAAACCTTCCCTCTAAAATTAGGAACAAGGCAAGGCTGTCCACTCTCTCCGCTGTTATTCAATATAACATTGGAGGTCCTAGCACGTGCAATCAGGCAAGAGAAAGATATAAAAGGCATCCAAAGAGGAAACAAAGAAGTCAAACTGTCACTATTTGCGGATGACATGATTATCTATATAGAAAACCCTAAAGACTCCGCAAGAACACTACTAGAAACAATAAACACATACAGTAGTCTCTGGATACAAAATCAACGTTCAAAAATCCATAGCATTCCTATATTCTAATAATGAAGCATCAGAAAAAGAAGTGGAAAAAATAATTTCTTTTGCAATTGCAACAAACAGAATGAAATACCTAGGAATAAATCTAATGAAACATGTGAAAAACTTATATAATGAAAACTACAAGACCCTATTTAAAGAAATCAAAGAAGATACAAAGAAATGAAAAGATATTCCGTGTTCTTGGGTTGGAAGAATCAACATAGTTAAAATGACCATATTACCTAAAGCATTATACAGTTTTAATGCAATCCCCATCAAAATCCCATCAGCATTTTTTCAAGAAATAGAACAAAAAATCATCAGATTTGTATTGGAAGCACAAAAGAACCCACATTGCCAAAGCCATCCTGAGAAAAAAGTACAAGCCTGGTGGCATCACTCTGCTCAACTTCAAATTATACTACAAAGTGACAGTAATCAAAACACAATGGTATTGGCAGTAAAACAGACACTTGGCTCCATGGAACAGAATTGAGAGTCTGGAAGTAAACCCATATTTATATGGGCAAATAATTTTTGAAAGAAAAAAAGCCGAAAACACAGCAGAGAAAGGAAAACCTCTTCAATAAATGGTGCTGGGAGAACTGGAAAGCCATCTGCAAAAGAATGAAACTAGATTGTTGTCTATCGCCATACACCAAAATTAGCTCAAAATGGATTAAGGACCTGAATATAAGACCTGAAACAGTAAAATGCATAGAAGAAAACATAGGAATTAAACTTAGGGACCTGGGACTTAAAGAAAATTTTATTAATTTGACCTCAAAAGCAACGGAAGTCAAAGCTAAAATAAATGAATGGGACTACATCAAACTAAAAAGCTTCTGCTCAGCAAAAGAAATCGTCAATAAGGTAAGGAGAGAACCATGTGAATGGGAAAATATATTTGCAAGCATCACCCTAATATCTAAAATATACAAAGAACTTATACAACTCAATAACAACAAAAAAAACTAAATGATCCAACCAAAAAATAGGCAGAGGACCTGAACAAACACTTCTCCCTAGAGATCATGCAAATGGCCAAAAATTTTTGAAAAGATACTGAAAATCACTAGCTATTCGGGAAATGCAAATCAAAACTATAATGAAATACCATCTTACACTTGTTAGAATAGCTATAATCAACAGGACAAGTAATAACAAATGCTGGAGAGGACGCAGAGAAAAAGGAACCCTCATACATTGTTGGTGGGACTGCAAATTGGTACAGCCACTATGGAAAACAGTATGGAGGTTCCTCAAAATCTAAGAATTGATCTATCATATGATCCAGCAATCCCTCTACTGGATATTTATCCCAAAGACTTGAAAACCCATATCTGAAAAGATATTTGCACACTGATGTTCATAGAAGCATTATTCACAGAGGCCAGGACATGGAAGCAACCAAAGTGTCCTACGATAGATAGTTGGCTAAAGAAGCTGTGGTACATATATACAATGGAATATTACTCAGCCATAAGAAGAGATGAAATACTGCCATTTGTGAATGGCATGAATGGACCAACATGAATGGACCTCGAGATAATCATGCTAAGCAAAATAAGCCAGACAGAAAATGTTGAAAATCACATGATATCACTTATCTGTGGGCTATAAACCTAAAAGCAACAAATGAGCAGGACAAACAAACAGACACTCATGGACATGGACAATGGACTAGTGGTTACCAGAGGGTAGGGTTTGGGAGGAAGGGTAGGTAGATGGTTAAAGGGGGTCTAATATAGAGGGTAGGAGGAGGGTGGGTAAAGGGAATTAAATATATGGTAGGTGAAGGAAACTAGACTTTGGGTGGTAAACACACAATAAAAGATACAGATGTCAAATTATAATGTACACCAGAAAATTATATAATTGTATTAACCAATGTTACTCCGATAAGCTTAATTAAAAAAAAAAAAACCCAAAAAGAGATGTTATTGTGCTGTTTAAAGATGACATCATTGCAAAGACATTGACATAAAAAAATGTTGTAATCTATCAGACATTCTATAAATTCCCTGTTATAGCATTATGGATTTTAAGTGACTGATGTGCACAGGAGTTAAGAATAAAATTGCTTCCATGTTAGTATAAAATTGCTCAAGACTTACAATGAAATCTTCAGACATGATTTTAAACCCTTAATTTCTATTTTTCAGTGGGCAAGTTTTTGAGCTTGATGTTTAAATCTGTAAAATGGGGAAAATCCTACATTTAATAAGTATAATATTATGTAAACAATATAATAATATGTGTAAAATAGTTTTCTAAACTCTGCAATAATCGCCCAGCTATAAGAAAGTAATATCGACTATTGTGGGAGACATCAGATCTTCAGTGAAGAGTTACTTTTCACCAAGGGATAAACTTTAGTGATGACATAAGGATTCCATAATTAGGAACCACTTATGCTGTTGATACTCTGAGCCTGATCTCTTTTAAATTCATATTTGGAGTATATTGCCCCTTTCAAATCAACCCATTCATGCCTCCATTCAGAGTATTAATAGTCTAAGTCATTTACTTTCTGTTTTTAGTGCTTAAGATTTTGATATGTTTCCAACAATTTTCTTGGATTACTGAGCGCTATTCATTTATAATCGTGTACCTTATTTATTGGTCTCAGATTTCACGTTATGGATAATGGAATTTCAGAGCACCGTGTGTGAAAGGGAGACTGCAGACTCTGGGGTCAGATTGCCACAATTGGAATCCTGGTTCAGTCACTTTCTTACTGGCTCTCCATTTTCCTGTCTGCAAAGCAGAGATAATTATAATATGTAGCCCATAGGCTTGTTTTGAGGTTTAAACAAGCTAATGTGTATGGAGCAGTTAGCGTACAATATACTTTCAGTAAACATTAGCAATAGTGAAATAATAATAGTAATGATAAATGTCATCAATATAAGTCAAGCATTTTTTTCTATAATCATTTTTCTTTTAGACTTTTCTCTCCCCATCCTTATGGATAATATGTGTTTTTCTTTCTTTCTTTTTTTTGGCAATGAAGCAGTTTCTTAATTGTTTAAAATTTTCTGACTTGAAGATATTAACTTTCCATCTTTATTCCAGCCTTATTCTACTGAGTCATTACAAGAATCTGGAATGTCTCTAAGAAATCATTTGACCCTGTTTTCTGATGCATAAAGGATATTGCATCTCACACATATTTAAAAAGTCTGCTGTTTTCCACAAGCTCCTCTGAGCATTAAAAAAAAAAGAAAAAAAATGTTTGCATGGAAAATGAGTCACTGTGTAGAACTGTCAGGGCTAAGCATCACCAGCCATATAAACAGATAAGATTTGAGAAAGAATATGCTTGTCGTGATTCAGGTTGTGGGAGGGAAAAGTGGTCTGGGATTCAGCCTAGAGTTTGAGTCTGTCATCTTCACTGTCTATTGGTGAGTGTGTTAAATTTGGAGACATCATGAAAAACGTGAAGAAAACTGATTCTAAAATACATGACATCCCCTGGCACTGCAAACTGGTCTGGTGGAGAGGAAGTTAATGGCATCTGAACATCACCCATCAGTTTGAATTAATAAGGGGAACAGTGATTTTGTTCCCTCTGTTACTGTTAAAGACGAAAGGAAGATTCTTTATAATCCATACATGTACTTTCTTTGAATGGCACACTTTTAAGGCCTATGAAACTGCAATGCAATTTAGCCTCTTAACTTGTCTGTTCTATAAATCCTGACACACTCTATCTTTTCCCCTCTGGTATTTCCTGTGATTTTTTAAAAATTTGTTTTGTTTTTGTTATTGTTGTTTGCTTTATTTTTTTTTTTCCTTTCATAAATACTCTGGCATTCAGTTCAATTAAAAGTTATATTTTAATTAATTAATTAATTAATTAATTTTAGATTTCTCGTTTTATTTTACCACCCACTTATATTTAAGCTCTCAAGTCACAGAAAAAGAAAAAGGTTAAACATGTTCAATATGATTAGACAGCAGCAAAATTAGCAGAACTGTAACCAAATGAAATAAGCCTTTTCTATATAATTTGACATCATTAACTGAGCATACAGAGTAGCTAATATTTCAGCAGGATATTATTATTATGAAGGCATTTGTGTATGGGTGTATGTGTGCCTATGCACATGTGTGTATATATATTATGTGCATGTATGTGTATTATAAATGTCTATATATTATACATGCATGCATATATATTACATATATATAATTTTCTCAGATAATATTACATTGAAATATTCTCCATGAATTAATTCTGCATTAGAAATGTTATCAGCAGTCCCTTCTCATTCAACATAAGTTTTTTTAATATATTCTATGCTAATAAAAATTTATATTTTCAAATAAATACAACTTCCACCATTGTTATAACATCTAGCTCAGATGTTAATTCTGTGATTTCTTTCCTCACTTATGTATAACAGCCTCTGACAGCACTACCGTTTAATCTAGTTTATGTGACTTCTAGTTGTTTGCAAGCTCTTCCAAAGAAGACCTACAGCCTATATTTTAAGCATATCACCAGGGCTTAAGAAATGGGAAGAAAGATAGTGAATAGGTAAAGCAGGAAAGAAGGTACATACTAATATACAGTGTTATCTTTTAGGCTTGGAGTTTGGGGAGAAAAGTACTTTATCTTCTTTTATAAAATGAGAGCATCTCAGAACAAAAACCCTTCATTCAGTTCACCTGAATAGATTTCTCATCCTCCTGATCCCATAGACTACACTTCCAAGCAAACTCCACTTCTCCTCTGTGAAGGCCCACCTGCCTTTCAATGTATTTGGTCTCAGGCCTGGTCTCCAGCTCACTACCTGGAGGCAGAAGCTGACTGGTCTTCTTGACTTCTTATCATAACTCCAGAATTAGCTCTTTCTTTCCCCCATTTTTGCCAGTCAGTCCTTGGAAACATAGGCAAACCAGTCTCAGAAGATCATACTGCCTCTGGGCCTGCAGAAATAATTGTATCTCAGGAGATGCTCTCTGGGGAGTCATAAGGCAAATTATGAGAAAACACAGGACAAGAGGACGCATATGTATGTGTAGGTATATATGTATATGTCTATATGAGCATGTAAACATACACATGAACACACGCATATGCATACATGTGTGGGCAGCTATATGTATAACCATGCTCCTTGATGTAGAATTCATGTTTGCAAGTTTGCATGAATCTATGAACATGCATGTCTTCTCACAAATATGTTTACCATTAAATGTAGGTGGTGATATGACGAATAAAGTCCTTGAGTTGCTAACCTAAGGAAAGAATCCCCAGATCTGAGTAAAAGTTGAGAATAAGTATACTTGCTTCAATGGGCAAAAAAGAAAATTTAACGAGAAAACTTAATTGGACAAATATAAAAAACAGTAGGCACTTAAAACATGTGATTATACTTCATCACAAGCAGAATCTCACTGCCAAAGAAATCATTCCTACTTTCCTTTAGAATTACCCCTCGATCTTCTCAACTCTGCTCTTCCTCTTGCCTTTATCCCTAGATCGCTTTTGATATCTTGTTTTGAACCAGGCACTGACTCTGCTAATGGCCCCCTCAGCCATCAGTATGAGATCTAGTCCTAAACACATTCTCCATAGACAGTCATCTCACCTAGCCTCCTCTGACCTAGAATCCCCATATCCAGATCAGACAGTTCTTTGCGGCCTGAGTTATCATGGTGATTTCCTCACTTTAAGCTTCTCAGTTGCTCCTGCGTTCTGAATTATCACCAAATCATTGAAAATTAGCTGTATGACACTTATTGTAGTGTCCTTGATCATATTGTAATCTAAAGACTCATAAATAGGGTCCCTTACTTGGCCTGGTTGCCAGGGAAAATATCCATGGATTTCTCCAACAACAGCAACTTAGATTCATTTAGGTGATGAAAATATCATACTTCTCATCGTCTTTTTAAACCTGGTGTCATTTATGATCCTTGTATCCCAAATCTAGAGGTGATGGCTAAGCAACTCTATCAAGATGAGGAAGTCTTTTGGCAAAATTGAATATGTACTCAGCACTAGGTTTTCCAACAAACCATTTAGGGGTAAGGTTTCCCATTCTTCCTCCATAGCTACCACAATCTGCACCCTGAGAAGAATTCCATTCTATTTTCCCTGAAATTAAACAGAGATTAAGTGATCTGTTTAATAACAGCTAATTTGTGTGGAGCACTTATGTTCCAGCTATAGCTTAGAGTCCTATTCTGAGTCTATCCTCCTAGTTTATGTAAACATAACAAATCTATTAAACAAGAATAAGAACATATGTTTTGTACATGAGAATCAAGAAAAGATAAATATGTCATGGACAAATGACTAGGTTAAGAGCTGAAGCAAACACATTTTATAATAACAAATTATTTTAACTTATTTTATTTCTCAGGCTGCTTTCTAATCATCGTACTTCAAGAGCCTGACTGGAGGGAGCCATTGTTATTTCTATATTCTTAACAATGCTTATTTAAGTGACAGCTCTTAGAAATATTTCCCAACTGCTATTAAATTGTTATATGCTTTATGGACATCCTGATTTCGTAGGTGAAGAACCTGGGTCTTAGGATTAGCAAATTTAAAACCATGTTAACTCATTCTTACAATGGTAAGCAAAAATCACAATTCAGCTATTAATTTATTGTTATTGTATTAATTATCCTTTGAAATTATATATATTTTTTAAATTAACCTTCCCTGTAGTCTTCTTTGCTAAATTGTACACTTCTAACAGAACTGTAAATGTTATGTTTTTTTTTTGGCATTCTGTTTAGGAACATCTCACCTTTCTTACTTTCCCTAAATGCTATTTCCATTTTCATGAATTTAAATGCCAGTTATATGCTGAACTCACAAAATTACAAATCTAAGCTCCAAACTCAAACATCCAGATAAAAACTGACCTCACCTATTGATGTCTTACAGACATTTCAAACCTAATATGTTAATAACAATGTTCTTAATCTTATTTTCTAGTTCTTTCTCCACAACGTCAATTTTTCTCACCTCATTGAATTGCATCACCATCTACTTATTCATGCCTGTTGTCTGTGAATTATCTTTGATTTGTCTCTTTGCTCATAATCATATCTAACCAACCAAGTTCTCTAGTTCTATTTTTAAATATTGCTTTTTTAAAATTAAAGTATAGTTGACATACAATATTACATAATTTCAGATGTACAACATAGTTATTCAACATTTTATATACCTTATGGAGTGATCACCACAAAAAGTTTAGTAACCATCTGTCATTGTACGAAGTTCTTACAATAATAGTGACTATGTTCCCGATGCTGTATTATCACATCCCTATGAGTTATTTATTTTCTAACTGGAAATTTGTACCTCTTATTCCCCATCAGCTTTTTATACCCCCGACCCCTACAACCATCAGTTTGTTCTCTATATTTATGAGTCTGTTTCTGTTTTGTTTATTTGTTTTGTTTTTTAGGTTTCACATATAAATGAAATCAGAAGGTATGTGCCCCTCTCTGACTTTTTTTCCCAGTTTCACTACTGGTGTGGATTCCTGAATTAATTAATATTTTTAAACTTATTTTTAAAATTAAGAATTAACTATGTACCACTCACTGTGTTAATATGATAAGAAAATAAAAAAAAACATACATAATGATGGTTTTACTTATTACTAACATACTATCTATGTCACAAATCTACTAACTAAACAATTCACTTCTTCCTTGAGCCAGTTTTGTCATCTGTAACAAACATACCTCACTGGGATGTTCTGACAGTTAAATGAGATAAAACAGAAACATACTAGACTATAAATAGTCAACTTTCCTTTTCCTAAATTAGAGATGGTGTGGTTAATGTGTGTAGTTTGGGTATTACATGTGTGATTTTGGAATAGAGAAAAAGGGAAAGAAAAATTTTAATCCTTCAATGCCAATATCATAACAGAAATAAAATCCTTCACGTTCCATTTTTAGGTAGTGCGCAGTAGTAATGGATGGGCTTATTTGGAGACATTGAGAATCTAGTAAGTTTATTATCATTTAGCAGGAGCAACAGAGAAGGAACTTGTGAAAACACATGTTAATTATTATTTGGGTATGATACATTATGTTGGCTTATGTATAGTTTTTTTTTCTCTGTCTGACTTATTTCACACAGTGTAATATCCTCTAGGTTCTCCATGTTGTCACAAATGGCAAAATTTCATTCTTTTTATGGCCATTTTTTTGTATATGTCTCCCCAGGCAAGGGCAACCAAAACGAAAATAAACAAATGAGATTACATCAAATTAAAAAAAACTTTTTCACAGTGAAAGAAACCATCAACAACACCAGAAGGCAATTCACTGAATGGGAGAAAGTATTTGCAAATAACATATCTGATAAGGGTTTGATATTCAAAATATCTATAAGTTCTCTATAGAACTTATACAACTCAAAACAAACAATCTGATTCAAAAGTGGGAAGAGATTGTTAATAGACATTTTTTTCAAAGAAGACATACAGATGGCCAAGAGACACATGAAACAATGGTCAGTATCATTGATCATCTGGGAATTGCAAATAAAAGCCACACTGAGATATCACCTCACACCTATCAGATTGGCTATTGTCAAAAAGACAACAGATAACAAGTGTTGGCAAGGATGTGGAAAATCCTCAGGCACACCTGGTGGGATTGTAAACTGCTGCAATTGCTATGGAAAACAGTATGAAAGTTCCTCAAAAAGCTAAAAATAGAACTATCGTGTGACCCAGATTTTGATTTCTGGATATCTATCCAAAGAAAACAAAAACATCGATTTGAAAGATATATGCACCTCTATGTTCATTCCAGCATTATTCTCAATAGCCAAGATATGGAAGCAACCTGTGTGCATCGATAAATTATGATAAAGAAGATGTGCCGTATATGTACAATGGAATATTTCTCTAGTTTTATATTTATGCCTCCCTTACTTCTATCACACGCCCTCTAACTTTCATCTGAACTTCTGAAATACCTCATAACTGACCTCTCACCTTTCTTTTTCCTACCTTCAAGCCATGCTCCAAAAAGCTGTCATATTTTTGAATGACATATATTTTTGAAAGACACATTTTAAAAATCCCATTTCTTTACATTGGCTAACAAGGCCATAAATAGTTTGATATTTGCTTACGTTGAAATTATTTCTTTATGACATTTATCCTTTCTCACTGTACTCTATTCTTTCAGAGCAATACTTTTTTCTCATTTATTCTCCTTTTAATTCTTACAATGGATAATTTTTTACAAATCCTACATCTTAACTAAATTAAGTGGTTCCCTAGCCATACAATACAAAATAGTCTCTATTCCATTTTATTTATCCATTTACACATTTGCTCTCTTCTCCTGTCTGAAAAGGAGACATGCACTGAGCACAAGGAAAAAATACTGGAAAACCAGATGGTGATTTCTGCCCTTATGGAGCTAATGGTCTGGTGAACACAACAAACATAAATCAAGGAATTGTGATTTATTTTGCTAAGAATTTTAGTAGGAGAATAACGGGACACACAAGGAATTATAGCAAGAGAATCTAAATTCATCTTGGAGTCAATAAAAATACTTTCTTAAGGAAGCTATTTTAAAATTGAATGTTAAGAACTAAAAGATGATGTGCTTGTTTGGGGTGGCATGGCCATTGACCATTTTTTTTTTAAAACTAAGTTTCTTAGATGGATATTTTATATTTGTAATTATTATTTTTAAAGATAAATTAAGACCTGTGAAGATAAGAAGAAATAAATGTGGATAACAGAAATTAAGTATATTTGTACAATTAGATAGTAAAAAAAAAATGAGGAAAAATATGGCAGGGTTTCAGGACTTATTTCTGAGTTCCAAACTATGATATGATATGATATGATATGATATGATATGATATGATATGATATGAAAAATGGGGTTAAAAAAACCAAAAAATTTATCCTTCATAGATGGATATAATTGCATAAATAGAACTATTATATTGTGAGGAATGATGGTAAAATCATCAGTTCATTCAAGAATATGAAGTGACAATTCAACCCTAACAAAATTATTATATAATTAGAGTTTTAACAGACTAATAGAAGAGATAATATAAAAATTATATTGAATACACATTGTTGTAAAAATAATCATTTTTTAATGTAAGAAAGTAGTGACTATATAAGTATATACATAAGTAGTAATAAACATCAATTTTATTTGATTTTAACATTAAAGTCTATTCATGATGTACAATCAATTGATCAAACTAAAATCAAGTAAACAGAAATTGCTTTGTTATATGAGGACTCTAACAAAGAAACTTTCACTCATTCCTCATTTTGAATAATGTAGTCCATCTCTAATATCTCATTGTATCTTCCCCAATGAAACTACTTTGAGGATGGCCCTGCGGATTTGCTGGGTCTTGATGCTATAGATAACAGGGTTCATCAGGGGTGGGAAGAGCACAGAGACAGTGCCCATGAGGATGTGCACCAGGGGTGAGGTGTGGTGCCCAAATCTGTGCACAATAGACAAGCCTAGCACAGGCACATAGAAGCAGAGCACAGCCAGGATGTGGGAGACACAAGTGTTGAGAGCTTTGAGTCTCTCTCCTGCAGAAGCAATGGCCAGCACGGTGCGGAAGATGATAGTGTAGGAGAGCAAGATGAAAAGGACATCAGAGCCCATAGCTAGCATGATGATGCACAGTCCATAGAGTCTGTTGAAATGTGTGTCAGAGCAGGCCAGGCGGATCATGTCCTGGTGAAGGCAATAAGCATGGGACAGTGCCCCAGGGTGACAGTAGTCAAATTTCAATAGGTACAATGAGGGTGCAGCAGTGATGGCGGCACTCCGCATGCCCAACAAAACCCCGGACAATGCCACACGAGGTCCTGTAAGAACAGATGCATAGCGCAGTGGGAATCGGATGGCTACCAAGCGGTCCAGAGCCATGGCAAAGAGCACAGCTGACTCCATGAAGGAGAAGGAGTGTAGGAAGTGCTGCTGCAGAACACAGGGTATCAGGCCCACCATCCGGGCATCAAACCACAGCACACCCAACACTGAGGGCAGTGTGGACATACACAGGCCAAAGTCTGTCACAGCCAGGATGGCTAGGAAGTAGTACATGGGCTGGTGGAGAGAAGGGTCAGTTCGTACTAGATGCAAGATGGTGGCGTTACCCAAGAGAGCCACAGGTATCCTATAAAAATGGGCAGTGAGATCCAGTGGTGAGCCCATTCCAGTCCTGGGAAACCTGTTAGCAGGAATGTAGAGAAGCTCAGGTTGGTGCTTGGTAGGGTGGACATCATCATTCTCAAGAGGTCTATTCACTCTAAGAAAAGTGGCAATATGATTGAAGGTTACTAGGCCAGTAAGCAGGAGCCATCCCTCTGTCATTGGGTACCAAAACCCTGTTGGCTGGTCTAGCCTCTCTGCTCACTCTGGAACTCAATGATCTCTCATTGAATCACTGCCCTCACAGCCTGTCCTTTTCCTGCTTCTGCCCTACCCCCTTCTCTCATTTCCATCTAACCCTTTACTTACTTCAATGACATTAAGCATCAACACAAGTTTTCTCTACTCTTGTTCTTGACCAGCTAGTGAATGATAGTTCTTTTTCTTCTCTTAGAAAAATTTATATAGCTCAACTTGAACCGAATGTGCAGTTTCTCAAAAATTCTGTTCCTTCCAAATTGTCTTCTTTGTATGACCTCTTCAAGCATTTCCTATAGGACAAATTATCTCTAATTTTTCTAAGCAAATTGAGGATGCTTGTAAAGAGTTGCCTCATCCAATCTGCTTTATCTCCTTATTGTCATTATGTATTCCTCTCTGCGCATCCATGTGATCAGGATAAGAAGTATCTTGATTCTTTCCTATCTCAACCCCTCTCAAGGAACTTGTGACTCACTGTCCAGTATCTCATGCCTCAGGCATCTTCTCAGGTCCCCTGGGAATCTCATTCTTCTTCTCATAAAGTCACACTAATTTATTCTATATAGCCTATATAATTAAAGCTGCTACCTTCATTCTAACTCCTGAGATTTCTTTTTTTTCATCTCTAACTTCAAGTGTACTGACATGCCTATTCCTTTGTTTCTGTTCTTTTTCTTCCTTTTTTTGTTGTCTCTGTATTTTCAAAGCTATCTCTCCCCAGAAATCAATTTGGAGGACTCAAACAACTTACACAACTTTAATAAATCAAGTAAACTTACTAGAGAAATGTTTCTAAGGTAAGCATCCCTTGGAACAGAAGTAACAATGACAAAGCCAGTTCCTTGCTTAAATTCATTTATCAAGTACAAAAGCAGAGGTACCTGGAGAGATGTTCACAAGACACCCTGCTATCCTGGATCTCAGCATCTGAAATAATATTTTCTTTTGTATCTTCGTCAGTAAAATAATGATAATGATATTTCCTAATTAAAGAATGAGTGTGTTTTAATTGCCACACCATGTGTACAGAACTCAGCACAAAATTTGGGTATAATAAACAATAAATATATGCTATTGCTCTTGAACCAAAAGTGATTTTCTTGTAATTTTCCCTATTGCTTTTACCCTTTACCCTCTCCTGTTATTCGGAAATAAATTCTATCTCCACTTTAATGTGATGGTGCTTTAGATCTTGGCATAAAGTGCCATGTGCCTTGGAAAGATTAAAGATCTACTGAGAGACTAAAGGACTGAGGGAGTAATTGAGAGGCAGTAAGGAAAGGGGGTCCTGAGAAATATATCACAGCATAAACTGAAGGACAGAAAGCAAGGATGAGGGACTGACTGAGAAATGAGTCTGAGAAGTGGAAGAAGTTATTTTTGGGTCAGGTAGGAGAAGAGTGAGAGACTGTGAAATGGTGGCTTAATAAGAATATGCTGAGGGGCAAATTTGGGGAGAATAATGGTTCAAGAAGTATAGAGGCTGAAAGACCACAAGAAGATGGAAGAAAAATGGAGATGTGGTAAAAGCTGGTGATAAAGATGTCAAAGGACAGAATAAGGCAAGCTGAGTGTCAGAGAAAGAGCAGGGTGTGAAACTTAGAAGGAGAAACTCAGGAGCAGAAGATGAGGAAGATGTGAGGCAGAGAGAAGGATTAAGGGCCTGGAAAAAGGGGAAGATAAGGTCAGAGAGAGGGTTGCTAAAAGACTGAGAGGAGGGATAAGGATGGCCGAAACACATAAAGAGAGAACTGGGGAGAGGATAGACACTGAGGAACAGTGAAGGGGAAATCCATTGAATAAACTGATAGGAAGCTTAGGGACTGAGAGAGGATGGGGAAGGATAGAGAGAGAAACAGAAAGAGGGGCAGAGTGGGAGGTCAAATGAAAGAAAAAAGGAGTTTGGGGAGAAGAGAGAGTCTCTTGTGAAACAACAGGAGAGGGAGGGTTGGGGAGCAGAGAGGATGGGGAATGGGAGATGTTGACAGAGGGACTGATACGGGGAAGCATGAGGAACTGTGGGAGGGTAAGGTACTAAGGGGCCTTAAGTCAGTGTCTAGAAAAGGTGGCCAGGAAAACTCCCATGGCCCTTTGTTTAGTCTTCTCATCTCAAGGCTACTGGACAGTGAAGAATCTATCTAGTCCTGTGGCTCTCTAGACAAAAACTCATTTAGCAGTATCATGTGGTGGTTAAGGAAGTAGCTTTGGAATCAGATCTGTGTTCAAATCATAGCTCCAATATTTTATGCACTCTATGATTATACAAATTATTTTCTTGATCTCAGCTTCCTCACTTGAAATATAGAGACAATTATTATACCTACTTTGTAGGTTATAGAGTTATTTGTATGCAATTCTACATGTAGTGCAATTAGAACCATACACTCAATAGATGTAGATTATTATTATTTGCAGTTTCCAACAATACTTTCTTACTGAAAGTTCCTTATAACAGTTATCTACCATATGACAGCTACAGACCTTTCCTTCTTGTCTGTGGTGGGCTCTAAGAGAAAGTTAATGAGTGATCCAACAACAATGGAGAGTATGGAACTCAGTGTTGGGAGCTCTGAGCTCTTAAGCGGTTTTTAGACAAGCCAACAACATGACTTTGATGAGGTGACCAAATTCCTCTGCTCTGCACTTTAACTTTGTTCTGTGATAGAAGATTTCACAGGTATCTTGTTTTCTTTCCAGGGAAACTAGGGTTTAATGGGACTGTGGAAAGAAGTGCTGTGAAGTGTTAGAAGCTGCATCAATCAGGTTGGAGTTGTTGAGATTATGACTCCTTGCCTTCCACATCCTGTACCATTCCACTTCAAAGCCCAGCCCACTAACAAATTCTGGTCTCTCCTTCTAAGCAAAATGATCAAGGTGAGATATAATAAAACAGCTGTTCTAACCACAGACCAGCCATTGTCTTGGAAGCTGGCCTGCCTTGTAACCCCAGTTAGAGACCTGCTAGATAAGAGGTATCATAGAGCTCATTGGAATTGCTGCCTCTATCCATAAACCAAAGAACTTCCAATAACTTACTGATCCCTTGCTGTCAGTAGCTTCTTTCCTGAACCCTGTAGTGCCTCTCACTCCTCTCCCAGCCTCTTCTGATTGACTCGGGATCTGCTGCACTGGCAATTATAAAGCTATCTGTCCTTCTCCCTTGGATATTAGGCTTTCAGAGAAAACTCCTTAGATAAATGCAGATCTGACAAACACCAAAGAAGAATCAATATCCTTCTAGAACTTAGTTTTTGGGAGTCCCAGTTATTGTGCATGAAAATCTAGGATCCATCAGTACCGCCTGGAGCAATTTCAGCAGATCAGATGATCCTTCATTTTCTTCTCCCACTAGCTGCTATCATTATAAGAAAATGTATTGTTTGACCCTAAATCTTTTCTATGATCCTCTCTTTAAGCCTCCCTTCAAAACCCTTCTTCCTACTAGGTAGTTATTGATACTCATTTATTCAGCAAATATGTAGAGACTACAAATTTTGTACCATATACTTGAATGTAAAGATTAATATGACACAATATCTGCCTTTGAGAAAATAACTGTCTTTTCAGGGCCCATAAAACTCTAAACTCCTAAGTCCATGATAAGAAATAGAAAATTTTATTGATTAAACAGACCCAGCAAGTTTTCCGTTAGGCCTTGGATCAGGCAGGAGTGGTGGTTTATATACACAGTTTCCCATAGCCCAGAGCTGTGAAAAGCAGCTCTCAGGAAGTACTTCTGGTCATGGTAATTTTAACCTGTGGCGGAGAGGGTGGGAAGGCCCAAAGTACCTGAACAAAGCAGAATTGGAATCTGATGGGAACATCCCTTTGATGAATGACATCAGAAAGGAGTCCTCTCTGGCTTCTTAAATATAAAGAGGAAGGGTTCTCTAGAAAAGAAAAATAAGTTCTCTATCTCAGCTTTGGATCCCACTTTATGTATTTATGTACTCATAAATTCATTTAGTATTTATTTATTGGGTATCCGTTATCTGCCAGGGATTGTATTTATAGAGATTTACTGGTAAACCCAACATGCATACTTCCCCCAAGGAGCTTAATTTAGTAACCTATTCTGGAAGGTTAAAAGAAGCCTAAACTAAAACATAAAATAATACACTGATATGTATGATTATATCACATACTGGTATGTATGTGACAAATGCTGCAATGAGAAA
This sequence comes from Pteropus medius, assembly GCF_902729225.1. NCBI lineage: Eukaryota > Metazoa > Chordata > Mammalia > Chiroptera > Pteropodidae > Pteropus > Pteropus medius. The sequence goes on from NW_024352784.1 coordinate 1,078,317, forward strand.
TGCAGAGTTCTGTGAGAAGAGACCAATGAAGTATCTGCTCTGGAGAGGGAGACTGTCATTGACAATGTTCTTGAGCAAGCAACCTCAACGCTGAGACTCCAACATAAATTTCATTTAATTAATGGTAGGAATAATCTTCTGCTGATTTTACAACCTTCTCAGCAATGAGATTATGATTTAGGAAGAAAATGCCGTTAGGAAGAAAATGAGAATGAGACATGTGGTAGTTTCCTTCATTGAATTTTTGTTGCATTGCATGTCATCGAGCAAGATCTCACAACTAAATGTACCTAGAAGAAAAAACTGATTTTAGCTTAATGTCAGACCTGAGGTTGTGAGACTCAGGAGTCCATAGCAAAGGTAAAATCAGAGATAAGAAGAGTCACAGGTGGGGTCAAGGGCTTCTCCTAGATAAGCAAGGCCAGAAGGGAGCACATTTCAGAAAGATTTGAAAGAATTCTGTCTGAATTAACCATTAGGGGAGAGTGCAGAAGTTCTGATTCTTCCAATGTGACTTGAGAGTCCAAAGCATACTGCTTACCCAGGACAGAAAATGAAGGGAAGGACCTTGGCCAGGTAGAGATGAGGTAAGCAATCACGTGAAGTCATGGGAAGAGGTACACTTCCTGAGGTGGATTAGAATTGGTGTTTATCTCTTTTCTACCAAGTTCTGCTCTGAGTGTCTTTTAAAGGTATTGTTTTTTTTTTTTAGTTTTTGTTTAGTTTCATTTTAGTTTTATTTTCTGCACATTGATGATGACCCTCAACAGAGTCTTCCTCTGAGCAGCTTTTGATGTAACTCAAAATGCTAGATCTCATATATAGGAGGAGGCATTATCATTTAAGCAAGAGATGGTCAGCATCTTTAACCCATAACTCAAGAAAGAATCTCACTCATATTTTATTTAGGGTGATGGAAAAAAGTCTTGGGAAATATGGGGTGTAATAATAGGTACTCAATGCTTGGCCTGATTGGGGACCCTCTTCTGGGCAGCCAGAGGAATTTTAGCCCTAGGACTCAGCACCGGCCTTTCTAAGACCCAGGAGCTTGCTGATAGCATGGCGGATCTCCTTTGTCTTAATACTGTATATGATTGGGTTAAGCATGGGGGGCACAAAAAGGTAGACGTTTGCCATAAGAAGGTGAACAGCAGGTGGGGCATGCTTCCCAAAGCGGTGCACTAGGGACAGCCCCACCATAGGCACGAAGAATACCAGCACAGCACAGAGGTGCGAGGTACACGTTTGGAAGGCTCGATGCTGCTCTTCTTGGGAGGCCAGTCTTGCCACTGTGTGTAGGATGACTCCATAAGACAGAGCAATGAGCACAAGGTCCAGCATCACAGTGAACACCACCAAAGTCAGCCCATAGAGGTTATTGAAGGTAGTGTCTGTGCAGGCCAAGTGTATAACCTCCTGGTGGAGACAGAAAGAATGAGAGAGGACTTGAGGCCCGCAATAGGGAAAAGCCTTCAGGAGGAGGACAATAGGAACAAGGGCCACAGGTCCCCGGAAGATGACAATCAGGCCTGCCCTGACCACTCGCTGGTCATTGATAATGACCAAATACCTCAGGGGGTGGCAGATGGCCACAAAGCGGTCAAAAGACATGACAAGGAGTACTGAGGACTCCATGAAGGAAAATGAGTGGATGCAGAACATCTGAATTTGGCAGGCTACAAAATAGATACCATGAGAATTGAACCAAAAGACTCCCATTGTAGTGGGCAAAGTAGATACTGACAGTCCCAGGTCTGTGAGGGCCAGAAAGGATAGTAGATAGTACATGGGTGTGTGCAAATGAGGGTTGGTCTTAATAATTATCAGAATGAAACAATTGCCTGAGATGGCCACCAGGTACATAAGAAAAAAGGGGATGAAAATCCAGTGTTTGATGGCTTCCAATCCAGGAAAGCTGGTGAGGTAGAATAGGGGGCTAAACTGAGTGCTGTTGGACAAGAGCATGAATTGAGGACTGAGGTGATATTGGGCTGGCATTCCTCAAGTACCGAGCTGAAAATAAATGGACATTTACGGTTATTAATTCTTTAGTTTCATTCACATTCACACCATTATAAGCAAAATTGTCATCATCATCATCTTTGGAATCATCTACTTCACTGTTATTAATTCCACTTCCCTCATTATCTGATTGAAACTTTTGTTGGTAGCACGACCCTCACAAGGTTTTTCTTTATATTTGTATTATTTGGATTCCTTTTCAGACTCCTTTGCTGGCTTGTCTTCATTGCTCATCTCTTAATTAGAGCCATTTCCATCTCCTGACAATTTTCTGACCATACTCTTTGCTCTTCCTCAGGTAATATTATGACTTTATTTACCATCCATATGTTAACTAGTATCAAATATATCTCTGTAACTTTTCTTTTTTGATTTCCAAGCTCACATATCTCACAGGATGCTGAGCATCTGCAGTTAGATGTTTCACAGTTATCTCAAAAGTATGTCAAAAAATTTAACTTATAATCACTTCTCTCAATGAGGTTTTCATTTATTTGTCTTTATTAACTTAGTAGTATAAATGTGGACTTCAGAAGTAAGTTGAAGAAGAGAGAAATTTGAGAGCTATTAGCACATAGGCTGGATGAGGAAATCTAAGAAGTGAGTGTAGAAAGAAGTTTCTGGTATTGAGCTCTAGGCAAATTTAAAACTTACAGGCTAAGAAGAGAAGGCTCCACTAAAATAGATTGAGGAAAAAATGCCATTAGGAAGAAAATGAGAAGTGTAGTCTTGTATGAGTTTCAAGAAGAATGAATCAATTACATGCAATTTTGCTACGGGGTCAAGCGAATAAGGACTGAGAAGTGACCAAAGGGTTTAACAATGTGGAAGTCATGGCTGATCTTGAGAAGAGCTGTTTCAGTGGAATAATTGGAAAGAAAATCTAATTCTAGTGTGTTTGTGAGAGAAAGAGGAAGAGGGAGAGAATAGATGTACTAGGGCAATGTAGTAGGATTCTAGGCAGTGATAAAGGCCCATTTGATGTTTATTAATTCAAAGTGGGACCAGTCATTGTCATAACTATGTATAGTACCAGGTGGGCACCAGACTTATCGGCGGGATCACTTCATAATTTATATAAATGTATAACCACTATGGTGACACCTGAAACTAACATAAAATAATACTAAACGTCAGTGATAATTGAATAAAATATATGATGGAAGGAGATTTAACTTTGGGTGGCGAACACACAATGCAATATATAGATCATGTACTATAGAATTATAAACTTAAAACCCATATAATTTTATTAACCAATGTCACCCAATACATTAAAAAAAAAGAAAAGAAAAAGGAACTTAAGATCCATTAAATATTAAAAAGCAAAAACAAACAAACAAAAAACAAAACAAAGCGGAACCAGTCAGCATTTAGGTATGCTTTCAATCACTACATTCAGCTACTCCAATGCAGGAGAGAGCTATGCAGAGTGTTGACTTTAACTAGGTTGAAGTTAGGATAGGCTAGCATGACTGAAGTTCAGGGTAAATGCAAAGGAGTGATTATAAAGCTGTGCTGTGGACACTAATCTGAATAAAAAGAAGTGTTAACGAGAGAGTAAGAAACGGTAAGAAGGGACCAGGGCTGTAGTATATGGGATGGGATAGAGTTGCTGATTTAAGGTAAAGAATGCAGTCCTTGATGAGAATAGGTCAAGGAGCTGAGAATGAGGCTTCTGATTGGAACAAAGTAGGGGTATTGAAAATTAGTGAGAATTATATGTGGATCAGTAATGGAAAGAGAAAACTGAGTCAGTACTAAAATCTTTAGTGAATAAACTGATGTGTCAAGAAAGGTCAGAGAATGTAACAAGGAGGGATAGTGATGACTTAATTATATCTGATTTCTTTGCAATAGTTGTGTCTTATGGCAATGCCTTCTTTTTTAAAGCTCTCTTTTGGAATTCTTGATGCTGGAATCTGCTGGTTTTCTTCTAATTTTTATAATAGCTCCTATTTGGTCCCTTCCATTCATTGCTCAAATATTTATATTACTCAGTTGGAATCCTGGATTCCAAGACTTCATTTTACAAATAAAAATAAAAATACTAAATAAGGCCCAATGTGGGGAATACACTTGCCTAAGTTCATTCAAGCATTTAAGGGAGGAGTCAGAAATAGAACTCAGACCCTTTCTTCCAGGATTGCTGCTTTCCTATCACTCATACATTTCCCTCTCCCTGATTTTTCTCTTTCTTCTCATGTGATCCTCTAATACCGACCCTTGCAGCCCTGGCAGACGATAGCAGTTGAGACTCACCAGTAACGGCTAATTTTCAAAAAGTGAACCCCAGGTAATTGTCCTGGAAAAAGAAGAAGGTAGGCAGAATGGCACCGGGGTCAGTGAAAGGCATCAGGCTCTGGCTGTCACGGAAGGATTTATCCTCTTTCTTCCCAGGTGCATGTGAAATACCAGCTGGGAGAAGCTGAGGGCAAACAAAGAGTCCCCAGGGCTGGGATCCCAGTGGGCAGGAGCCTTCATTACTCTCCTCTCCATTATTTTGGCCCCCATCCCTCTCTCCTTCCATGGGCCCACCTGAGACTAAAAATAACATAACTTTATAGGGTTCAGTCTCCAGGCTTTGGCTGCTGACAGATATTTGCTGCAGGAAAAGTGGTATTGCCTCACCCATTTTTTTCTGCTTTACCAAAAAACCAATCCCAGGCACCTGCTACCTCCCCACCTTTTGCTCATTAGAACAAGCCCATAGTTTGCTAGACAGGCTGGATGTCATATGTGAAGAAGATTATCCATGCAACTTCCGCACTGGCTCTAAACTGCTCATCTTCCTTGAAATAATCATACTAAGTGAAATAAGCCAGACAGAAAAAGTTGTAAATCACATGATATCATTTATATGTGGGATATAAACCTAAAAGCAACAAAGGAACAAGACAAACAAACAGAGACTCATGGACATGGACTATAGGCTAGTGGTTACCAGAGAGTAGGGGGTGGGCAAGGAGTGGGGAGGTAGACGGAGTAAAGTGTGTTAAATATAGGGGGGTAGGGGGAGTGCGAAATGGGTAAAGGGGATTAACTAATATGGTAGCTGAAGGAAATTGGATTTTGGGTGGTAAACACACAATAGAATATACAGAGGTCAAATTATAATGTACACCTGAAAATTATATAATTGTATTAACCAATGTTACTCCAATAAACTTAATAGAAGATAAATAAAATAAAATAAAATAAAATAAAATAAAATAAAATAAAATAAAATAAAATAAAATAAAATAAAATAAAATAAATTGTTCATCTTTCTGTAAGCACCACAGCTCCCGCTGTCCCAAGGTCCTCATTTTCACACTTATTTCTGTATTCCTTCTTATAACATCATGCATTTGCCCTTTGCCTCTGCCAGTTACTGCCCCTTTAAGCCTTAAGATCAGTCAGATGAAAAGCTTATGTATACATTCCCACCTCAAATCCATGTCCAAGCCAGGGTCTTGGCTTTTCCAAAGCTCTTCACTCAACTTTAAATGCGTGGGACACTCTTTCAACAAGCCCTTCGACAAGCAGTCCTTCCCCAAAGTTTCCTCTCTTCTTGCTTCCTTCACTCTTCGGGTAGCAAATACCTCATCTTTTAGGAAAATCCATTTGTATTTCTTCCTCAGTCTATGTTATAGAACCTCAGTTAATGTGGTTAGGTCATATGCACATTTCTCCTTTTCATAACACACATATGCATGTGCACACACACACACGAGACTGGCACAAATAAGGTATTGTATTATTATATCCTTCAAACAGGGAATTGTTGATTAGAGTAGTGTAAGGGTGTACCCCTCACCCACCAAATGGGGCATACAGATCCAAAGTAAGAACAGAGGACCACGACTCTTATAACATGCCAGCGTTATCAGAACACATCTAGATAGGAGGTGGCATCACCTTAAACCACATACCTAACTAGTGGTTGTGGCCAGGGTGTAGGCAGGCTGAGTCAGAGTGACGGGACAGAATGTGGAGAGCAGGGCATCTTGCCATATTGTAGTTCATGAAGAAGGTCTGGCTTGGGTACAAAAGGAGAGAGCTGAACATGTTTATTTAGGCTTCTAGGAGAGGAAACCTCTACCAGAAAAATTTGAGAACATTCTGCCTTTATTAAGAACATAATTTTGGCCATGTCCTAGAGATAAACCTATTTAGGGATAGTATAAGGATAGAATAACAGCAACAATGTTGCAATTATTATGATTAACAACTATTGCTATTACTTGGGAGCATCTCTCATATGAGATGATACAGTTAGTATCATAAGTGCTATAAAAGAGATGGACATGAGATGAGTGGATGGTAACCAGCTCATCTGGGAGGCCCAGGGAAGGTACTCATAACTGAGCTATGAAGACAAACTAAGAATTAACCGTAAGGTGAGATTTTATAGAAAGGAGTTCAAGGAAGGAAGAATATAATAAGCTGGGACATCGAGGTGAGGGAAATTTTATGTGTTCAGAGAACTACAAAATTTCCAATACTCAAATATAAAATTCAAGCAAGGTAATATCTTGGGAGGAGGCGGTAGAGGTAGGTAGGGACAAGACTCTGTAAGGGTTCATGTGACATATCAAAGACTGTATACAAATTGATGATTGAGCTTAAGAAGTCAGGGAATGATCTTATATTTCTTTTACTGAGTACATTGCTAGTGATATGTAGGAAGGATTTAATGTCTGCAATGGAGACAGATGTTATTTAGTATATGTAGATACGTGATGATATTTAACTGATAGCTTTTCATAGTGTTAAACAATACTATGTAATGGATAACCTGCTACTTATATAGAGACATGGAATATTTGCCTTATATTTTTACTAGCATATATAAAACAGCTTTCTACTCTGCTTTTCTGAATTACATAATAATTGAAGGACTAGGGACCAAGGAATAGTCATTTATAAACAATACAAACACTTAGCTCTTTTTTTTATCTTATTCCCCTAATTACCTTTAAACTTATTTTATAACTCTACAAAATAGTCCTCTTTGAAAGAAGACTGAAATTACATTAACATCTTCATCAATTTTCATTCACTGTGCATCTTTAAGTGCTTATTTTGAAAATCCCTGAGCACAGCCTTGAAGATACATAGGTAAACATGACATAGTCTTACTTTCATGAAGCTCACTTTTAGCAAAAAAAAATATATATATATATATATATTGTTAAACAAAATTCACCAAACATTGCGACTAGCCTAGACTCAGAGAGCAGAATTGGTTTCTGAAGGCTGTTGACAGGGAACAATGAATGAACTGTCCTTGACTCCATCTCTGTCCCCTTGAGTAATGTTGAAATCTTGTTGATATGAACTGAAGTGAACATGGATATGTGATGGTTAGGGAGGTGGCTTTTCAGTATGTTGGTGTGAGTCATTCAGGCCTTAACTTTGAATGTATTAGAATACATTACTAAATATCTAAATTCATTACTAAAAGTATCAATGCAAAAGTATGCCTATTTGTATATGTTAGTGGTTTTTAGTGCATGTAACATTATTTGAACATATACCCATGTGTGTGTGTGTATGTGTGTGGTGTGTGTGTGTGTGTGTGCGTGAGAGAGAGAGAGAGAGAGAGAGAGAGAGATTTTTGTCTCTGTCTCTGTGTATATGTAAGAACATGACTGTCTTAGTTCATCTTCTGTCCACGAAGAGCACAAATGAGCCTACTCTGTATCAGAGACTGAGAAAACTTGGGGGAGAGGGATGGGGCAGGGATATATGTGAGCCTGGCATGCTTTCCAGGGTCCCAGTATAAGTTACATTTAAGGGGTCTTCTACCCAGAATTGCTAGCCTAATAGCCAGATCGATATACGAACTGTGGTTTTCCAGTGACACCACCAGGGGAAGACTTCAGCCTAAAAGTGGGCTTAAATTCAAACCCTCACTCATTCCCAACACTTCAAGGAAGTGGATCATTTCTTCCAGCATCATATTCCCATGTCTTCAATATCTGCCACATAGTTATAACTCTTCAAACTCTTAGCATGTTCATTCCTCCTCTGAAGATGATCCTCTCTCTGCTCATGCATACACACAACAGATATACCCAGATCCACACAAACCCACATAAAACCCTGAAAATGAAGACTAGGATATAAACAAAAGAATGTGGTGTGGATTTCATAGTCATGTTCTAGTGTCCCTCTATGTGGTAGAATTGTGAAGAATAAGTCCAGAACAAGGTTCTTATTTTAGTATACACATGGTGGTCCACAGCTAGGGCCAACAGAAGGAAGGCTCAGTCACTATTATGATGACTCAGACTATGTTCCCTCTGGAAAAGGCAGTCCCTTTGAGTAACCTCTTTTCTGAAATATGGTCATATGGCTCTTTTCCCTCTCTGTGTATTGAATTGGAGCTCCAGGACCAGTGGTCGTATGGCAAAGCTTTTTCTACTTCTGCCTCTTTCACACCACACTTCAGCTCCTCTGAGAATCCCCATTTGTCATACCAGCTTATGGAAGTCTTTCTCTGTTATTCTCTATTGCATCAAGCTTTTTGTTTCTTTTATAGCAGTTCTATACAGCTGTAATTGTTTATCATTTTATTTTTATAATTATTTTCCGTTCTCATTAAAATATAAGTATCACAGAGGCAGAAAATATGTGCACCAGTATACCTTGGTACCTTGCAATTACTAAAATATAGAGGCTTTTCATTACCTTAACTAAGTAACTAACTAACTAAATATAATTGATCATTAAGTAACTAACTTAAGTAGAGTAGATATTTTTTTTTGTCTTAAATCTCAATGCCCAATGATAGAACAGTAACATATCAATAATTGTGCCCCTCTGGGAAATTAATTTAATTTTCTCTATAAATGACTTTGACCTGAAAATCTTGCCTCTTTAGTTTAGCTATGCAGATAATATTTGTAAAACATCTGTCTCACTTTACTATAGTAGTTCCAGTCTGGGCCAATCAGTATATCTTCTTCCCCTATTTAATGTCCCATAGCATTAATAATCCAAACTCTGAAATTTAGGATTCACTGTAAAAGACCAAGACTATCAATGACAGGAATAATAAATAATAATTATGTTAATGATTATTGTTATAATTATTACTTTCTAAGTCACTATTTGGTAGCCTCTAGCATTTGTTTGTCCTCATTTTATTTGTGTCTTTCTCCAGGAGCAGTCTTTAGATGCTGCAGAAGCTACAAGATGGCAGGAGTGGTTGATGGAACAACTGACTCAGCTGGGGCTCTCCAGAGGGAGCTCTGAAGAAAGAACTTGTTGATTCCATAAAAGGAGGGTTGGAGGCAGACCAAGGTCTCATTCATTCCCCACTTCCTTTTACTAAGTAGAAATGCTGAGAAAATGTCTTCCCTTTTCTCTCCATTGTTGACAGTAAAACCAATGAGTTCATCACTTTTAAAAACCACTGGCTTATTTGGAGTCTTAGTCTATATTCACTCTAACCCAAGAGCACAAGCCAGCACTGCTCTTAGTGTAGCATAATGGAAATAAGAGTGCCACACACAGCCCCTGTCACAAACCTTATTATCAAATATATATTTGAATATTTTCATATGTGTATATTAATGTGTAGAAAAACATCTAATGGGATACACACTAGTTTATTATCTCTAAAGAAGATAGGAAGGTAGGGGTAAGGGGTCTTTTTACTTTATATTTAAAATATGACATATATTTAATATTTTATGTTTATATCATAGAAGTATTTAAGCTATTCCATAGAAAAAATTTAAAATTGAATCTTGACTAGATACACGATATTGAAAAAAAATTTTCAAATTATCAGATTTTATTTTTATCAGTAAAAACAAGACATAAAAATCTGTTTCAGAGAGTTTTATTGAGGTATAATGAATATAATCTCCTAATAGTGCTGTACTTGGCATGTAGTGGCTGCTAAAATATTACTGCTAATAGATTTCTACAACTATTAATAATGATTTTAATTAATATTTGTTAGACCATCATTTTGTGCCTACCACCCCACATACATGCATATATATATACCATTTTTTATCATGTTGGCCTCATGCAGTACTAGAAAACAAGTAGGTACTCAGATTATATTTGTGAATCAATGAATATCTAGTTTTAAAGACTCCATTTTCCCTACATGTCTAATTTTAGATATATATCTTGATGACTTAAGCACTCTATCACACATTCTGCTTCAAAGTCACTTAAATGTTACTGAATAAATGTCCAATCTCAAAAGTAGTCCCCAAAGCATCTAGTCTGTATGACTGACTCACAATTTAGGCTTGTTGGAAGTCTGTATCAAATTAGTGAGAGCCACCAGGAAGGGAAAAGTCTCTAAACAGAGGCTTCCAACATCCTCAGAAGAGAGCTCCTCTGAATTCTCATGAGAGTGTGTAAATTCAATGTTCTGCTCCCAAGAACACTTCGGCCTGCAGAAGAATGCCACCACCACCTCTGTACATTTGGTTCCTCCAGTTTAAGTGTAGTGCCCCAAGTCCCTCAGTCTCTGGGATCTCAAAATCTTCTTTTGACAAACAGCACTAAACTCTCCAACATGTCTTGTTTTCTTACAGAATTCTCGTGAGAATAAAATGCACATTTTTCCTTCAGAATATCTTGTATGTTATCAAACATTGCACTTGCAAGAAAATTTTTACTGAGTCCTCACTTTCTTTGGCAGGCCAGACCCTTCTTGCCCTGAATGTCAAAGGATCCCATTTTCACAAAATATCTTATAATAATACCAACAATGACAACCACGACTAAACATTCTATAGCATTTACTATGAGCCAGAACTATTAAGTGCATTATAGATATTAATACATTCCATTATTAAAGCAATCCAATAATGTGAGCAGACCAAGACACGGAAAGATGAAATGATTCGTTAAAGAGTACACAGCCAGTAAATGGAAGCTGGCATCCTAAATCAGATTGTTTAATTACAAAACTGCTGCACTAGATTCTGCACTAGATTGTGTATTGAGAAATATGTAATGGTGAGTTTTTAGAAAGCTAGAAAGGTCATAACTGGATGACCCATGCTGGGTCAGTTAAGTAATTGGTTAAAGATGCAACAAATCTGAGTGAGTAGGGGATCCACAGGCTCAAAGAGCCAAGTGAAGCTTGGGTTACTTGTGAGATGCTCTTGGAAGAAGGGTACCTTTGCCTTGATAGAAGTAAAACTTTGAAGAATGACTCCTTACTAACTGCTGAGTAAAGCCCTGGAAATGCTTAGTATCAGTTGTGATTTGTATGAGAGGCACTAGATCATGAAAATAGATACAGGCCAAATACACAAGTTAAAAAATATGTTTGAATGCAAATATTGAGCTAATGTGTCTCTCCTAATGTATCAGCATGCCAGAAACATTATTTTTCATTTTAACTTCAAAAACTCCTGTTAAAAATGATTTTATTACAGTCGACATTGAAATAACTAAAACAGCGGTTAAGTGACTTTGCAAGGTCATATGCCCGTAAGTGGCAGAGCTTCTCTTCCATATGAAACTTGAGAGACTGTCCTCTGCCCTGTTTCAAGAGGGCTTTATCCTGCATCATTCACTGTAGAGGGAGGTGGCAGTGCTTGGAGACCATAAAGCTGTGCCCAAGAGATAAGACTCCTGGGAGGAGCTGAAAGTTTGGGCCTGTTGTCTCATGGTTCAGATAGCACGCCATCTCAATCCTTCCAACCCTGCATGCACAGGAACTCCTAGGGGTTAGTCACTGATAAAGAATTATTTTCCTGAATTTAATATTTTATCCCAGAGCCTTTGAGTTCCAGGGGAACACCCCGATTTCTCTTCTTCCTTTAACACTCTACACACAAACAGATCTTCCCTTGCCTTCCCTTGGGCTCCTTTTCTGATCTTCACTCCTATCTCCCTGGCTCTCCTCCTTGTCTTCTATACTTCCTTCACATTTTTGCCCCCTCTATGCCACTGGTCTTTAATTTTCCACCTGAGGCTTTTCCTGTACTCTTCACTCACTGTTTTTTATCTTGCCCACTTGGGCCTATGGATAAGTCCCCTAATGTTTAGCACAAAGCTAGACAAGCAATGCATCTCCCTTAGGCACTCTTGTGTTACCCGGTGGCCACAAACAGGTTGATTGCCTGACTTCTCCATGGATGGTTGATTGATTCTGAGTCTCCCTCTAACTAGCACCTAGCAGTGCTTCAACTCTTGTGGTTCCCAGTGCTGGAGATGGATGTTGAGCTTCTTCTCTCTAGCTTATGTTCATGCCTCTATGGCCACAGTCAGACCCCCTCAAAGCCCCGGCGTGGCAGGCAGAGGCCCTCTAAGAATGATCAGGGACATAAAGTTCATCCTGCCATTCAGCCAGCATAAACTGAACATGTGTGAAGTTATAGAGAATATTGATTTTGGTGGAAGTGATATCTAGACCATAACCACTGCCCTTAAAAGTTATATATAAATTTAAAAAACAAATTGCTGTGTAATTTAAATATATCAGATTGTATTGATACAATCAGGTGTGTTTTATTGCAATGTTATCTCACTAGTGCCTCAATGCACCTGGAATGGCATGAAGCCAGTAGCAGTTTCATACCCAGAGCCTTGTCAGGGCAAAAAGATGACACGTGTATTTCACTAATGTTTTAAAGTATGACTATGCTTTATGGGAAAACTTCTTTATGATAGTAAACCCATATCCATTACTGTACATAGAGGAGAAGATGGATACTGACTGGCAGGTCAGAATATACTGAGCTGTTTGTTAGTCTATCTCTATCTAAATACATCTCATCACAGTATTTTCTGCCTCATAACTCTGCTAACATATTGCCAGGCTGGAGCCATTACTCTATGCTCTAATCCCATGGTTTCCAGCGGGCAAACACCAATGAGACTCTCAAAACACCGCTCTCAAGACACTGAACCTGTTTCTGAGTGACCACCAGCCCCTCAGGTTCACTAGATACTTCCATGTACTGATGATATAATAAAAACCTTATTTTAAGGTCAGGCCCAGTTCATGGCACTAGTGGTCTAAATGTCTACAGAACTCTTCACTGGACAAAAAAAAAAAAAAAATGTATTTTGACGGACACAATAAACCACAACTTGAATTCAAGGTTATTACGAGCATTATTATCAACATACTTGATATTGAAGGTCTCTTTTTCTGTCTTACACTAAATGGACTGCTGTGGGAAGGAGATGTTTTCTTTTTTTTTGGTACCCAGCAGCTCTTAGAAAAACATGGAGACTACGATAATTGAAAAACATTCACTAAAAATCAACGTTTCATATAACTGCATTAAAATTAAAATTCATCAGTGGAAACAAAGGAAAGTTGAAAAAGAAGTCCTAAGAGGCTGGCTTCGGTATATCCTGAATATGTGTTCAGGAAAAAACAGGCAGACAGGTTATTCACTTAGAGGAGTCTCTTATCACATAGGAGTGGGTAAACAGCTTGCGGAATGCACCAACGACAGTCACCTATATCTATCTATCTATCATCTATCTATCATGTATCTATAAGATGCAGAAATATGAGTAGAGAGACACAGAAACATCACATACTGTTAGTTTAGTATTTTATTTAGTAACATTTTATTAAGCGCCTACTCTATTCAAAGTACTGTGTATGTAGCTGGAATACAGTGGGTTTTATAGTCCAGTAGGAGAGGCAGAAAGATAAACAATGAAGAGGAATTTCAAATGTAGCAAGTGTTCCTAAACAGAAAGGTGTGCCAATCTCATGGGCCTGTCACACACATGGCACATTACATAGCTTGTAAACGGCATCAGAACGTCTGACATGGTCATGTTTGCACATTTAGTTTGCCTCCATATCACCCCAAATTCTGAGTTATTTTCCTTTGGTGATCCAGGGTAAGGGAATCTACTATTTCTGCATAAAACCAAGGGCCCTGATTTCATCTTTAGGAAAATAATTTGTGACTAGGTGGCCTGCACAAGTCTTGTTGAACCCTGGCAGTTTTACTCTTTCTTCTTCCTGTATTGAATCTATAACCACCTTACTGCAGCCATGGAGAATGGGATCTTATCTGGCTCAGAGATCCTCCTCACCTGATGATATGTGGGTGAAAGCTATTCCTACAGCCTGTCATGAAACCCTTCTCCAGCCCAGGTCTTCTTCTACCTCTAGTACAAGTGTCTACTCCTTTTATTCTCTCTCACATAGACACACATAGCTTCCCTGTTTTTACCTCTGTATATTGCATACATGAGGAATAAACACCAAGCTCCATTCATGTCCAGTTCAATATGAATTAATTTCCTCTTCAGGCTCTGATTATACAGAATTTCTTATTGGCACTGCCTCATCAAAATTCATAAAAAAATTCTTCCTCTGGACCAGAAATTAATTTACTTCTTTATTTTAATTCACTTACTACATAAAAATTGAGCATTAACATTTAGATGTACAGTTGTGTTATACGTACACTGTGCTCAATGGCAATCATTTGGAAATTAGCTCAGAGACACTCTCTGCTTTACTGATGACGATGTTCTCGAGAAGGCAACTACTTTTATACAAGAAGAAAAACCAGTAAAAGTCAAGGTTGAAGGAATATTAGGTCAATGTATTTTTAAAAAGCCCTGAATGAAACTTGTTTAAATTTGTGGGACCATGCCACAGAACTCAGAGTCACATCAGAGCTGCTATTAGAAGGAGGGGAGTATTGGAGTACCCAATAAATATCAACTGAATACATGCCAATACCTTGCACTGTGTTTAGTGTTTTACATGGCTTATTACATTTTATCCTCATTAAAAAAAAAAAAGAGTTTGGAAAAAAACAATTGTATCTGAAAGACATTTTGTTCTGACATTGTCCATTTATTTTAATGTGTTTTTTTAAGAAACTTATGCCAGTTATCATTACATTTATAATCTCTTCATCCTTTCCCAGTCAAAAGAAAGTATATGTTGTGTTCTTTATGGGGGCAGAGAGAATAATTGGAGTATAGTACTGCAAATCTGCTTAATTTAATGCTGTAGATGACAGGGTTCATAAAAGGAGGAAAAAAGAAATAGATGTAGGTCATTGCAATGTGTACTAGGTGGGGAACATTCTTCCCAAATCAATGGATAAACATCAAATCAAATATAGTGACATAGATGACCAAGATGCAGCTGATGTGTGAGATGCAAGTATTAATGGCTTTAGACCTCTCTTCTCCAGAAACAATTCTCATGGTAGTCTTGAAAATCAAAATATTGGAGCAAAAGATTATAAGACAGTTCAGTAGGACCATAGGAAATATTGCCACAGCAGAATACAGATGATTGAAGGTGATGTCAGCACAGGCTAGTTTGATAACATCCTGATGTAGGCAGAATAGGTGAGAGAGAACATGGGATCTGCAATAGGAAAACCAATAGGGAGGCAATATTGGGGGGCAAATGAGAACAAATCCTCTCATAAAAACTCCACTTCCAATCTTTATTACTTGAGCATTGGTAAGAATGGAAGTACATCTTAGCAGGTGGCAGATGGCAATGAACCGATCATAAGACATAGCAAGCAAAATTCCAGACTCTGTGATAGGGAGACTATGGGAAGCAGGCTTGGAGAAAGCAGGCACCATGGCTGATTTCCCTGTGATTCATCCGCAGCACGCACAGCACTATAGGAATTATGATCAGGGTCGTCCTGAAGTCTGTGGTTGCCAGCATGGCTAAGAAATAGTACATGGGCTCATGGAGGTTATGGTCATCCCTGATGAGAAATATGAGAATGCCATTGTCAAGAAGTATGGTGATGTAGACTGCAAATAATGGAATGGAGATCCGGTATCGGCCTTTTACAGGCCTACAAAGCCAGTTAGCAGAAAGTGTCCAGCATTAATGTTGGGTTCCATGATGGACATTAAAGTAGGATAAAGCTTCTCTTAAGGAAATGCTGTGCATAGGTCTGTAGGTCTTCAGAAATTCTCCTAGAGTGGTTTTTGCTTTTTTACTTAGTGTAAATCTTCCCTGAACTGCAGTGACACCAAAACAATGAAGCGTTCATTTGTAGGAGAACCTTAGATATCAAAACAGATATATGAACAACACTAAAACTGCAGTGACTAATATATGTGCCAGGCAATGTATAGGGCAAGGAAGATGCAGTAGTAAGTATGCAAGATAGAGCTGGTTTTTGTTCTTCTGGATCTTAAACTTGAAATAGATTCAGAGAATGAAAAAGAGATAATAGCAATATTAAAAAATATAATAAAGGATTTATAAAATTTTATAAAGGATTTATAAAATACAATAAAGGATTTATAAAATTTATAAAATCTGGCAAGATTTGGGCAAGGTCAGGGAAAACTTCCCAGAGTATGTAATATCTGACAGAAGTGTGGGAATCAGGTAAAAAGGAGGAAAAATTTTGTTCTGAGGGAAGAGTAGAGGAGAAATTCCTAAAGCAAGAATGGGTTTGAAGAAATAATTGATACTCAATGTATATAGAAAAATCAAAATGACAGTAACAAATAATTAGATCATGGGAGTTTTATTCATTTGTAAAATCATACAAGATGGCTAGCATGGTAGCCCTCTTACCATAGGTAAGATGCAAAAGCTCTTAAACATCTACACTTTCTAAATGCCCCTATCAGTGTTGGATAGGGTATGAAGAAGTAAGGACATGGAGAAATACCAATATATAGCCATGAGAATTAAGAAGAATATTCTAGGGCGAGTTCATAATATATATGTACAAAACCTCCAAGACCTCGAGACTTTCACTTTTAGTCAATTCTTTAGTTGAAGTTTCAGCTCTTCCAATTTTTAACTATGCAATTTTGGTCAAATCTCTTTGACTCTAAGGCTATGAGCCTCATCTGAAAGTAAATGAGACTAATTAACTTTATCTTGCTCTGTGAAGAGTAAACAATATCATTTGGGAGAGGACTTTGTAAGCGGTGAGATATTATGCAAATGTGAGGGTTTTGTTGTTGTTGTTGTGACAATTATTTTAAAAGGCCATTTTCATTTTGTTTGGCAGAGGTGGACTAGTATCACTCACACTCAGATATGTTGAATCACTCCAATTTGCTCAAAATTTTTGGAGAAGAAATTTAGGATTATGAGGTTTTAAGAAGGCTTGTGATGAAGGTGACTGAAATGGACCTAGTGAATCTAGTGAAAATTTACTAATGGAGTGAGGGGTAAGAAAATTTGAGGAGCACTTTGGTAAGTTTGGACCAGACCAATTGAAGCCTGAAGCATTGGGCTTAGAGGGTGAGCCCATTGGGGGTGAGGGCGGGGCCGACTTTGCCTTTGTAGAGTTCAGAAAAGGAAAAGCAGAATGTAAAATTTAAAAGAGAAAAAAAACAACAAAAAAGGAAACTGTTTTAACAAGGATGAGTCAGAATTGCCTATTTTCATAACTCTAGTCAGTGCTATTTCCTGTGCTATGCTGAGGCAGGGGAATCAGAGTGGGAAGATAGCTAGAAAGCAAAATTTCTTTCTATGATACAACAAACATGGTCTGAATATGTTGTATATGCTCCCTTTTTCTTCTTAATAGAATGCCTGTGAAATTCCTACTTTCTCCATTTTTCAAAAAACTGATATTGAAATGCCTTGTAAGCAAAGCAAAACTTAGACAACTTTCATGCCCCTGTATAACCTCTGTTTGACCTAAAATGCAGTATATCCGGTCAGCCAATCCTCCAGCACCAAGCAAATCTGGACCTTTTCACCCCAAACAAGTTTAACTATGTGGCCCCAGCCAATCAGATATTTTTAATTTTTTTCTTCTTTGTTCTTTTTTCTTTATTCTATAAAAGCTTCCTTTCTTGTGTTCCATTTTGCAGTTCTCTAAGTAAACACTGTTTGCCTCAAGAAGTAGTAAATAAAGTTTGTCTCATCTAAATTGTTTTTTTAAATCATTTTTTAAC
This sequence comes from Pteropus medius, assembly GCF_902729225.1. Classification (NCBI taxonomy): domain Eukaryota; kingdom Metazoa; phylum Chordata; class Mammalia; order Chiroptera; family Pteropodidae; genus Pteropus; species Pteropus medius. The sequence continues at coordinate 1,096,209 of NW_024352784.1, forward strand.
ATTGCAAAGACCTATAATCCCAAGACTGTTGCCTCATGACTTTGAAAAGTATATCCATCAACTCACAGAGTTGGAGGTTCATCTCTAGTGACCCCTTTAGATCTGTATTGATAAAAAACTGTCAAACTAATTATTCTGTTTCAGAAATTTGAAGACTTCCAGAAGATACTCTGGATTTCTCTTCTCTTAAGTGTCTTCTCATGGAGAAACACTGCCCACCACATATTTATGTGACCAACTTTTTTTTTTTAACTTATAAAATTTATTTATTTTATTTGCTTTTTAAATTAAGTTTATTGGGGTAACATTGGATAACACAATTATATAATATTCAGGTGTATATTATATTTGACATCTATATATTCTATTGTGTGTGTACCACCTGAAGTCCAGTTTTCTTCAGCTACCATGTATTTGATCCCCTTTACCCATTTTACCCTCCCCCAATCCCCTATATTTGGCACCCTTTACTCTGTCCACCTCTTCCCTCCTCTCCCACCCCCTACCCTCTGGTAACCACTAGTCCATTGTCCATGCCCCTGAGTCTCTGTTTGTCCTGTTCATTTGTTGCTTTTAGGTTTATATCCACATATAAGTGATACCATGTGATTTTCTACTTTTTCAGTCTGGCTTATTTCGCTTAGAATGATTATCTTGAAGTCCATCCATGTTGTAGCAAATAGCAGTATTTCATCTCTTCTTATGGCTGAGTAATATTCCATTGCATATACGTACCACAGCTTCTTTAGCCAATCATCTATTGTAGGACACTTTGGTTGCCTTCATGTCCTGGCCACTGTAAATAGTGCTGCTATGAACATCAGTGTGCAAATATCTTTTCAGATATGGGTTTTCAAGTCTTTGGGGTAAATACCCAGTAGAGGGATTGCTGGATCATATGGTAGATCACTTCTTATTTTTTTGAGGAATCTCCATACTGTTTTCCATAGTGGCTGTACCAATTTGTAGTCCCAACAGTAGTGTATGAGGGTTCCATTTTCTCTGCATCCTATCAACATTTTTTTTTTTTTTTTAGGCAAAGTAACTCTTGGTTGACCTCACAGATTGCAAGGAACTTGTCAGCTTACAATCCCTTAATTTTTTATTTTTTACGCCTACAGCACCTAGTCTTCCTAGGTGGTCTCCCATCCAAGTACTAACCAGGCCTGACTCTGCTTAGCTTCCGAGATCAGACAGGATTGGGCTTGTTCAGGGTAGCATGGCCATAGACTACCTCTCCAACATTTGTTATTACTTGTCCTGTTGATTATAGCTATTCTAACAGGTGTGAGATGGTATCTCATTGTGGTTTTGATTTGCATTTCCCTAATAGCTAGCGATGTTGAGTATCTTTTCATATATTTGTTGGCCATTTGTATGTCTTCTTGGGAGAAGTGTCTGTTTAGGTCCTCTGCCAGTTTTTGATTGGAACTTTTGATTTTTTTTTTTGTTATTATTGAGTCATATGAGTTCTTTGTATATTTTGGATGTTAAGCTCTTATTGGAGGCATTGCTTACAAATATATTTTCCCATTGAGATAGTTGTCCCTTTACCTTGTTGACGATTTCTTTTGCTGAGCAGAAACTTTGTAGTTTGATGTAGTCCCAGTCATTTTTTTCTTTTTTTTGCTTTTACTTACCTTCCCTTCGAGGTCAAATTCATAAAATCCTCTTTAAGTCCAAGGTCCTTGAGTTTAGTTCCTACGTTTTCTTCTATGCATTTTATTGTTTGAGGTCTTATATTCAGGTCCTTAATCCATTTTGAGTTAATTTTGGTGTGTGATGATAGACAACAATCTAGTTTCATTCTTTTGCAGGTGGCTTTCCAGTTTTCCCAGCATCACATATTAAAGAGGCTTTCCTTTCTCCACTGTATGCTTTTGGCTTTTTTGTCAGAAATTATTTTCCCATATAAATATGGGTTTACTTCTGGACTCTCGATTCTGTTCCATTGGTCCGTGTGTCTGTTTTTCTGCCAATAGCATGCTGTTTTGATTACTGTTGCTTTGTAGTATAATTTAAGTCAGGCAGAGTAATGCCCTCAGCCTCATTCTTTTTTCTCAGGATGGCTTTGGCAGTTTGGGATCTTTTGTGCTTTCATACAAATCTTATGACTTTTTATTCCATTTCTTTAAAAAATGCTGATGGGATTTTGATGGGGATTGCATTAAATCTGTATAATGTTTTAGGTAATATGGTAATTTTAACTATGTGATTCTTTCAATCCAAGAACACGAAATATCTTTGTATTTCTTTGCATCTTCTTCGATTTCTTTTAATAGGGTCTTGTAGTTTTCATTATATAGATCCTTCACTAGTTTCGTTAAATTTATTCCTAGGTATTTTGTTCTTTTTGTTGCAGTTGCCAAAGGAATAATTTTTTCCACTTCTTTTTCTGACACTTCATTATTAGAGTATAAGAACGCTATGGATTTTTGAATGTTGACTTTGTATCCAGAGACTTTACTGTATTTGCTTATTGTTTCTAGTAGTGTTCTTGTGGAGTCTTTAGGGTTTTCAATACAGAAAATCATGTCATCCACAAATAGTGACAGTTTGACTTCTTAGTTTCCTATTTAGATGCCTTTTATATCTTTCTCTTGTCTGATGGCCCTTGCTAGGACTTCCAATGTTATATTGAATAAGAGGAGCAATAGTGGACAGCGTTGCCTTGTTCCTGATTTTAGAGGGAAGGTTTTTAGTTTTTCACCATTAAGTATAATGTTGGCTTAGAGTTTGTCGTATACAACCTTTATTATGTTAAAGTGTTTTCCTTCTATGCCAATTTTGTTAAGTGTTTTGATCATAAATGGGTGCTGTATCTTGTCAAAGGCTTTTTCTGCATCTATTGATATGATCATATGATTCTTATTTTTTAATTTATGTCAATATCACGTTAATCGATTTGCATATGTTGAATTATCCCTGTGCCCCTGAGATGAAGCCCACTTCACGGATCATGGTGTATAATCTTTTTAATATGTTGCTTTATTCGGTTCACTAGTATCTTATTTAAGATTTTTGCATCTGTGCATGAGAGATATTGGTCTGTAGTTTTCTTTTTTTGTGTTATCTTTACCAAGTTTTGGTATCAGAGTAATATTGGCCTCATAAAATGAGTTGGGAAGTATTGCCTCCTCTTCAATTTTTTGGATGAGTTTGAGGAAAATAGATATAAAACTTTTTTGAATGTTTGATAGAATTCCTGGTAAAGCTATCAGGTCCTGGACTTTTACTTTTTGGTACGTTTTTGATGATTGTTTCAATTTCCATACTGCTGATCTGTCTATTTAGATTTTCCAATTTATCTTGATTCACTGTAGGAAGGTTTTTTTTTTCTAAGCACTGGTCCATTTCTTCAAGGTTATTAAATTTGCTGTTATATACTTTTTCATAGTATTCTTGTATGATTCTTTGTATTTCTGCGATATCAGTCGTAATTTCCCCTCTTTCATCTCTGATTTTGTTGATTTGTGTTCTTTCTCTTTTTTCTTTAGTGAGTCTAGCCAGGGCTTTGTCAATTTCATGAAGCTTCTCAAAGAAGCAGCTCTTTGTTGCATTTATTTTTTCTATTTTTTTTGTTTTGTTTTCAATTTAATTTATTTCTGCTCTAATTTTGATTTTTTTCCTTCTGCTGACTTTAGGCTTCATTTGTTTTTCCTACTCCAGTTATTTGAAATGAATTGTTAGGTTGTTTATTTGGGCTCATTCTTGTTTTTGAATATAGGCCTGTAATGATATGAACTTTCCTCTTATGACAGCTTTTGCCGTGTCCCAGAAGTTTTGATATGTTATACTATCATTACCATTCATTTCTATATATCTCTTTATTTCCCTTATTATTTCTTCTCTGACCCAGTTATTCTTCAGTAGCATGCTGTTTAATCTCTATGTATTTGTGGTTCTTTCTGATTTCTTTTTGCAGTTGATCTCTATTTCAAAGCATTATGATCAGAGAATATGGTTGGTATGATTTCAATCCTCTTTTATTTGTTGAGGCTATTTCTGTGTCCCAGTATGTGGTCAATTCTTGAGAATGTTTCATGTGCACTAGAGAAGAATGTATAGGCAGCTGTTTTGGGATGGAAGGCTCTGTAAATATCAGTTATGTCCAGTTGGTCTAATGTGTCATTTAAGGATGTTATTTCCTTATCGATATTCTATTTGGATGATCTGTCCATTTCTGACAGTGTGGTATTTAGGTCCCCTACTTCGATAGTGTTTTGGTCAGTTTCTCTCTTTAGTTCTGTTAGTAATCACTTTAAATATTTCAGAGCTCCCTGATTTTGAGCATAGATATTAATAAGTGTTATGTCTTCTTGGTGCATGATTCCTTTTATCATTATGAGATGTCCCACGGTATCTTTCTTTACCTTTTTTATTTTGAAGTCTATTTCATCTGATATTAGTACCGCAACTCCCTCTTTTCTCTTAATGCCATTTGCTTGAAATATCATTTTCCGCCCTTTCACTTTGAGTCTATATTCGTTTTTGGAGCTGAGATGTGTCTCCTGGAGGCAACATATGGTTGGATTCTGTTTTTTAATTCATTCTGCAACTCTGTGCCTTTTTATTGGTGAGTTCAGTCCATTTACATTTAGGGTGATTATTGAAATATGAGGTCTTCTTATAGCCATTTTATCTTTTGCTTTCTGGTAACTCAGTATTTCCATTACTTCCTTGTCCTTGTGTTTCTGTTTTCTTTATTTTGGTTGGCTTTTGTAGGTTTTGTCTCTGGTTCTTGTTTTATGTTATATACGTTAGTTCTGAATCTTTGATGTGTGGTTACCATTATGAATATATAAAGGATAGTTTTAAATATATATATATATATATATATATATATATATACAATTATTCCTTTTCTTCTACATGTGCCTTATCTCCATTCCCTTTTCCTTATTTGGATCTTTGAATCCTCCCCTTTTCAGTCATTGTTATCTCAATGTGTCCCTATGTATGCTGAACATTCATTACTCTCTTGTTATAACAATTCTCTTCTTATTATTGCACCTTATAATGCCCTCTTCTTAGTAACAGTTGCACTCTTGTGCCTCTATTTGCCTGATAGTCACTTTACTCCTAATTATTTATTTATTTTTATCATTTCGTTTTAGGTGAACTGACTCCTTTCAGTATTTCCTGTAGTGCAGGCTTCATAGTGGAGAATTCTCTCAATTTTTGTATGTCTGAATGATCTTAGTTTCTCCTTCATATCTAAAGGAGAGCTTAGCTGGATATATTATTCTAAGCTGGTAGTTCCTTTCACTTAATAGTTTAAATATTTGATTCTATTCCTTTCTGGCTTGTAAGGTCTGCACTGAGAAGTCTGAGAATAATCTAATGTGCTTTCCTTCATAAGTTATCATCTTCTTTTCCCTGGCTACCCTGAGAATTCTGTCTTTGTCGTTGATTTTTGATAATTTTAATACAATGTGTCTTGATGAAGGCCTTTGGGTTGAGATAACTGAGTTTTCCGTTGACTTCTTGACTTCCGAGCTCTAGCTAATTCCTTAGATTTGGGAAATTCTCGTCCACTATTTGGCTGAAAATGCTTTCTAGTCCCTGCTCCTTTTCCTCACCTTCGGTAATGCCCATTATTCTTATGTTTCCTCTCTTGATGGTATCAGCTAGTTCTTGTATTTCTCTTATGTTATTTTACATTCTTTGGTTTCTCTCTCCTTCCTTCTGATTTATTTCTAGATTTCTGTCTTAGATGTCACTGATCCTTTCCTCCATTTAGTCAACTCTATTTCTCAAGCTTTCTGTTTCATTTTTCAACTCTTGCAGTGTGTTCTTCATCTCCAGAAGATCTATTCTGTTCTTCTTGAGGGTGTCAATCTCCTTGTTCTGCTCATCTAGTTGTTTGTTCAATTCCTGAAATCGTTGATATGATTCGTTTCGGAACTCACTGAGTTTTTTCAGAAGTATCATTCTAAATTCTCTGTCATTTAAATTGCATATTTCTATGTCTGTAAGCTTATTTTCTGGAGATTTTTCTCTTTCTTTCTGAGATGCCTTGTCACCTTGGTTGTTCATGGTGTTTAATGGACTATTTCTCTGCTTGGGCATTAATGGAAATGTATTCTACTTTTTTTCCAGAAAGAAGATTTATTATATAAAGGTCTCTCTTTAGCCTGTTGCAAAGAAGGTGCTTTTCTTTTGATTTCCAGTTGGTGGCGTCTAAGGTTCTTGGATCTCTGCTTTATATAAAGCTTTAAAAATTCCTTTTTATTTTCTGATAGATATTTAATCACACTCACTACCCTCAGTTTCTGTCCCTGTCAGTGTTAGCAACAGTTCTGGTAGCATTTGCTCAGATTCCCCTGGGACTCTGTGGTGTTTGGTCTCAGAGAATATGCTGAGAGGGGACCTCTGGGTTGAGAGTTGGGGGCTGCAGCTCAGCTTCGGTTTTGCAACCACAGCAGGTAAAACTCTACTGTTGTTTCTCTGCCGTCCTGCTTCTCTGTCTTCTGCCGTGATGACTGGGTCCTACCACTGGCCGGTTGTGGGGAGCTCACAGCTTTCCCAGGCAGGGCTGTTCAGAGAACTCTCCGCTCTTTCTTTCCTTTCCTTCTTCCTGCAGGGAGTTTCACAGCTGCAAGAAGCAGCTTCTTTATTTCTTCCAGTCCACCATCTGACACCTGGGGTTCTGACTTGTGGTAGCTCATGCACAGATCCCATGCATGCTCAGATGTGCTGGCATGCAGTTTGGGTGTTTTTGTTGAGTTTTAGATGTTCAGTTTATTATCGTTTCAAGGGGAGAGATCTGGGGATGTCTCTCACTCCACCATGTTTTCAAATATCGACTTTATGTGACCAGCTTTACATTTGCCTTTCTTTGGCTTCCTTTTTCTTCTTCTTTCCAAACTTCATCCCTCCAATCCCTGTCAGCCTTGTACTCTTTCTTCTCTTCTTTTTCATTTCTGACCTCATCTCTGTTGTCTGAGTAGGTAATCTGTAACTAACAACACTATTCTGATACAAGGTATCTAGTAGACTTTATTTAATCACCAATTTTTCTTTATAAGGCTCAGTGAGTAATTTATACTTTTTCAAAGGCATGAAATGATCATCCAACCTACAGATACATTAAATTCTTGAACTTATTAGTGAATACTGACTCTAAATGGCCTTTTATCCAAAGCATCCAGGAGTGTTTTCACTTGGGTAGCACACTTGTTGGTAAACATGGTGACCACCTTCCCCTACCCACTCCACCCCGACACCAGATCTGCTATCACTCCCTATCTCTGTGTGGGGTTTGAGATCCTCAAAATCTGTAGTGCCTGTACTTCAACGTGGAAGGGAGTGAACAATGAAGATCTCTTCTGCCTTTAGTTTATAGGATTTACACAGTTATTTCCTGTTTACTTCTGGAAATGTGCAGCAATTTAAAGCAGAGTATCTAATATCAAAGTCCTCAAAGTCTGACTCCGCTTTATTCTGAGACTGGTCTATTTGACAAGGTTTTCTTCCTGTTAGTCTATACCCCTGGTCATTATAGTGCCTCTCCTTCTCAACCTGATTTACACTTCTTGGAAGTAAATACCTGCGGTAGAATGTACACGGGCAAAAAGAAAGCTGGTTCAAACAGCTGAAGAGAGCAATAAAGGAAACAGATGATACATTCCAAAGTTCTGAATCACACCAGCTATAGCTGCCTTTATTCCCATCAATCTTCTGCTTTTTACTTCCAAAATATATCTGCCTACTAGAGAGGAGAAGGCAGATTTTAGCTTTTCCTTGTTATAAAAATTTGTAAGAAGTGATTATTCAGAAGCAGCGTTTTGGGGGAGCCTTTGGGATATAATCCTATGCCCCATCATCTCTTGACTGACATACTACTTCCTTTCTCTGTAAGCTCCAAAAAACTAACTCTCTATACCTACCCTGCCCTGCCATACCCTGCTATCAATACTGAGCTTTCCAGGAAAAGACACACCAGAGCCACATAATGACCCGTTTGTTCTTCAGTCTTGTGTTCATTGGTGCCATAAATGTGACCCTGGAACCCTGAGCCTGTTTTTGGATCTAATATCACCTTTTTAGATCACACTCAGAAGCTAAGCGTCAAGGAGGATTTGTTGCAGAAGGTCCTCCCCAAGGCCTGTTTCTGCCTCCTCCCTCCTTGTTTGTCCCTCTAGCCTTGGGGATTTGGAACTTGAGAACAGTGGTCTCCCAAAGCCTCATCTGTGTCCTGGTTTGGATATTACCTTTGTTACCAGGAAGACAATTCATTTTAAACATATGGATAGGAAAGAAAACGTAGAGAAGGTAGCCTTTTTGCTCCAGATATTTTTTTTGTTTTTGTTTTTGTTTTTGAGAACTCCCAGGACTTTAACTCTACATTGAAGCACATGTGATTATAAACTAATCTATCAGGAAAGTTTCCCACCTACCTCCCTTGACCCTACTCTTGAGATGTTCAACTGCGCCCATCATGATCCCTGAGCTCTGCTCTGTTTCATAGGATTAATTCTTTCAAAGAGAAACTGAACTTTCCAGTCCTGTATTTCTTATAAGCTCTTTCTGTGATCTCTCTATCCCATCTCTTTAATATAAGGAAGAACAGGAAGAGAAAAAAGAAACCTTTGAGAGTGTCAATCAAATGTACCCATTTGACGGGCTTTATAAAATATTTTGTTATCCAATACCCTTTATATTAGTCTTCTACAGCAGATCTCAGGATTACTAGGCCTAGAAAGTCAAGAAATATTTCCTCTTATGAAACTTAGATCCCCTTGAAGTCTTTCCCAAGACCATGAGGAAAGAATAAACTCTGACTTAAAGTTTTTCAGGATATTAGGTGAGAATATGGCTTAGGATGCCCAAATATTTGAGGGAATTACAGGGCATAATAACAAAGACATAAAGAGAAGAACCAACAGACACACAAGGAAACATACATCCCTTCGAATTTCATTCAGTTTAATCAAAAATTTGTATTTTATTAAAGATTATCTCTGTTACTGTAATACCATAGGGAAAGATCTATAATATCATTATTCTCCTGGAGCACACAGTATGAAAGCTATGAAAGGACAAATACAAATGTCACACAAATTACAGACACAAAGCCAACTGAGTAAAAATGAATAAATAAATGAATAAACCAGCAAATAATCCCTTGAGCTGGTAAAAATCATTTACTAGTCTGGAAGCTGCTCTAAAGATCTGGTTTCATCTTTGTTTTTCTCCTTGTTTCTCCTGAGAATTCTGGGAAATTTTCAACCTTCTGTGACCAGGAGTAGATAAGAGTCAGAGACCACTTTAAATACCAGTGTGATGGAGCCCAGAGAAAGAGTCCATCTATATGAAGGAAAGTGACTAGTCACTGGATCAACCCTTGTATAATCCTACCATTTAATATTCTGTCTTCTGTTCAAAAGAAATCTTTTTGATTCACTTTACGACCTGTCACTTGAGTCTTGAGTACTGGCTCTTCAGCTGGCCACAGGACTATTGACTCTTTCTCCCACATCTAGACTGTGTACAAAATCAACTTTGATAGCTATTTGGAGCAAGAAAAGAACATTCTTTTTTCTAGTCACAAGCATTGCCTCCATCCTCTCCTTTTCCCCTCACTTACACATATGACCAGCTCTTTCTCAACTCTGATATTTTGTACATTTCAGGAATATCCACCCAGTCTTATCTATAACATTATTCCAAACTGGAACCATAATACCACTTTACTATCTGAAAATACATATCTCTGTTCAGTAGTATCTGAGAATAACTCATTAAGATAATGGCTATCTGGATGAGGAATTATATCTGTTTAGTATTATACAATTACTTCTCTATTATTATATTATGTACATATATTTACATATATTATTAACAATAGTAATCAATAAAAATATTTAATAAATGTTTCTCAAAAATTTAGCTGAACAGACTTAGGTATACTCTCCCTAGAGTTGGCATATTGAACTGAGGACAAGTAGATTTCATTAAAATTTAGAGCAATTCTCTAGATAGCAACTAATTCCATAAAAGTGAAAAAACTAGATGAATGTCAGAGGTCAAGACTGTAACTGTTAGGTGTATCAGAGCCAATACATGCAGAACATATGATAAAATAATAGGATTTGTCTCAAACACTGGTGACCCATACCATAGATCCAAGAATAATATATCAGGTGCCATAGACTCACCAAACAGGGTGAGTTAGTTGGGAAAACAGAAAATCAGATGGAAACTTGAGATATATGTTAGTGTTGCCTGCATGTATTATATACAACTCAGCAATAAATAGGCAGCATAAGATGATCTAAATAGCAGAGAGGTTGACTTCCAACACCATGCCTTTCCTTAGTTGCCTCCATCAAAAAGCTATCAACTTGTCCAAGTTTCCTTAGTTATTACTTGAAGAGCAATGAGTCAAAGTTATGCTCTAGTTTGAGACAGAGAGAATAAACGAATTATTCCGATCTGGATCTGCTTGGTTTTAATGCTATAGATGACAGGGTTCATAAAAGGGGGGAAAAGAAAGTGTACGTAGCTCATTGTGATGTGGACCACTTGAGGAGCATGTTTTCCAAACCGATGGATAAATGTCAGACCAACTACAGTGACATAGAAAACCAGGATACAGCAGATGTGAGAGACACATGTGTTGAGGGCCTTGGCCCTTTCTTCTACAGAAGCAATGCCCATGACAGTCTTGAGGATCAAAATGTAGGAAAAAAAGATGATGAAAAAGTCCAACAAGACCATTGCAAATACAACCACAACTGGATAGAGACGATTGAAGGTGATGTCAGCACAGGCTAACTTGATGACATCTTGGTGGAGACAGAAAGCATGAGAGAGTACATGAGACCGACAATAGGGGAACCAGTGAAGGCGAATGATTATTGGCATAATTGACAGACCAGCCCTTGTTAATACCCCTATCCCAATCTTTATTACCCTGGCGTTGGTAAGGATGGAAGTGTATCTCAAAGGGTTATGGATGGCAATGAAACGGTCATAGGCCATGGCAAGCAAAACACCAGACTCCACGATAGAAAGAGTATGGATAAAGTAGGCTTGTGCGAAGCAGGCCCCATGGGCAATCTCTCTGTGGTTCAACCACAGGACACCCAGAACTGTGGGCATCGTGGTCAATGTCACTCCAAGGTCTGTAGTTGCCAACATAGCTAAGAAATAGTACATGGGCTCATGAAGGTTATGGTCATTCCTGATGAGAAAGACAAGGGTGACATTACCAAGAAGTATGGAGATGTAAACTACCAATAATGGGACAGAGATCCAGTGATGTGCCTTCTCCATGCCTGGGAACCCAGTAAGCAGAAATGGGGAAGAAGTGGTGTTGAGCCACATTGCAGGCCTTTCAAAGAAGAAAATATTCCTTTCAGGTAATGCAGCAGGAGCTCTGGTTGTCTTTTGAGTGTATCACCTGTTCATACACTATTTAAATAGTAAAGGTGGTAATTTAGTCATTCTCTAGAGCTTCCTAGGGAGAATAGAATGTGCGAACAACTCTATACGTTATTCAGGATTGATCATAAAGAGTTAATGAACCATATACTGGAGATGCAGCAATGTATGCAGAATAGACCTGGTCGATGTCCTTATAAATTTCATAAGCAAGAAAATAAGGGCAAAATAAAAGAAGAAATCATTATATCCGAATAGTTTCATAATAGTGTCAAAACTTACAGGATGTTTTTCATGGTGCTCCTTATCTTGACTGTTGGTTTCGAGAGAAGATTTCAAGGTTTCCCAGAATGTATGAAACCTAGATGACCAGTCAAAAATTGATTCTGAGAAGCATTGGAAGAACAGGTATTAACAGCCTAGGGCAAAACAAACAAATAATAAATACATAAACAAGAAAATAAATAAAATAAAATAGACTTAGTTGATTTGAGGGAAAGACTAAGACTAATACATCTGAAGGGGAAATTCAGTTGATGAGATTCTAGAGACTTTTAGGAGACTATAAAAATGTTATGAGTTAATTGTATAGGTTTATTTTTAATATGTAGACCTCAAAATCCATGTTGCCTAGCATCATAATACCTTAGTTATTGTTGTGCTATGTCTCAAAGAATTCAAAATTTCATAACAGATACAAAAATGAGCAATAAAGGTGGATTTTATGATAAGCATTTGAGAGCATTATTTATTAACAGTACAAGATAAATTCCTGTTAGATAACCACCTATTTGGAGATACAAATTAATTATTTAAGCAAGTTCAAGGAAAACATTTTTTTAAAAGCTATGGAGTCTACTGAGACTTCACATAAGTGGGAAGACTCTGACATTTGAATTTTAAGGTATTAACTGGTGCAGGCAGCCAATTTCTGTGAGGAAAAAAAGCGTGCATTGGTGTCTCTGGCATTAGCCAGAGAAAAATGGGGCCACCTTCTATTAAGGTTAGTATGGGCTGTATATCTCATGTGCTTTACAAAGAACATCTTGGTGTAAATTTAATGCACGACTTCCCAGACTCCTCTTTGCCTATGAAAACGTGTTTGTAAGATCACCAGGCTTTTACCTTTAGAAGATGTTGGTTGAAGTTCTGGCTCTGCTACTTTGTGACAATAATGATATTGAGAAAGTCATTTAATCTTGGGCTTTGGTTTCACTATATTTAAGTGGCTGTAGTGATTTCCATCCAGTCATGCTCTTGGTGAATGGTGTAAGAATAGACTGAAATTGCAAATGAGAAAGAGCTTTGCCAGAAATAAATTATTCTTCACTTTTGAAGTTTTGTTATCACTGAGAAGAGCCTCTTCACTCTCTACCTGGTGGGTATACATCAATTTTAGTCATTGATACTGAGACATGTCAATTTTTTTAAGAAGCCTAGGAAGAAATATAAGATGATGGGGTTTTGAGGAGCCTAGGTTTGACTGTAACTGAAAGTATTAAGCTAAAGTTGATCTGACTAGTGGATAAAAGATGATGTGTCTGAGCAGAAAGGGAAAGGAGAGAAGGAGAGTGGTGAGTGTGGGTAGGGACTTCTGAAGGTAGCTACAGATGACATTACACCTGGAGCTCTGGGACAGAAATAGTTTGAGGGAAAAACAGCTCTGTCTTCAAAGGCTCGGAAAACACTCAGTGTATTCAGGGTTAAAGAAGCAGGAGTGGGGAGGGTGGGGCCACCAGACAAGGAAGATAGAGTTCAAAGGCAAATGAAAGAAATAAATAATTGCTGAGTTTCCATTTCATGTCAAGACACTAGGACAGTACATGTGCATCATTTTTTTTTCCGCAGAATCCTTACAATAACCTATTCCCCCCATTCTATAAAGTCATATTGTTTACATGTCCTAGGTGACAGATGCATTAAGTGAATGAGAGGTTTTTTTTTATGCACTATGGATTAGAAAGACTCCAGAAATGAATGAAATCTTTGTAGTATTTAGGAGTACAAGCAAGCTTGCTGCCATTTTTTTCTGTTTCCATACTGAAAAACAGCATTTTTGCTCAATTTACTCAGAGCTGTCTTTGTGGTACATGAGATTATCTGTGAATTCCGGAGAGGTTAAAAATCCTAGGCTTTTCTTCATTTCTACAGTCACTCATCATCTCCCAGAGTCTCTGTCTTAGAAGGAACTAGGTTTTGCATGGATCAGAAGCTAATTCTCAAAATCTCAAATTCTGCCACATAAACTGTGGGTTCCGCGCAGACACTCCAGACATCCTGCTTAGACTTTTACCTTTCACATGTTCTCTCATTTTCCTTTGGGCTCTTTCCCTTCACTTTTCTTGACACTTTTTTTTTCTATTTCAAGTATTTACTCCCTCTGTCCTCGGTTTGTTTGTCTCCTAACCTTAGTCCCTTATCAGTCTTTTCCACAAAGTTCAAATTTGCAATCAATTCTCCGTTTATTTTATTTCAAGGTTTCCAATGATAGCTCCATTCCCAATACTTAATTCTTGGCACAATGCCTAGCACATAATTTGTGTTCTTTTTTAGTTACTGAGTGATTGGTTTGCCTACACATACAAATTGATTTTTGACCATCTTACAGGCTTGATTATGAGCAGGTTCTCAAATTATCGAAGCACATAAATTGATTGGTATACCCTACCAAGTGGTTGATTGACTCTGAATACACAGCTGTGTATCCCTGGCACCCAGAAATGCCCTGAGGGGGTGTTATAAGGGCTATAGAAAGAAAAACTCTGCCATAGTTTCAATTCAGCAGAGACTACCTATTACTCTCTGAGTTCTTTCCCAGTGCTAAAGATATAGGACTATGTAAATTGCTGTCTGTGATCTAATGGCACACACAGCCCATGTTCTAGTCAAGAGTAATTTTGACTTGGCTTATCAGTCTTAGATGAAAGTCAGATGGTGACTTCTCTACAGAAAGTGTCTGAAACTCTGATAATTACAAAGCTACCTTTTCTTACACTTTTGGAATAAATTCTATCTTTGGTGCTTATGTGGACTTCAAGAAAAAAAAAGTCCAAGCAAGAAATGACAGGCTTAGAATGGGGCTCTGAGAGGTTGCAAGTTCAGATATGGAGAGAACCAGAAGTAGAAATGCAAAATTCATCCCTGAGTCTACACCCGCCATCTGGTTTGCTCCCATAACTCTTTTTGGCCACATGTGTTTCAGAGTCCATGTGTCCTTACTTTATACATCTGAGGAGGTAATCCTTAAAGAAACCAGATTTTAAAGATGTTGGAGAGTCTTAAGGACCCATACCTATTCTTCACAATCTCTTGACACATAATACTATCACTTTTATCTTGCTGAGAAACCAGATCTCTATTTCCTGCTCTCTCTACCCTGATGCCTGCAGTGAGGTGCCAGAGACAAGATTCAATAGATACCCTCACCGACCTGAATTTTGGTTTTCTCCAATTCATCAGTACCACAGTCATGAATCTGGAATCCTTAGCTTTATCAAGGATTTAGTCATGATGCCACTCCTTTCATAATCTGCACAAAATCCTGTCTGGTAGGAATATTTATTTTAGAAGCTCCTCTCCAGGGTCCAGTCTTGATTTAGGTTACCCATTGACCCTCCCTCTCTATCTTCCCTCACTTTCTTCATCCCTCTCTCCTTCCATCTCTTGTATCCTTATTTTTACCCTCGGCTTTGGAGATCTGAGCTTTGAATAGCAGTCCCCAAGGTCTCTGTCTGTGTCTTTTTACTTCAGCCCTGTTGTTAGGAGAGTGATTAGTTATTTATATCTATCAGCATACCTATTTACATAACGTAGACCAGTTAGAGATTTGAACTGAAATAGATTTCTTAAGGGAGCACTTTTTCCTCAGCTGTGTATGAGAACTCCCAACCACTATCCCTATAATGAGGAATGTGTGTAAATTATAGGAGAGCAGGACATTCGTTTTGGTGAAGTAAAATCTCCCACACATCCTCTTTTCTCTAGTTTTGATGTCTGGCTGAAGCCAATGGGCACCCAGAGCACTTTCTCATGGAAAGGAGAGCTCTCCTACCCAGGTCTTTATTTCCCCTTATTCCTCTCTCTACAACTCCTATCTCCATGTTCTGCATAAGAAGACAGGACAAGATGGGAGTCTCCTTCCACCTCAGTAATACATGTACCCATTTTTTAAATTTTTATTTTGTTATTTTTTATTTTTCAATTGCACTTGACATTTAATATATTAGTTTCAGGTGTATAACATAGTGGTTAGCCATTTATATAACTTATGAAGTGATCTCCCTGATTAGTCCAGGACTCCCTTAACACCATACCTAGTTATTACAATATTACTGACTATATTCCTTACTCTGTACTTCACATCCCTGTGACTATTGTGTAACTGTTAATTTGTACTTCTTAATCTCTTCCCCTTTTTCGCTCAGCCCCACAACCACCCTCCTGCCTGGCAACAATCAGTTTGCTCATGGATGGAACTCCTTTTTAATCAAGTTATGAGTAACGTGAAGGACAGGAATCACAATGCCAACTGTCTGCAAGCCAAGGTCTTAACCTCTCTTCTCATAGGAAAATGACAATTCAGTATACATGTGATGCAGAACATGCATGTTGAAACTTGAGTACTTGGTTTACATTGTGACTCTGGCTCTTGCCCACTGTGGGCAAGTTATGTAACCTTATTTTTCCTTATCTCTAAAATGCATGTATTAATTATTATTGCATAAAGTTGTTGAGGTTTAAATATAAAGCACTTAGAACAGTATTCAACATGTAATAACCAGTCAATCAGTGTCAGCTATTACTACCTCTGCTATAATCAATCACACTTATTTTAATCATTTGTATTTTGGACTATCTTTCTCCATTTAACATTGACGTATTTGAGAAATAGACATCATCTTTCACTGTTTTTTTTTTTTTGGCACATAGATATTTAAATGATTTAATTATAAAATCAATGTAATAGTCTCCAGTTTATACTACTGGAGGTAGATGAATTTAATGATGTATCTTGATTGATGGAGAGTAATTTCCATTTTCAGATTAAAACTACTAACTCTTGAACACCATTCTACACAGCAAAAAGTTTAAAAAAATCTACTACTTCAGATTTTAGTCAGAGACATACATATAGAAAATATACAGATAAACACACAGAGATCTTCCTTTTTGATTAAGCAAATGATGAGATTCGATTCAATTACTAAATAAATTAAATTAATTTTATTTAATTATTTAATTATGATACAAAAAAGAAGACAGATTGAGAAAATGAATCATAGACAAATCTAAACTGACAGTCAAAATGGCTTTAATTAACAATTTTTTTTAGCAAAAAATTATTAAAGTTAATTTATGTAAAGGAATGTGAATGAATCATAAAGGTCTAGCTCAATGAATTCGTTGCAAAATAAGTTTACCATTGTACAACAAATAGAATTTTACAAGTTAAGCAAAAGTTCCTTTATTTCTCTTTCCAATTCACCTCCTAGATTGGTTTTATCTACTTGTAACCTTTATAAAGTGGAATCATACTATATGTGCTCTTTTGTGTCTGGCATCCATGTTCATCATTAAGTTTGTGAGAAATATCTATGTGTTTGCATGTAGCAATAGTTTGTTAATTTTCATTTCTATATAGTATCCATTATATGAATATGTCCCGTATTTACTTTTCTACTCTTGATAGTAATAGTTTTTCAGCTATTGCAAATAGTGCTGGTCTGATCATTCAGGTACATGTTTATTTGATTTTTTTTTTTGTGCACATATGTACGAATTTTTGTTGAGCCTAAACATAGGAATATAATTCCTTGGAAAAACATATGTTCATTTACAGTAGATACTGATAAGTATTTTCTAAAATGATTACATAATTTTATATTTCACTAATAGTTCATGAGTCTCAATTCATTCACATCCTTAACATAACTAGGTATTTTCACTGTTTTTACAAAGCTATTCTACCAAGTGTGTACTGGTATCTTGTAATTTTGAATTGCATTTCCTTGATGACTAATAATGTTGCAAACATTTTCATATCCTTATTGGTTGCTTGCCTTGTTTGTGAAGAATTTGTTCCACTCTTTTGACCATTAAAAAAGAGTAGGCTGTCTGTCATTTGTTTATTGATTTTTCAGGTGTTATTTATGAATTATTGATATGAATGTTAGGTCAGATATAGATATAACAAATACCTTTACTGCTCTATAGCTGGCTTTTTAATTTTCTTAATTTTTCATGGAAATACATTATTTTTAATGCAAATTTATTTATGGTTCTTGTTTTTGTGAAATATTTAAGAAATCGTAAATCCAAAATCAATGAATAAAAATTCCTGTTATTTATAATAGTTTTAAACTTTTTAATAACTTCACCACAAACTGAAATTTATCTGTGATGTGAGGTTGATATCAAGAATCATTTTTGTGTCCAGATTATTTTGTGCCTTTGATTAGTCTACATTCTTTTCTGCCTTTGATTAGTCTACATTCTTTTCTGATCCAAGAAGTACCTTGGAGATTATAACCATAATTGGATGCATCCTCTTGCACACTTTCACATAGTTACATTATCTTCTTAGCAGAAACAATCATGACATCATTTATAAAATGACATATTTTATTCCCTACAGTAGCTCTCTATCCAGAACACTTACATTCTTATTAAGCAAGGAAATTTAGCTATTTGTAGATAGCTAAGCCACCTAATAACAATATTCTTGCCATGGATTGGCCTCTCCAGAAGTAGATGCTGAGACAGAATTTTGGGTGAAACATGTTTATTAGAGGTTAACACCTTTGATAATAAGAAGGAAGTAGAATTTGGCAGAGGAAGAAACCAAACTGAGATACAGGCTGACAAAGCCTCATCCAACTTAGCAGAAAGCTCTGGAGAAAATATACCCAACAGTATTAACCCATTTGGGGTTGAAATGGCCAGGCTTTTAAAACTCTCCTCAATCACATCTAAGAAAAAGATCATGACTTTGGACAAAGTGGCTCTCTGCAGCTGAGAGAGATCCTGTATTAGCTGAGATTTGGAGGCTGCCTGCTGACACATTTCCTTGATGGGGAATCTATCCTGTACATCTCCAACAGTTTCCTTGTTGGTGTCCTATATTTACAAGACAATTTCCAAGACTTTTACACATATATCTCTTATTCTAATTACTGTTCCCAGTGCTCACAGACCAATAGCAATTGACACATATTATCCAGATATTAATAAAATATCTCCAGGGATTCACTAGCTCTCAACAACACATGTAGTCTCCTAAATTTCACAGCAGCATATATTTAGAGATTTTTTTTTTTACAATTTCTATATTTAAACAAACAAAAACTACTTTATATTTGAAGGCTTACTATTTGTTTTAACTTTTTATTTTGAAATAATTATCAATTCATAAGAAGTCATAAAAATATATATAGGGAGATCTTGTGGACTTTTCACCCATTTTTTGTCAATGATAACATCTTGCATAACTACAGTACAATATCCAAACAAGCAAATCGACATTGATACAATCCACAGAGATTATTTAAATTTCGCATTTTATATGCACTCGTGTGTATACATGTATAGCTTTATGCAATTTTATCACATGTGTAGATTCATGTAAATAACACCATAGCCAAGATACAAAACTGATCTATCTCCACAAGGATGCTTCATTCCACAACTTTATAAACATATCTGTTTTTCTTTCTTCCTCCTTTCTGTTATCTCTAACCTCTGGCAACTACTAATCTGTGCTCCATGTCTAAAATTTTGTTATTTCAAGAAAGTTACATACATGAAATCATTGGCTTTTTAAAAAAATGTATTTATTTAAATTAGTTTCAAGTATACAGTACATTGGTTAGACAACTATATAGTTCATAAAACGATCCCCACAATTGCTTCCTCCCTCCCTAGCCCTCCACTTAGCCATCATATTAATGCTGACTGCATTCCCTCTGCCGTGCTTCCCATCTCCGTGACCAACTATCAACTACTAATTTGTATTTCTTTAACCTTTCACCCCATTCTCCCAGCATCCCAATGTCATTCCCCTCTGTCTGTCACCAAATTGTCCACTATATTTATGAGTCTGTTTTTGATTAGTTTGTTCTTTTTATTCCTTAGATTCTGCATATAAGTGAAATCATATTGTATTTTTCTTTCTCTATCTGACTTATTTCACTCAGCATAATAACCTCTAGGTTCATCCATGTCATTGCAAATGGTAGAATTTCATTTTTTTTACGGCTGAGTAATATTCTACTGTATACATGAACCACAATTTCTTTATCCAATCGTCTGTTGATGAGCATTTAGGTTGCTTCCATATCTTGGCTATTGTAAATTGTGGTGCCATGAATATTGGGGTACATAGATCTTTACAAATTATTGTTTTGATTTTCCTTGGATAATTACCCAGAAGTGTAATTGCTGGGTCAAAAGGTATATTCACTTTTAATTTTTTGAGAAACCTCCCGACTGTTTTCCATAGTGGCTGTACTAATTTGCAATGCCACCAACAATGTATGAGGATTCCCTTTTCTCTGCATCCTCGCCAACATTTGTTGTTCTTTGATTTATTGATGATAGCCATTCTGACAGGTGTGAGGTGCTATCTCAATGTGGTTTTAATTTGCATTTCTCTGATGATTAGTGACATTGAGCATCGTTTCATATGTATATTAGCCATCTGTATTTCCTCTTTGGAGAACTATCTGTTTAGGTCTTCTGCCTATTTTTTAAATTGGATTGTTTGCTTTTTTGTTGTTGAGCTGTATAAGTTCTTTATATATTTTGGATATTAACCCCTTATCTAATGTATCATTAGAGAATATCTTTTCCCAAACAGTCGGTTGTTTTTGTTTTATTGATGGTTTCCTTTGCTGTACAAAAACTTTTTAGTTTGATGTAGTCCCATTTGTTTATTTTTTCTTTCGTTTCCCTTGCCTGAGGATATATATCTAAAAAGAAATTCCTGTTAGTAATATCAGAGAAATTACTGCCTATCTTTTCTTCTAGAAGATTATGGTTTTGGGTCTTACATTTAAATCTTTAATCTATTTTGAGTCTACTCTTTTATATGGTGTAAGAAGGTGGTCCAGCTTCCTTTTTTTGCATTTATCTGTCTAATTTTTCTAACACCATTTATTGAAGAGATTGTCCTTATCCTATTATACATTCTTACCTCCTTTATCATATATTAAGTGAGCATATAGGCATGGATTTATTTCTGGGCTCTGTATTCCATTCCATTCCATTCCATTGATCAATGTATCTGTTTTTACGCCAGTATCATGTTGTTTTGATTACTGTAGACTTGTAGTATGGTTTGATATCAGGTAGTGTGATACCTCCAACTTTGTTCTTCATTCTCAATATTGCCATGGCTATTCGGGGTGTTTTATGGCTTCATATAAATTTTAGGATTATTCGTTCTAGCTCTCTGAAAAATGCTATTGGTATTTTGAAAGAGATTTCATTGAATCTACAGATTGCTTTGGGTAGTATGGCCATTTTAACAATGTTGATTCTTCCTGCCCATGAACACGGTATATGCTTCCATTTATTTGTATCTTCTTCAATTTCTTTTTTCCATTGACATAATTTTCTGAAAACAGGTCTTTTACTTTCTTGGTTCATGTGATTTCCAGGTATTTTATAGTTTTTGATGCAATTGTAAATGAGATTGTTTTCTTAATTTCTCTTTCTGAAAGATCATCATTGGTGTATAAAAATCATTGTTTTTTTTTTTTTTAAACTCAGCAGAATTCTCCTGAGAAGTATCAAGTTGTTATATATATCAATAGTTTGCTTCTTTTTACTGTTGAGCAGTAATCCATTATATTGATATACCATAGTTTAACTGTTCACCAGTTGAAGGACATTTAGGTTGTTTCTAGGTTGGGGCAATTACTAAAATGGTTGCTATGAACATTTGTGTATAGGTTTTTGTATAAACACAGTTTTTCATTTCTCCGAGATAAATGCCCAAAAGTATAATTGCTAGGCCATAAGGTAAGTGTATGTCTAGTTTTATAAGAAACTGCCAATTATTTGCCATTGTGGCTGTACCACTTTGCACTCCCACCAGCACTGATGAATGGTCCAAGTCCTCTGTATTCTGTATCACTACTTTTTCATTTAAGCCACTCTGAAGTATTATATAATATCTGATTTTAATTTGCATTTTCTCAATGATAAATAATGTTAAGATCTTTACATATATTATATGCCATCTATGCATTCTCTTCAGTCAAATGTTTGTTCATATCTTTTGCCTATTTTCTGATTTTACATTTTTTTTAACTTTTGGGTATTGAGAGTTCTTAAAATATTATATATACAAGTCTTGTTGATATATCATTTGTAAATGTTTTCTCCCAGTCTGAGGCTCATCTTTTCATTCTCTTAACAGGCTTTTTAAAATTTTTTCCATGTCAAATCTCAGATCAAGGTGGCAGCAAGACTGGTTTCTTTTGAGGCCTCTCTCTTTGGCTTGTAGATGGATGTCTTCTCCCTGTGTCTTTGCATGTTTTTTCCTCTGTGCACACTGGTATCTTCTTGTTTGCCCAAATTTCCTCTTCCTATAAGGACACTAGTCATATTGAATTAAGGTCCACTCTAACAATGTCATTTCAACTTAATCATCTCATTAAAAGCCACATGTCCAAATACAATTACATTTTGTGATTCCGACAGAAATCATCTGGGTCTCTGATTTGTATTAAATATTACTTTAATCATAACATTGTGTGGTAACAACCAAAACATTACTTCAGGGACAGAAAATTTGTTCTTCTGATAATATATGTTTATTTTCTCTTAATAATGATAACAGGCAGGAAGTTTCCTATCAGGGCTAGAGGGGAAGCCGTAAATATCATCCCTGGGACAAAAGAGATGAGATGCTATAGACTGAAATATTGTGTTACAAGTATATTCACTAATTTTCTAGAAAAAAAATAAAAATTCTGGCAAGATGAACTCAATAAAAGAATAGTGAGGGCTGCAAATTGTGGTTTCAGTACTGGAGGAGGCTGACTGGCTTTTACCATATTGCTTCTAGTCCACCTAACTTTCCACCCTCAAACTTGAGATAAACCAAGTAGAAAATAAAATTATAATTCAAAAGACTTAGGCCAGGAAGATGATACATTTTGTCTTGAGAGCAACCAGAAAAGATCTGACCTTTGAAGTAGATGTGGAGGAAAAATGGCCTCCCAAAGATTACATCAGGGTCTCCTGGGGCCATAAAGACAAGTGCTCTGATTCTTCTCACATAAAGCTGCCACCTGAGGCTCTATTAGCTTCATACCTTATTTGGAGAAGATGATTTAAGACTTTAGGGAGATTAAATAAGTGTTCCATCTCCTTCACAGGAGGGGTTAAGATAAAGTATTTATTAACAGCCCAACTGGCTGGAAAAGCAAAAACTCTGGGGAGTTGCTTTCTTCATTAATAACCTCAACAGCTTTGAGAATAAGTCATATGATCTGAGTCTTCAGACTGGACCCAAGAAATCTACTTCTTATTCCTAACAACCAAGCTTTGGTGCATGTGAGTATGGGGAAACATCCAGGAGACACAGAAAGAAGGCATTAGGAGCTGCCTAGAGAGAAGACAGGAGAAAGAAGGAAAGGCTCTCAATGCATGCACAGATTTCAGTCTGAAGCTGGTAAAACTGGGAAGGGAATTGGGCATGAGTACCTAAGACCTTTCACGCCCAGTGGTATGAATATGGTTGACCCTCCCATATGTCTCCATATTCTTTTTAAGAGATAAACACAGAGGCACCTCTTGTTCTGTAAGACATTTAAATAAGGCAGAAAAGGGTTATAACTGTAAATGGTAGAAGGTTACCTGAACTTTGACATACTCAACTATGTATTATACCTCTTGGTTCTATCCTCTACCTTCATAATGCCTTTTCTTCCCTGTGGTCTTTCCTTACCTTTTGTCTCTTCCCTAAAGGTATTTCTTCTTAAAAACCAAGTGAAGCTCCTTGCTGAAGACATTTGAATTTCCCACAGCATGAAGTAAAGGTAGATTTGCATGGAATTCTTGGGGCTAGAAAAGAAGGAACTGAGTTTGGAGTTTATGGCAGAATAGAATTGATCCCTCCCATTTTGGGTAGCTTTCTCTGTAGTAATTTACTACTTTTGCTACATAATCTTTTACAAGAGGGCATTATTCACAAAATCACATTAAGGGTTTGAGTAAAAGGTCATTGTGGACAAGACAGAGAAGTAAGGAGAATAAAGTTGTATTTAAAGACCGTAAGAGGAGCAGCTTTGGAAGATAATATTTGCATTCAATGATTAAAGAATAAATATCAATCATATTTTAAATAAGCACTATATTTTGGTTTATATCTCTCACTCCTGGGGACAGAGTATGGAGAATTAGAAGTGATTCTGTCAATTTTCCATCCCTTATGGTAAGGCTAAAAGGACTGAATCATTACCTCAAGCCCAGATGTCTGGCATGTCATCACTGCTTAAAATTTGTAGCTAGATCTCATCTGTTCAGGTACATGATGAGAGGATGGTTTTCTTTGGGAGTATCTTAAGAATGTATATGGCAAAATAACTTCAAAAATGCATATCTGAATATTTAAAAGTCTCTAATTTGAGCAGAAAAAAAAGCATCTCAATGAAACTGTTCTGGTATGTGACAAGAAAAAAATAGGACATTTACTCCAATTCAGCCAAATTTACTGATGACCCTTGATTTCCTCCCAGGTAAATATATATCTCCCTCAGACTTCCTCTTTCGAGTAAATGACTTCTCCATTATCTTATTTGTTCAAACCAGAAATCTAGAATCATCTCACTGTTTTTCTTGCATGCCCATTTCCAACATATCAGCAAGCCTGCATCAAAAATGTATCTTTTTCTGTTTAAATTTTCTTCATTTCCACTTCTGCTCTCCTAAATCAAGTCACCATTACTCTTGGTATGAATTGTTGAGATAGCTTTCTAACTATTTTCTTTTCTTTTATCTTGCTTGATTATCTATTCCTCACATAGAAGTCCAAATGATAATTAAAAACTGCAAATCAGGATATGCCAACCTCGTCATTATGATTTTTAAACTCTTGAATGTCTTCTCATTGCATTTTTAGTAAAAAGAAAGTTTCTAATGTTATCTATAAGGCTTATGAAACTACTGCCTTGGTCTCTGAAATCACCTATTGTCCCTCTTCTATTTGTTCACCAAGCTCCAGACATGCTAATTTTCCCCTCTCAATAGAACAATCTTCTTCTAGATCTTCATATGGCCAATTCTTTTTTGCTAGTCAGCTCTCAGTTCATATGTCAACTCCTCAGAGGAGCAGTCTCAGATCATCCAAACTACTGTATTAAACTGTGCGCAATACCATCCTAATCGATCTCCACTAAATGGTGCCATTTTATCTTAAAATTGCACTTACATTAATCTAAGTTTTTATTCTTTATTTTCTAACTTAATTTGTGGCTTATAAAATTAGACTTAATTCCAATGCTTAAAATGTCATGTCTATCACAGTGGGTGCTGAAAAATATTGGGTAAATTAATGTATATACATGTAATTGTATATATGTATGTGTATAAATGTGCGTACATACATATAGGTGTATATATACATTTATATATGTATACATATATGTATGCATATTGGAGATACATATATAGTGTGTGTGTGTGTGTGTGTGAAGATACAATTTGCAAACTGAAGGAGAAACTCTATTATGAGCCATGTCTTTGGCTGACCTAAGCACTCACTCCAGCCCAAGGGCCTAAGAATATTTAACTTCTAATTATTCTGGCTATTGTAGTGAGTACCGAGTAGTTCTGCCATTTCCAGGAAGAAGCTAATAAACACTTAATGTAAACATATTTGTTTTGTTTTCAACTCTAACCTATGGAATTGGAGGTAAAGTTTCTCTTTCATATCTTTCTTCTCCTTAGTAACAGTGGCAGTGGCACAGCTTTTCTTCCCACACTTTCCTCTAGGCTCTTGGCTCTTTTTTGAGAATCTAGAGAAATCGTATCTATGCAGGATAGCATGAATTAGAAATCACTACTATGAAGGCAATTACAGCTTTGGGTAGTAGATTGGAGTAACGTAAGGGTTGGGTTCCTTGAAATCCTTCAAGTATGGATCTCTTCTATGAGCTCTTCATAATTGTTAAAAATGGTTTCTGAGTTTTAATGTGCATCAACGATTTCCTGAGGAGCTTGTTAAAATGTATATGACCATATGAAACTCCAGGAATTTGGGTAGGTTGGGGATGGTCCCTGGAATATGCAGTTAAAAAGATAAAAGGTATAGGTTGTCCTAAGAATGTTTTGAGAAACAATGGCTTATATTGATATCATTATTACCTTTAACATAGAGCTACATTTCCATGGTAACAACTGAGAAAAAAGAACATTTCTTCTGGATAAACCATCATGTTGTACAACAGCAGTTCCAGTTTCTTTCTGTTGACTGGTTTTCCAGGCTTGGAGGCAGCTCACCACTGGATTTCCATGCCCTTCTTTATTGTCAACATCTCTGTCCTTCTTGGCAATGGCACTCTCCTTCTTCTCATTAAGGAAGACCACAATCTTCACGGGCCTATGTACTATTTCCTGGCCATGTTGGCAGCCACAGACCTAGGGCTGACCTTGACAACAATGCCCACAGTGCTGGGAGTCCTCTGGTTGAACCACAGGGAGATTGGAAATGTAGCCTGCTTTTCTCAAGCCTATTTAATACATTCACTTTCCTTCGTAGAATCTGGTGTTTTGCTTGCGATGGCCTATGATCGTTTTATTGCCATTCGCAACCCCCTTAGATACACCTCCATACTCACTAATACTCTGGTGGTGAAAATTGGGCTAGGAGTTCTGATGAGGGGATTTGCATCTGTTGTCCCTCCAATTTTACCTCTCTATTTTTTTCCCTATTGCCATTCCCATGTCCTTTCTCATGCATTTTGCCTTCATCAGGATGTCATTAAACTGGCCTGTGCTGATACCACCTTCAATCGATTGTATCCAGTTGTGGTTGTAGCCCTTATATTTGTACTGGATTCTCTGATTATTCTCATCTCCTATGTGTTGATACTCAAGAGTGTCCTGAGCATTGCCTCCAGAGAAGAGAGGGCCAAGGCCCTCAATACTTGTGTCTCCCATATCTGTTGTGTCCTGGTTTTCTATGTCACCGCGATTGGATTGTCTCTAATTCACAGGTTTGGAAAGGAGGTTCCACATATTGTCCACCTCATTATGAGCTACGTCTATTTTTTGTTCCCTCCACTAATGAATCCTATAATTTATAGTGTCAAGACCAAGCAGATCCAGAGTGCCATTCTTCACCTTTTTACCATCCAAAGAGTTGAAGCCTGAACTCTGACCATCACAGTCCCTCATGCAGAATGTGAGCACTCTGGTTTTTGACAGGAGAGCAAAGCAGTTTCATATCAACCACACTTGATGAGATCTCTTAGTAAACTAATTTTCAAAGCAGAGCTACAAATGGCCCTAAGGTATCTCTTTAAACCAAGATTTTCGGCCTAATTTTACAATTAAAAAAACCCTGTATACTAAATATGTCTATTTATTTGCCACTTAATTTTTGTGATAATAATACCTTATGTTTTTATAGATGTGTCTATAATGTAACTAACATATATTTCTTTGTGCTTAGAAAGGTAGCAGATAGAAACAGAATTATAAAAATATAAAATTATAAGTTTATTTGGGTGAAACAGAGTAAAGTGTGGTTTATTTATATCCAATCCAATTTCTAACAGTGTTGTAATTACCATGTCAACCACCTCTTTAATTCTTCCCTTCTCTATCAAATAATCATAACTTTGTCTCAAGAACCATAAGCCTATATTTATTCCCTAAGGCAATATCTAATTATAAAAAATTGTTTGAGGTAAGAGAAACCATGAACAAATGAAATCGTCAGTACCTCTTTCCATTTTTGTCTTCATTTTTATCTTACTATGCCAATTTTTAGCTCTGATGTTGGTGCCATCTCCAGAGCATCTACCAGTGATTAATTAGTTTGAGTGGAAGGGATAGTTTACTCCTCCTCCTTTTGCTATAAACAAGGCCTGAGAGACTGAAACAATAGGTTTACACATTTTTTGAAAAAACAGTCTGTTTCATACATATATCATGACTCCATTTTATAAAGTATGAATGTCTCAAAGAAGAAAATAATATTATTCTTATTTGATTGAAATTTTATGATGAATTAGGAAGGGACCTGTGACTCAAGTTAAAATATCTTCAAAGACTGGCGGCTGTGTCTTCATTATATCCCAATCAGAGCAGAGAAAGAACTAGGTGAGCCCCGAGATGGAACTGTATAGAAGCTGTTATTGATGTCATTGGTGCTTTGTCACTTTATAGAACTATACACCTACCCCTTGCTCCTGAGAGTGCTGACTGCTCATTGCTCACATTTGCTGCTTTCTTCAAGTTATTATTCTCAATCCAGTTGGAATTGTATCACTAAGATTATGACCCCTGGTCACAAGGAAGCAGGCCATAGACATATACCTACTCTCTTGATTTCTGAAGTTAAACACCAGATGGGACTATGTCTTTGCTTATCTCCTTCCCCTGCCTACCTGCTTTACCTCATTCCCTGTCTACTGAGAGCATCTATTAATAAATCACATACATCTGAACCTGTCTCAGATTTTGCTTATTGGGAGTCCAACATGAGCAACCTATAACTCTCATTTCTTTTTTATTTTATTGAGAAATTTAATTGTGAAAAGACTGCGCTTATAAAAAGAGAGTAAGTATATATTATGCTCATTTCTTGATCTCTTTATCCTCTATGACATTCAAGTAACACAATCTGAATACTAAATATTTAGTATGAGTGTGATGGTAAGTTATGTCCTCTTTTCAATTGTCTGTGAAATCAAACAAACACATGTCCCTCAGCTTCTCTTCCTCTATCCACACCTTATTTTAGTCATAATGCTATCATGAGGTAGGTATTATTATCACAAATTTATACATGAAGAATCTAAAGGTAAAAATGTAAACTATCTTATAAAGTTTATAAGCAGTAGAGCTGTGAATTAAATCCATATCTTCTAATTCTAAGGCCAGTATAAATTGCATTCCACTAAAATAGTCTATCTTAGTGGACTCTCTTTTATGTCCTCTACTCCACCATAAACAAATACATTATTGCAAAATTTAGTTTCCTGTAGATCTCATACAGATATTCCTTTGCTAAAATGCTAGGTATTGATAATATATTTACAACAGTGTCTCCCAGGAAAGACTACACATGCTTTGTATTTATGAGCAGGGTAGACTGCAGAGTGGTCCACTGAACCAGCATGCCAACACATCTGTGAATCTCCGTTACACAGGACAATCTGATGAAGTCTGTAATTTAGCTTATAATTATGAAAAAAAAAATAATTTGCATGGAGAAGAATTTCATGATGAGTAAATTCACTGGTGCTATTGAGATGAATAAACAGCATGTAGTTACAGTAAAGCTAAGGTACATAAGAATATATACTAGGAAAAATTCTTTGCAAGAATTAACCTCCTTCTTCCAAAGAATATTATAATTATATAGTATGGGCTATAAAGATATTGAGTTTGAGTTAGGAAATGAAGGGTTAAATTTGCAGTCCTATGAATGAAAAAAAAAATCATAAAAATGATCAGAAAGAGAGTGAGAAATATTAGAGACACTGAATAAACAAAGTATGATCTAATAAGTCGGCAGAGTATACCTTTTCCAATTACAAATGAATTTATGCTAGGTGAGAGATAGATGCATTTCATTCAGTTGATTAACAAATAATTTCTGACTTCCTTATCAGGAGATCCAGATTTTTATGGAGTAAATTAAAGGTGATGTTTTTAATAATACTTATTTGGTATTATGAATATTAAATTAGATACTCAGAGTGATTAGACATTTTTAAAGGATCCAGGGATCTCTCTATTCAATTAAAGAATGTTAATCATTATTTTTATTTTATAGCCTAAGTTTTCACACAATATTATTGCTATGAATGAGCTCATAGACAAAATTCAATATTATAAGAAATTTAGGAGTTTATGTCTCTAGACACTAGTGCTTGTCACAAGGCTGATGGGTAGCAGTGGCAGTGAATAGTGAAGAAGCACCATAAAAATGAAGAAGATAGGTTGGACTCTCCTGAGGAAAAATTGACGAATGGGGTCTGCACAGACTTGTGTAGAATGCTGAAGACCGACAAGTAATAGAAGGGTAAATGGGGTCAACTATATGGTGACAGAAGGAGATTTGGCTTTGGGTGGTGAACACACAATGCAATATACAGATGACATGTTACCTTCATCTATGTCATACATAATATAGGGCAGAAATTAGACCTACGTGTGGCTCTGGAGCCAGATGTAGATAGAGCCAAGGAATGGCAAGTCCTGGGGTAAATATTTTAATTCAAAAAAAGTAAGATTTTTTTTTAATAATGTGGCTGCCTGAATACCTTCAAAACATATGTTCTCATGAATGTAGAGCTCTGTGGCCCGAAAGAAGACAGGCACTAACTGGATGACTCTTGTCAGGAAACAAGACACCAAAGGCTTTCATCATATGAGATGGAAGGTCTTTCCACATCTGAAAGGTTGTATGCTGCTATGATTCTTCCTTTCACAGGCAGTGCATCAGGGACTGTGACAGGAATGAATAAGGTTTGGGGAAACACATGCATGGCAGAACCATAAATGGATACTTAGGAAAAGGAAGACAGTGCTAGAGCCCTGCCTACTTCCCCCCAGACCTCCCTATAATCTGGCAGCTTTGAGTGCTGGTTGATAAGGACTAACAGGTGCTTCCTTTCTCCTTGTCTTTTGCCTCACTGGGCAGTTATCTTAACCCTGGGGCATCTTGCAACGAATGACTTTCCATTTGTTCTAAAGAAAGTAGTGTTGCCAGGAATGGTGTTAAACATAAGGAGTAGGAGAACTGTGCCTTTATCTACCTTCTGATGAAATGGGATAACAGCTTGAAAGTTATGTGGGTTACCTCAGGTGCTCACTACTTCTAGCTCCTTTGGCGCCCGAAAAAAGACTTTCTTAAATCATCACCTCTAATTTTATATTTCATACAAAGAGTTTTCATGCACAAGTACATCCAGACTTAAGTCATTCCCAGAGACTGACTCCTATTCGTGGCTTCCCAAATCCTACTGAGTTTCAGAAAGACGTAAGAGCAGAGGAGAGTTCCAGAAGAGTTTAACAGGATCCGAAATGGCAGAAGTCAAATGTGATCTACATGTTTGACAACCTCGTGCCCATCCTATTTTAAAGTCTCACAGTTGGGCTAGGCTCCAGGATTAATTTAGGAGACAAGGCTGAGACAAGACAATAAGGTTTCTCAGATCTGTGTCTCTGCCAGAATATGAATACAGTCCTTTCTACCCAGGTAAAAATGATCAGAAAGACTCAAGAATGTTAATGTTTCATTGATGTACACTACTACACTTTACTATGAGATACTTAAAGTGAAAGAAGATTTTTTATTTGATTTGAATTATTCTGGAGGCAAGAACTATGACTGCTGGGTAAGAATAAGAGACAGATAAAAAGCTTACTGTTGGAATTGATCACAATTGCATTCATTTGTGAGAAAATATCACTTCAAGAATGTAATGTCGAGTACTGAAATAAGCGATCTCATTTGAAAACAAGGAAAGATAAATGTTAGGAAATGATTAAGCTTCATCTAAGTTTAGTGAGTTTAGTTGCTGCAGGATTCAGGAATAACAAAATCAAATGTATTTTTGATGATATACCTTCCTTCGAAGAGAGGATAAGAGAGAACAAAGTTCATTTGACAGCATGGCTTCCGTTTGCTAGATGAAACTACAATTCTGTTTTCTGTCTGCATTGAAAATATAGGGTTATAGGACACAGCTCTTGGGGGCCACCTCTTTCCCCAAGAGAAGCCAGGAAAAGATATCCAGAAGCCTAATTATTCGTAGCCCGTAGCCTGAGTGACCCTGGGGAACCATTTCTCTATACATATAACTTCACCAATTAATATCTTTATTCGTCTTCAGAGATAACATTTGCATCAGGTTCTACATCAAGACCCAGCAATTACCTCTTTCCTTAATTTCTGATGCCCCAGGTAAGGCTCTGGTGACTGTGGGAGAATGGTATGGAGATAACATAGAAGAAAATAAAGATGACTGCTCTTCTTGGAGTATTATTCCTTCATGCAAGAAGGTAAATAGAAAGTGGAGGAAAGCTATCATCTGTCTCTATGGATTCTGTCCAGTATAACAAATCGCAATATGAAAGTTCAACTCTCTAGAAAATATCAACTCTTAGAGAGAAGCAGTGATACATATGTATTTTTTTGTTGTGGGTGCTTACCTGAAAAATCAAGGCTGCTAGCAAACTGTCTTGTTAGCTTAAGGCTATCAAGAATATTTTTCCTGGAGTAGAAATATTCTTTGGAAAAGGCAGGAAGAGGAAGAGGGGCTGATGTTGAGCGTGAATATACTGGGCAGGGTCCTCATGATGCATGCAGGCCTTTTTATTACATCTCTTCCTCTTGGTGTTGTCCTTTGTGTTTATTATACTTTCTCTCACATGTCACCTTTATGCCAACTCTTTCCTCTTCTTTGTGCCTTTTGCCTTCAGTGATTTGACTAATTCTAAGTTATAGGACAAGACTGTGTGTGTGTATGTGTGTGTGTGTGTGTGTATGTATTCTTATCCCAATGCCTATTCTTAAGAGTTGATGTCCCATTAAAGCTTGGAAATGATCATTATATAAAAGCTCTAGTGGGTAAGACAAAGTCATTTATGTTCACAACTGGGAGAAAAATGGAATCTGGAGGGCCTGATGGTACCACATATGCAGGTAGTTGCCGAGTGATTGGTGACTCTATTGGACATGACATTTGTCTGGAAAAAGGCAGTTTGTGTGTCGCATCGTCAGCTTACACATTAGCCAATTACATATCAATAAATATTTGGAAGTCAATGTAAATACATAAGCCAGTTTAACCATCACCCCACCAGCTAGGCTGTGCAATCATGTGTTAGCATAAGATAATTAAAATTTCATAAATGATCACACAATTTGTCAAAATCTGTTATTTCTTCCAGGAAGACTGATGTATTAATATAACAGTAAGATAAGCAATGTTAGTAATGGATTGAGAGTACAGCCATGTTTTAATTAGAATGAGTTCATTAGAGCCACTAGGTCTGAGAGACTGGTAGTGGAATGTGAAAGACAAAACATTTTGGGTTAATTTGTGCTGAAGCTTGGATCATGTAGAAAAATCATCTGGGATTTAGCTAAAAACAGAGGGCAAAGGGAGGGATATAAAAAGGAAGGAACAGGAAAATGATAGCATGGAGATGACCTCCAGCTGAATCTTAGGTACGTGAGCAAGAGAGGCAGAAATCATCAGAGATATCCAGCCAAGTCCACCCAAAATTAGCTGAACCACACTTTTGAGTAAAAACTAAATATATAATGTAGTAAGATATTTGTCACGGGGCAATTTTGTGTCAATAGCTAATTGACATAATAACTAACTAGATAAACTCTCTAAATATTAATTTATTAGTAGTAGTAAGATATGGATAATAGGCATCTCTACTGCATTAGTTTTCTATTGCTGTGTAACAAAGTACCACAAACTGTGCTGCTCACATCAACACTCATTTGTAGTAACACAGTTTCATTAGGTAGAAGTCTGGTAGGTTTTATTGGGTTCTCTGGTTAGGATATCTTAAAGCCAAAATCAAGTGATGGCTGAGCTGGGCTTTTACATGAAGGGTCTAGATACGAATCTATTTCCTAACTCATTCATTTTGTTGACATATTTCAGTTTCTTGTGACAGTAAGTCTCAGGCCCCTGCTTTTTCTAGAATATCATAGAATTGGAAGTATACAATATGGAGCCTTTTCACATTGGCTTTTTTTACTTAGTAATATGCATTTAAGTTTCCTCCATGTCTTTTCATGACTTAATAACTCATTTACTTTTAGTGCTGAATAATATCCCATTGTCTGGATGTATCATGGTTTATTTTTTCACTCACCTGCTGAAGGACATTTTATTTGTTTCCAATTTTTGACAATTATATGTAGACATTTTCAACCCCTTTGGGTAAAACAAGGAGTGTGAGTGATTGTATTTTAAGAGAATGTTTAGTTTTGTATGAAACTGCGAAACTGTCTTCTAAAGTGGCTGTACAATTTTGCACTCTCACCAGCAATGAATGAGAGTTCCCATTGTTCCACATTCTCATCAGCATTTGGTGTTGTCAGTGTTCTGAATTTTGGTCATTCTAATAAGAGTAAAATCTGTTTTTTACCACTATATGCACTGTATTTAGCTCAAAGCTATGATATACATACATATTTTTTAAATCAAGAAATATCAGATCATTGATATTTCACTGAGTTATAGAGACAGATATGATTGTCTTCATTTACAATTTAAAAATTGAAAAAGAGTCATTTCCAATTTTCTACCTTCTGTCTTCTGGAGCCAAATGCAGTGCTTGCCTGAAGCAGAAAGTTGTAAAGTCTATAAATTTTAGCAATATAAAAATCCCACAGTGTTAGAAGATACTTGAACAGACTTCGAGTACCCTTATTTGGGGCTCCCTGAATGGATTAATATAATTAACATTGGTTAAACAATTATATAATTTTCAGGTGTACATTATAATTTGACATCTATATATTTTATTGTGTGATTATCACCCAAAGTGCAGTTTCCTTCAGCTATCATATATTTGATCAGGACAGGGCTAATTTAGAGAGACTGTTTTTTGTTTCAATGCAGAGAACTGCCATGTGGTCCAACATCACTGCTGCCCCTTTTCTACTGACTGGCTTCCCAGGTCTGGAGATATTTCATCCTTGGATTTCCATAGCCTTCTTTATCATCTATGTCTCCATACTCCTCGGCAATGGCACCCTCCTCTTTCTTATCAGAGAAGACTACACTCTTCATGAACCTATGTACTACTTTCTGGCTATATTGGCAGCCACAGACCTTGGAGTGACTTTGACAACGATGCCCACAGTGCTTGCTGTTCTGTGGTTGGATCACAGAGAAATCAGCCACGAAGCCTGCTACTTCCAGGCCTATCTAATCCATTCATTCTCTATTGTGGAGTCTGGAGTCTTGCTCATCATGGCCTATGATCGTTTCATTGCCATCTGCAATCCCTTGAGATATACCTCCATTCTCACCACTGCTAAGGTGATGAAGATAGGTCTAGGGGTTCTAATGAGAGGATTTATACTTATTGTGCCTATAATCATCACCCTTTCTAGATTCCCTTACTGCAGATCCCATGTCCTCTCCCATGCCTTCTGCCTGCATCAGGATGTGATCAAACTGGCCTGTGCTGATATCACCTTCAATAGACTCTATCCTATAGCCCTGATCTCATTAACTGGTTTCTTGGACTCTATGCTTATCCTTATCTCTTACATCCTAATTCTTAAGGCTGTCATGGGAATTGCCTCAGGTAAGGAGCAGGCTAAGGCTCTAAATACGTGTGTCTCCCACATCAGCTGTGTTTTAGTTTTTTATGTCACTGTGACTGGGCTGACTCTCATTCATCGATTTGGGAAGTATGTGCCACATGTAGTTAATATTATCATGAGCTATGTCTACTTTCTTTTCCCACCATTTATGAATCCAATAATCTATAGTATTAAGACCAAGCAGATACAGAATGGTATCAATCGTCTTTTCTCTTTCCATAGAATTTGTGCCTGATTTATTTACTTAGGAGGTTCTCACCTGGAAAAACGTTTTTTTTTTTTTTGTTTTTTTGTTTTTTGTTTTTTGGAAGAATGGACTGTACAATGCCAATATGGCTGGAATCAAAAGGCCTGGCATTCCTGTCATTCAAAATACTTACAGCCATTGCTCTGATTCTCAGCCTCTCACCCCTTTCACATCAGCAATGACATCGACCTTAGTTCTGATGCTCTGGTTGGTAGATTGGTTTGCTTTTCTCTGTCGTTTTTGACTCTGACAGAATCATTTGCCTTAATGATTACTCAAGGTCAATGAGACTTGAAATGGTCGCAGAGTCTACACTAAAAAAGAGATTGAGACAGCTTGACAGAGTTCCTAGCACTGTGTAGAAACAATTCAAAATTTTCCTGTATGCCTGATGGTGCATCTGAGGTAAGGATGGGTCTTGGACAAACCCCCTAGTACTGCATGACACTAGAGATATTCAGAAGTATATAAAAGTGAGGTATTCAAACCAAAGACCAAACAAGGAACTCAGATTCCAGCAGATGCCAAAATGGCTGGGTGCCCACCATGGATTAGTGAAAAGACCTTGAGTTGATGATGTGTTCCAACTAATGGGATGAGGACTCTGAAACACCTATAGTAAAATAAAGTTCCATTTCTTGCATACCTGAGTGTTTGTTTTGTGTTCTGTAATTCATAATCTTACATATGCTTCATGAAAAAGTGATACTAGTCATGGAAGCATTCTAATAATATTTTTGCAAAGGTAACATTTTGTTTTGTGGAATGAGGGTTAGTAATAAACTGCTTTCAGTAAATAGTGTAATTTTATAATCTTGAAACACATAAGATATTTAAGGAGAGTTCGCTTAGGGCCTTCCATGAATTTTTATTTCTTGCAGCAGTTAACATGACCAGCATCTGTACATTGGCAATATAAGAAGAAAAGCTATATTTTATTAGTGCATCAAGAAGAAGAAAGGTTAGGGAAAATGTTGCACATTAAGCAAAATGTTAGAAAATATGTTGGCAAATGAAATTTCAATGTATTCAATAAACAATTAGTCCATTTTTTAAAAATTTGATAATGAGATGCATGTCTTTAATACATTATCAGGATCCCTGGAGTGATTTTCTATAACCGATAGACTCTCTTGCAAAATAATTTATTTCTTCATTGAAAATGGTTATTTACAAAATAAGTTTGAAAACTATTGACTTAGATCCTCCATTATGTTTTATCTCATTCTTAATTCATCTAGCTTTTTTCCCCTCACTGTAAATAAATTTTCCCATTAATTTTATGAGAGAAAAGACTAACTAGACCAATTGACATGTATAATCCAGTCGGTCTAAAAATTGTTTTAAAAAGAAAATGTAACTAGAACTTAAAAGCAAGAGAAAAAATACACTTAAAAAATGTCAGGCAACATGACAAATAAGTCTAACATAACAGGTGTATGTAGATTGATACCTGGAAGCAGTAAAATAGACAAGGTAATTTCATATTTATAAATTATTTTTAAAAAGTAATAGCGTGATCTTAACTGTCTTATCATCAAAGCATGTAAACAAAAACATCTAAGAAATATAAGAAGATATTAAAAGTACTGTAGTCAATTTAATTATTATACCATCTTATTATGTATAAAATTATATTATTTCACAATATATACTTTTTCTCCAAACTTCTCTATATGATATGGATAGAGTATATGCTAGACATAAAGAAGATCCTCTTACATTAAAAAGGATAAAAAATGTAATCATTTTTATACCTTTGATATAGCAAATTTACTTCTGTCAAATTATTCTTAGGAAATAAGGAAAAATTATAAAAAAAAAGGATAGTATGGCAGAAAAAAATGTGGCCTTTGAAGAAATAAAGCATCTTTTCTCTCGTTCACTTTTATGATCTTGTGATGTTAAACGAGTCAATCTCTGAGCCTAGGTTATTTTATCTGTCAATTAAGAATGACAAAATGCCCCTTGTAAGAGTTTTCCTCTGAGGGTTGAGAAAATACATATCACTACTGGCACCCATATGTTCTATTAATTATATTATAACCTTTATCATAGGCAAAGACAAACATCTGAAAATTTTGACCTGTCAAAACAGTTAACAGGGAAGAACATTCAGCCAGTAAGAAATTATTAAATATATTATAATTCTTTCATATGAAATGATTAGCTAATAAGAATATTATGAGAAGTTTTAAATAGCCTTTGAAAATGATTATACTCCTTCTTGCTTTAGCCTTCAGTTACTCCCAACATAGAATTCTCCTACAACACCGAGGCTTCCAGTACACTGACACTTTTATTTCTGATTCCTTCGTGTCTTCATTGACCATTACGTGCTAGATAAGATTATATTGTTCAGTTCTTTAGACTCTCATGTCAATACTTTTTTTTGGCTCATTGTAAATCCATCTCAGACATTTTTCTCTTCTATAGTCTCTGAGAAAACTTAATAAAACAGAGGAAAATTACCCTTTATGAGTTCTCAACATTTTCCAGGTCTTGTGTTAACACTTATATAAATTAATTTATATAATTTTTTATCATCATTCTTAGGAGTATTTACTTAATCCTCACAACAATTATTTCAACAGCTTTATCATCTCCATTTTACAGATGAGAAGCTAAAGTGCTTGGTATGCAAAGACAAAGAATCTGTGAAAAGTAGGGTTATGGTTCACACTCAGGAAGACCAGCTCCAGAACCTGTGTTCTTAGCAACCAATCCACAGTTCTCTCTGACTGCTCACAGACACACAATGCCCTAAACCAAAAGGGTTCCTTTCATTCTTTTTGAAATCTGGCATGTAAAACAATGCTTAGTGCAAACGAGTCATATGACAAATAATTATTGATTACTTAATAGAGTGTTTCCTATCTTAATAAATGAGACTGCTCTCCATGCAGGTAAAATCAGAAATGCATATATCTTTCACTATTCTCTCTCCTCAATCTACCACCTTTAGTCACCAGCTTCTCTTCTTTCTAAGTCATAGACTCTCTCCCATCTAATTCCATCCAGTCCTACTGGCAACACCTCATCACATCCACATCAACACTATTTCTCTCCTAGATTGTTGTAGTTGTATCCTATACACTTCTCACTCACTCACTCACTCACCATTCCAGTGTGTTCCTCATACTTTAATCAAAGTAAATTTATAATGATGATTATCTGATGGTGACCCTGCTCCCCTTCTTCCTACTAATTGTTCTCAGGGTAAAGTCAGACTCCTTACATAATTTGTAGAAATCCTATATGATGAAACCTGCAACCACGGATTTATTTTTATTATTTTTATTTTTTTATTATATTTATTGGGGATGACATTAATAAGATTATGTAGGTTTCAAGTACACAATTCAATAATACATCATCTGTATATTGCATTGTGTGTTCACCACCCAAAGTCAAATTTCCTTCTGTTACCATATTTTTGACCCCCTTTTACCCATATCTATCTCTCTCCTCCCCACTTTGCCTCTGGTAACCACTAAACTGTTATCTGTGTCTATGAGTTTTTACTCTTTTGTCTTGTTTGTTTGTTGCTTTCAGTTTTATATCTCACATATGAGGGGAATCATATGGTTCTGAGCTTTTTATGTCTGACTTATTTCACTTAGCATGATAATCTCAAGATCTATTCATGTTGTCACAAATGGCAGTATTTCATCTTTTCTTATGGCTGAGTAATATTCCATTGTATAGATCTACCACCTCTTCTTTATTCAATCATCTATTGAAGGACATTTTAGTTGTTTCCATGTCTTGGCCACCGTGAATAATGCTGCAATGAACATTGGAGGCATATATATGTCTGTAAGGATAAATGTTTTCAGATGTTTTGGGTAATTAACCAGAAGAGAGATTGCTGGGTCATATGGTAATTCTACTCTTAATTTTTTGAGAAACCTCCATACTGCTTTCCATAGTGGCTGTACCAATTTATATTTCCACCAGCAGTGTCTGAGGGTTCCTTTTTCCCCAGAACCTCTCCAACACTTATTATTACTTGTCTTGTTGATAATAACCACCCTAACAGGTGTGACATGGTAGTTTATTGTGGTTTTGATTTGCATCATAGATTCATTTTTGTTTCAAATTTGACTACATGTTTTGTTTTAGCTATACTAATTTCTTTTTAATTCATCATATTTTTTTCTGGCCTTTGACTTATACATCTTTTCCTTCCTGTTTGGAAATAAACTCTATACTACTTATGGCTACCATATTTCTTACATTTTCATTGTTCAAGCTTAAATCACATTTCCTCTGTGAAGTTTTTCCTCATCTCAATGATATGCTCCCCTTAGCATACTACCATCCATGCAGTAACAGCAGTGATATGAAAATTTTTGGTAAATATCATTTGTCTAGTACCCACTACAGTGTTACATTCTGTCAATAAAAAGGCCATGTTCTCATCCTGAACCTGACAAACTGGTCAATAATATAAAAATAATGTAATTTTAAGACAAAAAAATAGACCGTCATGCACATGGCTATTAAGAAATCCACTGACGCTTTTCTGTATCAGAACTTATTACTCCAAAGAAACATGGAAGACAAAAATGTAACTGGAATTCATAAGCTCTAGGATCAACATTGGTACAAGTGATCCCTGCACTAAACTAGAACGTGTTTGGCATTTGGAGGAGACAACAAGAAGGACATGCAATGATTTCTTAACTGCGGATGCTGAAGGTTTAGGGGGTGGGAGAGATATCACATAACCAAGTCCTGACATCCATACCTCTGCTGGTATTAGAGTTTCCAGCTTTCTTCATGCATCCTTTGGGAAACAACTGAAAGTCCTGAGGACATTAATTGAGTGGCCCAGATTCTCCTAGAGAGAGGGAAGAGGAGAGAGAGAGATTAGGGAGTTTCCCGAGTGGCTGTAAAGCTGAAACTCTGAGGAGGTGGTTTCTACATACATAGCTTACTAATGGGGCCTCCTGAGGGTGATATGCAAGAGTCATTTGGACTGAGTCTTCAAATAGAGCAGCAACAGGTCTCTGTTCCAGCAACAAGACCTGAGTGGGTGAGTGCCAGGAACAGAAACATGAAATATCTCCTGTCTCTTATATTAGATGCAATAAAGAAAAACCATTAGGAAGCTTTTTCAGAGGACTACTTAGAGGGAAGTTTCCAGCTGGAGCGGGAAACTACCGCAAAGAGTTTTCCTTCTTTTTCATTAAATATATTCAAGAAACGTGGCTTCTCAATCATACACTTGGATTGGCATCAGGTTAACTGTGAATTCGCTGAATTAAATGTGACATCATGTGCTCTTATTCATTCGCCTGGGTAGAGGTGTATCATTTTTATTAGATCCTAATGGCAGGCTGTGTTTACTTTTGGAACTGCTCTCTTAGAAAGGGCATAGGTAATTTTCAGTGACACTCAGCAGGAGAAACCGAGACCCTGGCCTTGCCCGATTATCCTAGTGTCTATGGTGGCCTATCCCATTAAGGAGGAATGGAGTATATTCCAAGAATAGATGGGGGCGGGGGGGGAGGAAGAATCACACTATCTTCTCTGTTCACTTATTTGGATTTTGTGATGGATTCATAAGTTACTATTTTCTTTTGAGGTTGATCTTTTAGAGCCAAAAGAAGCTTTCAGGAACAGAACAACATTTGCATAGTAATTATAATTTAGAACTTTATGACTTAAATGTGCTTTAATTTTAGGGAACTCCTAATGTTGGTGATTTCTATCTCAACGAGTATCATGCTGATACAGATGTAACTTCAGAGCATTTTGTTACCCAAGAGTTAAGTTCTTTGTGATTTGTCCTGATTCTGATCTACTTCTGATATTAAGGACATCTTATGAAGGAGGAAAGTACATCACTGCTCAGTATGGAAGTATGCCTCGATGTTTCTGACTGTATGGTGAAATAAGACTGTGGTATATAAGGTAATAGGTTCTTTGTTTTGGGTTGTGGCTATCCATAAAATAGAAATAATGGTGACTAAGATTTTTAGGTTGAGGGGATATTATAATGTGACTAGTCACATGAACCATAGCTCATCAGGAGCTAAGTGTTGGAGAAAAGGAGATAGAGATAAGAGAAAACAAAGAGAAAGAATCTGAACATTCTGTTATGTCAAATGATTTTGGAAAGGACAAGAGGCAGAAAGAGAACCAGTGAACAGTATAAGAGCAATAAGAAAAAAAAGATATGGAGATATTTAGAAGGAAGGTGGAAATCAATCAGGTGGAAAAATAAAAAAGCATCTATCTTCAAAGGTGAAATATATATGACATTGGAGCAGTGCTTCTGTGTTCCTGAATCACCTGGGGATTTTGATAAAAAGCAAATTTTGATTCAGTGTGTTGGAAGTGGAGCCCAAGGCTGCCTGTTGAACAAGTTCCCATACTTGTTAGTTGTGGCTGGTCTGTGGCTCACACTTCTGGTAGCCAGCTTCTAGAAAAGTGTCATTGTTGGAGCAACAAAGCAATTGGAAGTGATGGTGAAATTCGTTGTATTTCATAACACACTGACATTCAATTTCATATACAAAGAAAGTGCTTTCAACTGAAAAAAGTATATATTTATCATGATTGTGAAAGATAAAATCAAAATCAAAGTTAAATGTGTCCAAAAGTTAGCACAGCATAGGGAATGCAGTTAGCATTAATGTAATGGCTGGGTGGAGAGCCAGAGGAGAGAAAGAGCAATGAGGGGGATCGTTTTATAAACTATATAAATGTCTAATCAATGTACTATATACTTGAAACTAATAATAAAAGAAAATTTTTAAAAAATAAAAATAAAATAAAATAAATGATGAATGAGATCGAAAAACTGGATGGGCAGAACTCCCCTGGAGTAATAATTGTGACTGAATGTAGTTTCACTCCAGCAAAATCTTTCAATTGCATAATTGCCCACTGAGCACCCAGAATTTCCCTGGCAATGCCATGTTCTTTAATATCACATCATCCTTTCTTAAGAGATACTTTGACTGTACACCTGCTTCTCAATTAATAAAAAAAATAGCAAACACTAAAAAGAAAAAGTGTCCAAAAGCTATCAATCACAGCAATATAGCAGCTAAGTAAGATTATTATTCGATTATACATATTTATCTTATTTGTTGTTATTACTGTTGCTGCAAAAGTTTTTAAGCATGCAAACAATTGTATGACCTGATGTTTTAAAGAATGTTATCAAAATTTTTTTTTCGAGAAAATTTTAAACATTAAACCTAATGTTTTCTTCTAATTAAGGAAAGACCAGCATTCCTCAACTCAAGTATAACTTGAAAATATCTACTCTTTTTCTGAAGGCAAATACTTTCAGTTACAGTTACCATACTAACTAATTATGCCCAAGTGTGAAGATTTTCATTGAATAAGATGTGATACATTACTACTGAAAGATCTGACTTTTGGGGTTAAAATTTTCTATAAATCTCCTCTCTACCTGTGAACATATTATGTGGCCCAACATTAGTGCTGCCCCATTTTTGCTGACTGGCTTCCCAGGCTTGGAGGCAGTTCATCACTGGATCTCCATCCCCTTCTTTGCGGTCTACGTCTCTGTGCTTCTTGGCAACGGCACTCTCCTCTACCTCATCAAGAATGACCACAGTCTCCATGAACCCATGTACTACTTCCTTGCCATGTTGGCAGGCACAGATCTGATGGCGACCTTGACCACGATGCCAACTGTAATGGGTATCTTATGGGTGAATTATCGGAAGATAAGCCACGGAGCCTGTTTCCTGCAAGCTTACTTCATTCACTCCCTTTCCATTGTGGAATCAGGTATTTTACTTGCCATGGCCTATGACCGTTTCATTGCCATCTGCAAACCCTTACAATACACTTCCATTCTCACCAATACTCGAGTGGTAAAGTTAGGGATGGGAGCTTTTATGAGGGGTTTTATAACCATCATGCCTGTAATCTTGCGTCTTTTTTCTTTTTCATATTGTCACTCTCATGTTCTCTCCCATGCTTTTTGTCTTCACCAAGAAGTTATGAAACTGGCCTGTGCTGACATAACTTTCAATAGACTTTACCCTGTAATTCTGATTTGTTTAACAATCTTAGACTCTCTGTTCATTCTTGTCTCCTATATCCTAATTTTTAAGACTGTCGCGGAAATAGCCTCTAGTGAAGAGAGAGCCAAGGCCCTTAGCACCTGCATCTCCCACATCAGTTGTGTACTCATATTTTATGTCACTATGATTAGTCTGTCATTTATCCACAGGTTTGGGAAGAATGTGCCACATGTGGTCCACATTATAATGAGCTATGTCTACTTCCTCTTTCCTCCTTTAATGAATCCTATCATTTACAGCATCAAGACCAAACAAATTCAATATGGCATTATCCGTCTTTTATGTAAACATAGATGTGGAAGTTAAACTCGGATGTGGGTGATTGTCTAGGGAAAATGGTGGGCATATGAGATTTCTCTGAATTGAGAGTAAAGAAATTCCACTAAGTTTTAAAACTTCCTGTAGTAGCCTCCACTTCTCCAAATGATACAATAACATTTATGAGACTTATAAGAGGGTCTGTCTATGACTTCATTGATTTGCCATTTGTTAAATTCATGGGTTGATTTTTCTATCACTATTCGGTGTTCTTCTTTCGAAATACTAAATCGTGGATAGAAATATTTCTAATATGTCTGAAATATTAAGTGCAAACTTATATTGTTTTTTTTGTATCTTCAGTTAATTTTTATCACTAAAAAGCATAGATAATTTTGTGGCATCCATTTACATGTCTGTCTTTGGACTTCTCTGCTCATATCTTTTGCTCATTTTCCTATCAGGGCATTTATTTTTTCCTTATTTTTTTTTGTGGGAGCACATTAATAATAAATGAACCCCTAGTGAGCCATTTCTATTGCAAATGATTTCAATTTTTATCTTTTTACATATATAATTTAGAATTGTGTGTACAAATAACCTTATATTAGCTTTCTTAAGATTTTGGGGGCCATCAGATAAAGGCCCCTCTGATTTCAAGTTTATTTATTTTCCTTTTTTTTGCATAACTTGTTTTTGCATATTCTATTTTATAATAGGTTAACATTTTTTGCATTTTATTTTATTTTATTGTTAGTTTCAAACATCAGTACATTGGTTAGACATTTATGTAGTTTATGAAATGATCCCCCCAATTACTCTATCTTCTCTCCAGCTCTATATCTAGCCATTACATTACTGCTGACTGCATTTCATATGCCGTGCTCCCCGCCCCCGTGACTATCTCTCAGCTACTAATTCGTGCTTCTTTAACCTTTCACCTTTTTCTCCAGCACCCCCATCCCACCCCTCTGGCTGTCACAAGGTTGTCCTCTGTATTTGTGAGTATATTTTGGATTAGTTTGCTCTTTTTGTTCCTTAGTGAAATCATATGGTATTTTTC
The DNA here is from genome assembly GCF_902729225.1 of Pteropus medius. Lineage (NCBI taxonomy): Eukaryota > Metazoa > Chordata > Mammalia > Chiroptera > Pteropodidae > Pteropus > Pteropus medius. The sequence goes on from NW_024352784.1 coordinate 1,140,800, forward strand.
TTTCTCTGTCTGACTTATTTCACTCAGCATAATAACCTCTAGGTCCATCTATGTCATTGCAAATGGTAGGATTTCATTTTTTATGGCTGAGTAATATTCCATTGTATATATGAACCATAACTTCTTTATCCATTTGTCTGTTGATAGGCATTTAGGTTGCTTCCATATCTTGGCTATTGTGAGTAGCACTGCCATGAACATAAGGGTGTGCAGATTTTTACAAATTAGTGTTTTGGTTTTCTTCAGATAAATACCCAGAAGTGCAATTACTGGGTCAAAAGGTATATCCATTTTTAATTTTCTGAGGAACCTCCAGACTGTTGTCCATAGTGGCTGTATCAATTTACAATCGCAACAACATGCATGAGGGTTTCCTTTTCTCCACATCCTTGCTAACGTGTTGTTTTTTGATTTATTGATGATAGCTATTCTGACAGATGTGAGGTGATATCCCATTGTGGTTTTAATCTGCATTTCTCTGATGACTAGTGATCTTAAGCATCTTTTCATATGTCTATTGGCCATCTGAATTTCCTCTTTGGAATACTATCTATTCAAGTCTCTTGCCCATTTTTCAATTGGATTGTTTGTTTGTTTGTTTGTTGTTGTTGAGTTGTGTAAGTTCTTTATATATTTGGGATATTAACTCCTTAATAGATGTATATAGGCTAATTTCTTCTCCCATTCAATAAGTTGTCTTTTTGTTTTGCTGATGGTTTCCTTTGCTGTGCAAAAACATTTTTGGTTTGATATAGTCCCAATGTTTATTTATTCTTTTGTTTCCCTTAGCCAAGGAGATATATCCAAAAATAAGTTACTGTTAGCAATATCAGAGAGTTTACTGCATATGTTTTCTTCTAGAAGTTTTTTTTTTGTCTTACATCTAAATCTTTAATCTATTTTGAGACTATTCTTGTATATGGTGTTAGAAGGTGGTCCAGCTTCATTTTCTTTCTTTCTTTCTTTCTTTTCTTTTTGCATGTATCTGTCCGCTTTTCCCCAATACTATTTTTTGAAGACTGTCTTTACCTCATCCTATATTCTTGCTTCTTTTGCCATGTATTAAATGAGCGTGTAGACATGGATTTATATCTAGGCTCTCTATTCTGTTCCATTGATTAATGTATCTGTTTTTATGCCAGTACCATGCTGTTTTGATTACTATAGCCTTATAGTATAGTTTGATATCAAGTAGTGTGATATCTCTAATAGGGTAATATTTTGAGAAAAGTAAATTAGTCCTCACTGCATCTATTTTCAAGGTAGTAGCACTGATATTCAGTTATTCAACTGGCTGATATGTTCGGTATGAGATAAGAATAATGTTAAACAAAAATTGCCTAACTGCAAGCAAACAGATGTAAAATATTGACTATGCAGATCACAACCTACTGGAGAGTCAAAGATCAAATAAACCTAAATTTAAAATAATCCTTGTGACAAGTGACAAAACATAAAGAATAAACTGCTTTGAGAATGTGGGTCTCATCGACTGAGGTAAGGGGAAAGCTTCCTTGAGGCGTGTTCTGGAGTTGAGATTTGAGGGTGGATTAGAAATTAACGGATGAAAATAGAGATAAGAATGTTTTAAGCAGAAAGCTGTCTGTGAGGAGGCTGAAGCTGGGATGGATCATGGGACCTTTTGAGAATGTGGCTATGATGAAGAGAGTGATAGTTCTAAGGAAAGGTGAGAATGAGAAAAGGAGGTCAAATCAATAGCATCTTGTTGGCCACGGCAAGGGTTTGTGTGTTTGCCCAAAGTACATGGGAAGATATCGACTAGTTCTAAGCAAGAGAGTGACATGATTTCAGTGATGTTTACAAATTGTAAGTTCAGGTATGCATAGATTTGAGTGAGGCAAGAGAGGAACAAGGAAATCAAAAAGAGTATAACATACCAGTTCCAGAAAGAGATATCAGTAGCTAAAATTATTAAAGTGTTATAGTTTTCATTATATAGGTACTTCACATGTTTCATTAGGTTTATTCCTAGGTATTTTATTCTTTTTGTTGCAATTGCAAAAGGAATTGTAATGAATACTATGACTCTATTAAAAGAAATTGAAGAAGACACAAAAAAATGGAAAGATATTCCATGTTTTTGGATTGGAAGAATCAGCATAGTTAAAATGACTTTATTACCCAAAGCATTTACAGATGTAATGCAACCCCCATCAAAATTCCATTGGCACTATTTAGAGAAATAGCACAAATAATCATCACATATTTATGGAAGCACAAAAGACCCTTAATTTGCAAAGCAATCCTGAGAAAAAAACAAGTCTGGAGACATCACTCTGCTCAAGTTCAAATTATACTACAAAGAGACAATAATGAAAATGGCATGCTGGTGGCAGAAAAATAGGCACACAGACCAGTGGAACAAAACTGAAAATCAAATAATTTATATAGGCAAATAATTTTTGACCAAAGAGCCAAAAATATACAATGGAGAAAGGAAATCCTCTTCAATAAATAGTGCTGGGAAAATTGAAAAGACACACACCAAAATTAACTCAAAATGGATTAAGGATCTGAATATAACATCTGAAACAATAAATGGCATAGAAGAACCCATAGGTACGAATCTCAAGGACCTTGAACTTAAAAAAGATTTTATTAATTTAATCTTAAGGCAAGAGAAGTAAAAGCAAAAATAAATAGATGGAAATATATCAAACTAGAAGGCTTCTGCAGAGCAAAAGAAATCATCAACAAAGTAAAGAGACAGCCATCCGAATGGGAAAATATATTTGCAAGCAATGTCTCTGATAAATGCCTAATATCCAAAATATACAAAGAACTCATACAACTCAATAACAACAAAAAAAACAAAAAAAAATCCAATTAAAAAACAGTCAGAGGACCTGAACAGACACTTCTCTCAAGAAGATATGCAAATGGCCAAGAAACATGAAAAGATGCTCAACTCATAACTATTAGGGAAATGGAAATCAAAACCACAATGATATGCCATCTCTCACATGTTAGAATGGCTATTATCAACAGGACAAGTAATAACAAGTGTTGGAGAGGATGTGGAGAAAAAGGAATTCTCATACACCGCTGGTGGGACAACAAATAGGTACAGCCACTATGGAAATCAGTATGGACACCGATGTTCATAGCAGCATTATTCACGGTGGCCAGGACATGGAAGTAATCAAAGTATCCTACAATAGGTTATTGGAAAAGATGACATGGTACATATAGATAATGGAATATTACTCAGTTATAAGAAGAGATGAAATACTGGCATTTGCAACAACATGGGTGGATCTTGAGATAATCATGCTTAGTGAAATAAGTCAGAGAAAAAATGTTGAAAACTAAATGATATCATTTATATGTGGGATATAAGTTTATAAGCAACAAACAAACTTGACAAACAGAGATTCATGAATACAGACAAACGAACAGAGACTAAACAATATGGACAGTGGACTAGTAGTTACCAGAGGGAAGTGGGAGTTGGGGGAGGTTGATGGAGTAAAAGAGGTCAAACGTGTCATGGTGGAAAGAAATCTAACTATGGATGGTGAACATACAAAGCAATATATATATATGTATGACATATATATATATATATATATATATATATGTCATACATATATATATGACATACTGTTGAATTGTACACTTGAAACTATTGGATTTTGTTGATCAATGTCACTCCAATAAAATTTAATAATAAAAAATAAAATAATTAAGTGCAGATGAATTTAGTGGATAGATATGAGACATATTTAGAATCTAAAATTAACAATATATGCAGGTATTTTAGAAATGTGTATTAAAGAAAAGTTTGGGATGATATGAAATAATATTAAACTTATGAATTATTTTAAGGACATTAGTGCCATCAACCCCCAGAAATATTATTGATTGTGTATTAAATTCATCCATCAGAAGAACTGTGATGCTTTTTGGAAAAATATTTTAAAATTTGAGAATGACTGAAAGTCCAAACGATGAAGTCATGACCTATTAAAATGACTAAAGAAAATATTCTATACTGTAGCACTGAGCTTTTAAAAGAAGACAGTAATGTAGTCAATATAGTCATTAAATAGTCTTATATTGAAATGATTTTTAGTATGCTTATCTCTTTTCCTGATTATTGATAGCCATAGTAAAAGTTAGATCTATGTCAAGTATGTGCTGAAAGTTTAAGGGTACAGGACAATAGGAAGCACTGAAGCTGTTGACACTAAAAGCAGCTCATAGAACCTATGGGTCTTTGTGTACTTATCCAGGGAGAGAGAGTTCTACTGAATGATTTCCACTGGAGTGTGTCCAAGAAAAAATTATGAGCCAGTTATAAATCAATAGTCCAAACAAAAATGCTCAGTACATAAACTGTGATAAGAAACAATGGTTAGAGATGGAGAATCAGACGCAAACACAAATATGAAGATAGAATAAAAAACTAACACCTGGATTTCTCTCTGAGCAAAGAGCAATGATACAGTGAAAAGTAAATATATATATATATATTTTACAAGGGCTTAACAAGTTACCATCGGGCTGTGCCATATCCTCACAGATGCCTGGTCACAGATTTCTGAGAAAAACCACATGAAACTAAAAATGTCGATACTTCCTTCCTTCAAATGCACCTGGAGATTCATCGCCCTTGTCAAATTCTAAGATCAAGTCTAACAAATCATCTCTAAGAAAGAAGAAGCTTTGTATCAGTGTATACATGTGCATGTATGTTTGTATGTGTGCATGCAAATTAATGCACACATGTATAACAACAAACAAAAATAATTTTGTGATCATTATTCTCTACTAATAAATTCTAATTGTAAAATTTTTCATTATTCTCATAATAACATTAATGAAGAGAAATTAGTTTAGTTTTAAATTGGCATGTCTCGATGTCCTTTACAATACCCTCTAGCCTGAGTTAGGAGACTCTCTGGGGCCATGATTTATATTTCATATTTTTCAGATGAAGTCACAAGTCAATGACAAATGGAGAATTTAAAGAATTTTGCGAATTTTCAGTGTATTCATCTCAAGATGCCCAGATCTTACAATAAATATATCTCTTCACTGTTCAAGGAAGAATTTACACTTTTTTTTTTCAGGAGAATTCCTGAGCTTTAGTGACCAAACCAAATTCTTGAAGGAGAAAACTAGACAAGTTTCCTGGAGGAAGTAAGTTATCTAATCAGGTGATTTAAATAGACTTTTACCTTGTCCTATTGACAGGAAAGAAATGTCAGGACTAAAGAAAAGAAAATATAATAGCTTCAGAAATAAAAATATGAGACACCTCTACTTTGTAGGTACATCCCCTTTGTAGGTAGAAAGATCAGAAGTTGTAGATACTGTCTCTGGCATCTTCTATACAATGATCTATATTGGGAAGACAGAACAATATGAAGAGAAACGGAATTCAATCCTTGCAATGCTTAAAAATTGAGTCTGGGAAAAGTTTTCTATATGGCAATTTACCAAAACTTATTCAGACTGATTTAATTATGAAATCGGATTATTCTTCCACAAATATCACAAGGGGAAAAATGTTCCCTTGAGTAAAATACTCAAGCTATTGATGCTGAACATACACCAAAATCCTAAAATCTGGGTATCCCCCCAAAGTTTCCTGTTTCTCATAATGTGCCCAAGAGACCTGTAATATATATAAGCATCTTAACAGAAAATTCCACCCTAGATATCACCATTTCATTTGCTCACCTTGGTGCAGACCATCTTATGGCTGAGGAAAGACTGACTTTGCAAGTTATGTTTGAAGTATGGAAGCTGTGGAAAATCTATTATTCCTATGGTAGTTTCCAGTTACTGTGATATTCTAAGAACAAGTCCAACAAATCCTCTCTAAGAAAGAAGAAGCTTTGTATCAGCGTGTGCATGTGCACGTATATGTGTGTGTGTGTGTGTGTGTGTGTGTGTGTGCATGAGCTAATACACACACACATATAACGGCAATCAAAAGTAATTTGATAGTTAAATTTTAGGGATGAGCTGCCTCTTTTACAGTGTCAAATTTGGTGGAAGAGACCCCAGTCAAATTGGTCAAGATCTTTTCAGTTCAAACTCTGAGAAAGATCCTAGTTACCTGGTGTGGGTCTTTGAGACATATTTTATTCAATTACCTGTAACTTACATATGAGAGGAATGAGAGATACGAACTGGAGTGCACCAAAATCTTTGGCATGCGTGTTGGGCACACAGTGGGCTGGGAAATGACATGAGTATTTTTGAGTGTACCTGAAGAGCAACAAGAAAGCTACTCGCTATTGGATGAGCAGGGTTATTTTCAAGATGGAGGTAGCAGACTGTAGGGAGATGAATATATTGGTGAAGTTGTCCCCAAACTCTAGGATGGAGATTGAGTGCTCTGGTCTAGCTGCCTCATAATTTCTTAAAGGAAATCACTTTTCCAGTTTCATTGAGACATAATTGACATACATTATTGTGTAAGCTTAATACATACTGTATAATGGTTTGACTTACATATATTGTGAAACAATAACTATAATAAGTTTAATTAGCATCCATTATCTCAAATAGATTAAATTTTAAAAAAAAGAAAAAATTTCTCCTTGTGATGAGAACTCTCTGGATTTACCGCCTTAATTTACATGTATATCATGTGGTAGTGTTAGCTACAGTCGTCGTGCCCACTACTTACAACTGGGATTTAGTGCCTTTTGACCATCTCCCTGAAAGTGTCCCTCCTCCAACCTCCCTTGTACCTAGTAACCACAAATCTCATCTTTTTATGTGTTTGTTTGTTTGAAATTCCCTATACATGTGAGATCATACAGTATTCGTCTTTCTCTTTCTGACTTATTTTATTTAGCATAAATGTTCTCAAGGTCCATCAGTGTGGGCAAATGGCAGGATTTCTTTTTTTTTATGCTGAATAATATGCTATTGTGTGTGTGTGTGTGTGTGTGTGTGTGTGTGTGTGTGGCAACCTGTATCCATTTACTAAAGATGCACACTTAAGTCATTTCCATGTCTTGGTTATTTTAAATAATGCTTCTATAAACATAAGAGTAGAGCTATCTTTTCAAGTTAGTGTTTTCATAGGAAATATTTTTGAAAATAATTCCCAACTGCTCAAATGCCTACCAACAGAAGAATAGTTAAAGAAACTGTGGTATAGTTTTATAATGAATTACTATATATCAATGAGAATGAATGAACTAAAACGACAGCAATAATCCCAAACATACTGTTGAACAAAATAGCAAAAGCCTAACTTTTATGGGATTCCACTTATATAAAGAATAAAAACAGGCAAGACTAATCTATGCTGCTACACTTCAGGAAGATAGTTACTCTGGGTGTAGCTAGAATTTAGGAGTGAGTAGGGATAAGCGGTGCTTCTAGCATGCTAGTTATATTCTATTACAAGATCTGGGTGCTGGTTACATGGTGGGTTCAGTTTTGAAATCACTGAACTATAAAAGTATGGCATATTCCCTTCTCCATATATAAATTTTACTTCAACAAAAATTTTAAATGCAAGGATGGAAAAAAATAAACTAAGCAGAAGTAAAAGTCAGCACACATGTACACAGATTAGAAGTCATAATATTGGCATTTGTAAATGGATTCAAAGAGAAAGATTAAATTAGAAAAGCTAATTCAAATTGATAAACTACGTAAAGAAGATATAAGGGACATGATTCTTACTTTCTTATAATATCACTAAAATATATAAGGCTAAACCTCTGAGAAATAAAAAAAAATAGAAATGGAAGTTTAGTTTTCAATTAGTTCAGATTATCATATAGCATTATTACATGTATAACAAAGTTTGATTAGAATAAATACCTTCTTTTTAAGCCTTACTAGATAGCATGAATAGAGTTTATCCTGTCACATGCAAATAAAGACTAATATATTAAAAATGCAAAAACTTTAATCAGTATCACTTTTTTAAATAAAATAATTTTACTTATGCCAATTTATCTTTTGGATTAAAGAATCTTATTTTTAGAAAGATGGCACAATATTGTAGAAAAATTGCGGCCTTTGACAAAATAGCAGCTTTACTGCTGCCTCCTTCTTTTACCATCTTTGTGAGTTGAACTAACCACTTATTATCTGAGGCTTAGTTATCTCATCTAGCAATTAAGAGTAACAAAATGCACTTCATAAGAGTTTTTTTGCTGAGGATTTCAGAGATTATTTGATGCTATCGGCATATATACAATATTCATATACGTAAGAATATAAAAACGACAATTTTATAATATTAACATCATTAATATTGACAAAAATTAACATCTGAATATTTTGACAAGTATTACTCAAAACGTTAGGGGAAAAATTCATCAGAAAGTGGTTTATTATTAAATATATTATGATTCTGTCATATGATAAAATGTATAGCCAATGGGGATAGTAAGAGTTTTAAATAGACTTTAAAAATGATCACCTTCCAGCTTTCTCCTTCAGTTATTCCTAATATAGCATTCTTCTGCAATATTGAGACCTCCATTACAATAAATTTTCTGTCTTTTCCTTTCTTTATTTACCTTCATATCCTAGTTGGATTCTATGGTTTGGGTCATCAGAGACTCTTGTTAATGTCCTATGTACCTATGATTCATTTCATTGCATTCTAGGCTTTTCACTCTTCCGGAGTGGGGAAAAAAACTAAAAGTACTTTTTTTGAGCTCTTAATATCTGCCATGCCTTGTGCTAAACATCAAGATAAAGAAACTCATTTAATATTTACAACAATTCTTAGGCGTATTATTTAGTACTCACAAGAATTATCCCCACAATGTCTATCATCCTCATTTTACAGATGAAGAAGCTAAGATGCTGAGTGTGTAAAGACATACATAACTGTCTAGGAGACATCTCTGCTTGCAGTGACAGAATGCCCTAAACTAAGTGGATTCTCTTCATCCTTTTTTTCAAATCTAGAGTGTAAAACAGTTTTTAGCATGAGTCAATCAATAAACTACTGTTGATTAATGAATAAAGTCATTCTCTTCCTGTGATTCCTATTCTAGTAAATAGAATCACTCTATACTCAGCTAAAGTCAGAAATGAAGATGTCATCATTCACTGCCCTTTCTCTTTAATCTACCATATACAATAGATCGCCACAATCTACTCTTTGTAAATCATAGCATTCTTCTTCCATCCACTTCTATCCAACCCCACTAATAATACATCTACACCAACAGAATTTATCGTGTGGATTATTGTATCCCGTTTTTTCTTACTTGTTCTACCTCTTTTCCAATGTGCTCCTCATATTGTAGCAAATAATGTTTAAAGAATGACTATCTGATCACAAGCATCACCTCCATCTTTTATTTCAAATTCACTGTCATTAGGATAAAGTCAAAACTCCTGATGTGAATTATAAGATCCTATGTGATCTGAACCTGCTACCACAGATTCATTGTGTATTGAGATTTCTCTCATAACTTGTTCTAGATATACTATAATTCTTTAGTATCAGTTTAATATAAAATTATTTTTGTTGGAATTAATAATATTTCCTTTTGTCCCATGGCTAGTACACATGTTTTCATTTGGTTGGCTGCTTTTGTGTTTGTTTTTTCTCTGCATTTTTTTAATTTTAATTTTTCCAGCTTTATTGATACAAAATTGACATAAATATTGTGTAAATTTAAGGTATAAGTGATGATTTGATATGCTTATATATTGCAAAAGGATTACCACTATAGCTATAACTAACATTTCCATCATGTCACATAATTACCAATTCTTTGTATTATGGTGGGAACATTTAATCTACTCTCTTAGAAACTTCCAAGTATATAATATAGTATTATTAATTGAATTCATCATGCTATACATTGTCAGGATTTACTTTTCTTACCACTGAAAGTTTGTACCCTTTGACCAACATCTCCTCATTTCTTCCATACCTCAATCGCTGGGTAACCATCACTCTGCTGTTTTTATAAGTTTGGCTTTTTTCTTTTTCTGTATGAGTAGTATCATACAGTATTTGTCTTTCTCTGTTTGACTTATTTCACTTAGCATAGTGCCCTCAGATTAAATCCATCTTGTAAGAAATACCAGGATTTCCTTCTTTCTCTTGGCTGAATAATATTCCTTTATCTAACTAATCTATCTATCTATCTATCTATCTATCTATCTATCTATCTATCTATCTATCTATCATCTATCTATTATTCATCTATCTATCATCTATCTATCTATTATCTATCTATCTATCTATCTATTATCTATCTATCATCTATCTATCATCTATCTATCTATCTATTTATCTATCTGTCTATCCATCTAAACTATCATCTATCATCTATCTATTATCTATCTATCATCTATGTATTCGTTTATCATCTACCTATGTATGTAGCTAGCTAGGTATCTTTCTCACAGCTTTACCCATTTATCTGTTCGTGGACACTTAGGTTGTTTCCATGTCTTGGCTATTGTGAATAGTGCTGCAGTGAATATGAGAGTGCACATAATCTCTTTGAGATCTTGTTTTTATTTTCTCTGGATAAATACTCAGAAGCGGGATTGCTGGATTATATGGTAGTCCTGTTTTTATTTTTTGAGGAAACCCTACAGTTTTCCATAGTGTCAGCACTAATTTCCATTCTCACTGAGAGTGCACAAAAATTCCTTTTTCTCCATATCCTTGACAACACTTTTATTATTGACAAGACATATCATTCATCTGTTTGATGATAGCCATTCTAACCAGTATGAAGTCATATCTCATTGTGGTTTGATTTCTCTATATGTTTTTCTCTGCTCTTTCTTACCCAAACTACTGTATTGCTTATTCTTTTCATTTTTCAATTCTAAGCTTAAATAGTACTTCTTCTAGGAGGTTGTCCCAGACCCCAGAGGTATTTTCTATGTGCTCCGCCAGCACACTGACATTTATGCAGAAATAATAGTGCTATGTGAATTTATGGCAAATATTTTCTTCTTAGTTTCCACTAGATTTTTATGTTCTCTTAACGAAAAGGACAAAATGAGCAATGATCTAGATATAAACAAAGTAATTTGAAAACACAACATGGCTGTGTTGTGTCCTTCATTCACATGGCTGTTCATAGATCCACTGAGATTTTTGTGATTGAAAACTGATTTTTCCAAGGAAACAGAAAAGATAAAAATGTAATTGGAATTTACAAATTGTAGGACTAACAAAGGCACATATGACTCCTGAGAGTAACTGGTATCTACTTGACCTTAGAGATAGACAATGGAAAAACATGCATGGATTTCCTTAAATCCTGATGCTGAGGATCTTGAGGTCACACAACCAAGCCCTGGCATCTTTCTATCAGTGAGGCATTTGAGTTTCCATTTTTCTTAACACATCCTTGGAGGGGGGACTACATGAGATCATTGGTTGAGTGGCTCAGCTACTCCCAGAAAAAGAAGAAAGAGAAGAGAAATCAAAGAATCTCCCAAGTGTCCAGAGAGGTGAAACCCTGGGGAGGTGATTTCTATATAAATAAAATCTCTCACCTAGCCTCTTCAATATTTTTTAAGATGAAAGCTTCTGGACTAAATTTCAAATAAGAGAGAAACAAGTAACCATACTAGCAACAAGACTGTGGAGTGGGTGAATGCCAGGAACAGAAATATGGCATGACTCCTCTCCTTTCTGATCTTAGATGCAGTCAAGAGAAGAGTAAGAAGGATTTTCCAGAGGCCTGTATAGTGAGACATATGCCACAGAGGTGGGCAAATTAATAGCACAGGCTCTTCATCTTGACAAATGTGTCAAAACAGATCTGCAATTTCTGATTGGGTACCCATAATGGACTTCAGGAAAAGTGTGAATGCTTTTAGGCTAAAGGTGACATTGTCTGTTCTTGTCTATTTTTTTCCATAAAAGATTTATGACTTTTGTTAGAATTTCATAAAACACTGATATTCAATTTGAAAAGAAAACAAAGTTTTCTAACAAAAAACAATGTATCTGTGTTGATAGTAAAATATAAAATTAAAGTCAAGTTTAAATATATTTTAAAAATCTACAATCAAAAAGGCACTGTAGCTATGCAATATCATTATTGATTGGCATATAATTATCTTCATTTTTTACTATTATTGCTTCAAACATTTTCTAGCATATACATAATAGTATGGTCTGATGTTTTAAAAATATTTTAAGTCAGAAAATATTAAGCACTAAGCTAATATTATATATAATTTAGAAAAACAACAACAACACATGGTTCCTATTTTTTAGTACAGCCTGGAAATCTCTACTGTTCTACTGCCCTTCTACAAGAAAATAGTTGCAAATCATACATATAACTATTATTCATCAAGTACAGAGATTGTGATTGAGGCTCCTGTAATATATTTTCATGAGGAGATAGGGTATACTGAAAAATCTGGGTTCCCAGGTTAAAAGTTTTCTAGAAATCTGTTCTTCACCTGTGGACATACTATGTGGCCCAATGTTAGTGCTGCCTCCTTTTTGCTGACTGGCTTCCCAGGCCTGGAGACAGTTCATCACTGGATCTCCATCCCCTTCTTTGCGGTCTATGTCTCTGTGCTTCTTGGCAACGGCACCCTCCTCTACCTCATCAAGGATGACCACAGTCTCCATGAACCTATGTACTACTTCCTTGCCATGCTGGCAGGCACAGATCTGATGGTGACCTTGACCACGATGCCAACTGTAATGGGTGTCTTATGGGTGAATCATCGAGAGATGAGCCACGGAGCCTGTTTCCTGCAGGCTTACTTCATTCATTCCCTTTCTATTGTGGAATCAGGTGTCTTGCTTGCCATGGCATATGACCGTTTTATTGCCATCCGCATACCTCTGAGGTACAACTCCATTCTTACCAAATCTCGCGTGATGAAGGTAGGACTGGGGATACTGCTGAGGGGCTTTTTATCCCTTCTGCCCCCAATTCTGCCACTCGTTTGGTTCCCATATTGCCATTCCCATGTTCTTTCCCATGCCTTTTGTCTCCACCAAGATGTCATGAAACTTGCCTGTGCTGATATTACATTTAATCGTATTTATCCAGTTTTTCTGGTCGCTGTGACTTTTTTCCTAGATGCTCTGATTATTCTCTTCTCTTATGTTTTAATTATTAAGACAGTTATGGGCATTGCCTCTGCCAAGGAGCAAGCTAAGGCCTTCAACACCTGTGTCTCCCACATCAGCTGTGTCCTAGTCTTTTATATCACCGTGATTGGCCTGACTTTCATCCACAGGTTTGGGAAACATGCACCACATGTGGTCCACATTACCATGAGCTATGTGTACTTCCTCTTCCCTCCATTCATGAACCCCATTATCTACAGCGTCAAGAGCAAGCAGATTCAGCTAAGCATTGTTCACCTGTTTTCTGTGCACAATAGGGCTTGAGCCTTTATTTCAAAATCTTGAGAGCTCCAGGAACCTGGACTTTTTGCATAAGTGAAAGGGATGTGAGTTTTATACCTAATCTTTCTTTTATAACAGTTAGATAGGCTTAAATTATTACATAAATCTACAAGATAAGTCAAGCAGGAATGCAACGAATATAAAGATGTATATACATATATACATATATAGATGTATATATATTGAAATAAATATGCATATTTATGTATATATAGATATATGTATACTCATATATTCATATATTCATACATATATTCAGATGGATACAGCAATAGTTATATTGATATATATGTATATATTTATATATGTATATGTATATACAGAGAGAGAGATTCTAGGAAAGTGGAAAGAATATGGACATAAAGGATATAGACAAATACTCTAATAAGCACAGAAGATAGGACATTTCAGATTCCATATCAATAAGAAGTGCAAGTAATATTTCAGAAAAGGTGAAGTTAAATGTCCATCTTGGGTCAACCACAGCCTATGTAAGGAAAGACTGAAGCTCCATTCTGTGGCTATGCAAAGCTGAACTAGTGCATGTGGATTGAGAACTAATGAGCTCATATACTATATCTCAAAACTACTATATTTTAAAGCGGAATTTGTTTTTCAAGTGATAAAAGTGTTATTTAGAAAGCTTTACATTAGAATCTCCGAATTCATAAATTTTCCTTTGGTTCATTTCATGAATTGATTTATCTGATATTCTCTCTAAATGTTAAACAGAAACACTCGTGATGTATCTGGTAGATGAAATATTGTCTGATATTGTCTGATCGTGTATTCAATTTATTTTTTATTGCTATAAAGCATAATTACAAATTTTCTGTGGCCTCTTGCAAGTCTCACATTAGACTTGTCTGATCATATTTTTTGGGGGCTAATTTTCATTCTTTTCTAATTGATTTGTAGGAGTTCATTATATGTCATTACTAATGTTTAATTTATATTATAAATTTATTTATTTATTCATTAATTTAATTTTATTATTAGTTTCAAGTATGCGGTACTTTGGTTAGAAGAGGGTAAAAAATTTAAATCAGTCTCATGGACCTGTTTTCATAGCAGTAACAGCAAATTTAATCAATTATTTGGCATATTTTTTAAAGCACTAGTATGGAACAGGCACTTTGCTATGTAAAAATAATATAATTAGATAATATAATTAACAGTGAACAAACACAAACCTTTCCTTTTAAATTTATAATATAAATTAAACATTATATTTTTCAGTTTTCTGTTTGTCTTTCTATATACATAATTTAAAAGTTGATATATAAATAATTTTATTAAATATTTTATCTATTGACATATTGAGGCCATACTGACAATCTGTTTCCAGATGTATTTATATTTTTTGTTATATGTTTGCATAATTTATTTTCACATATGTTATAATAGATTTGCATTCAGAAGAGGGTAAGAAATTTATTTATTTATTTATTTATTTATTTATTTATTTAATTTTATTATTAGTTTCAAGTATGCAGTACATTGGTTAGAATAGGGTAAGGAATTTAAATCAGTCCTCATGGGCCTGTTTTCATAGAAGTAACAGCAATATTTAATCATTTATTTGGCTTATTTTTTTAAAGCACTAGTATGGAACAGGCACTTTGCTATGTAAAAATAATATTATTAGATAATATAATTAGCAGCAAACAGACACAAACCTTTCTTCTTGGAATGTTTAAACAATTAGAGTCAAAAATCAAATAAATTCAAATTTAAAATAAATCTTGTGATTAATAAAACAAGAAAAAACGGCTATGAGACTGCAAGTCTCAAAAGAGACCACATTCTGTCTTGAGGTAAGGGTAAGTTTCCCAGAGAAAGTCTTCCATCAGCTGAAATCTGAAAAAGGATTGGAAATAAACTGATGAAATAGGAGTAATGATATTCTAAAAAAAATTATAGTATATGTGGAGGTCTCCAGTGGGATGAATTATAGAACCACCAGATAGATAGTATGGCTACTTGCAAAGGATGATTACTTGAGAAGCTGAAGATAGCAGAGGTGGCCAGACCACAAAGCACCCTGTTAGCCATAGTAAGGGTTTGAGTACCTACCCAAAGAGTTTTGGAAAGCTCTTGAAGAAAGTAACACAATTTCATTCAAGTTTTTAAATCATCATTTCAGTATTATGTATAAAATGGATTTGAGGGAGCAGGAGATAAACAGAAGAAATAATGGGAGGGTATTGGAGAAGTTTGAGAAAGAGATAATAATAGTTCAATTTAAGAAAGTGGAGATAGAACGTAATGGATAGATATGAGACACATTAGGATCTAAATTTAATAAGATACACGGTTTCTTAGAAAAGCAGAGGAAAGAAAGGGAGGAAGCAAAGATAATCTTAAATTCATGTTTTATGCTATTTAAAGAATGGTAGTACTTAGGGGGATTGTTTTATAAACTATATAAATGTCTAACCAATATACTGTATACTTGAAACTAATAAAATAAAATCCAAAAAATTTATTTAAATCATTGTCAAAAAAAAAAGAATGGTAGTATTAATGGAAAGCAATTGTTGGTTATGTATTAAGTTTATAAATAAGAGTAGCAAAATTTTTTTTTAATTCTGGGACTTTCAGAATGAGTCTAAGTGATGAAACCATGATTTAATAAAGTGACTGAAAGAAATATTCCAGGGTGTAGGACTGAGCTTTTTAAAACAAAATATTAGTGTATTACTTACTCATTTGCTGAAATCGTGTTTATTATGTAGTTCATTTTGCCTGATGTTAAGAGTCATAGTAAATGCAAGGCATGTGTCAGAGAATGTTAAAAGTTTAGAAGTGCATGGTAATAGAAACAAACTGAACCTGATGATGCCTAAAAGAGCTCATAAAACAAATGCGTCTTGGGATTCCTATCCAGGAAGAAAGCAGGATAGATCAAGGTTCTTCTTGGAGTGGAGACAGTTCTAAATCAGCAGTCTAAAATATACTGCCAGATATGAGATGATATAAAAATTATATGATGCAATGGGTTAAGACAGAGGATTTGGTACAAATGTAAAAAGGAAGATGGGATGGAGCACTAAAACCTGGATTACTTTCTCAGTAAATAACAATAACATATTGAGAAATGAAGTTCTTTTATAATGGCTTATTTAAATTGCTATTGGTTCAGGACATATCTTCACAGATGCCCAATCATAAATCTTTGAAAATAAACATTTAGAACTGAAAAAAAATCTATACTATCTTCTCTTGGGTGGACTTGTTAAATAAGTTAACCTTTTCAATTATAAAAACAAAATTTAAAAAATCACCTCTACGATCTAAGAGACTTCACGCCGCTATGCTCTTGTGCTTTTGTATGTTTGCACACACATATGAAACAATGATAAATCTTTCAAAGTCTTATTTTATAATTTCTGATCTCAAAATATTCTTTTTATAACTTAGACAATAAATTTAACGAAGTGAAGTGAATATACTGAATTATTTTTATTGAAATGTGTATCTTACGGTTTATATATTAAATATATATATCTCATGTAAAATTTTCCATCTTAACCATTTTAAGTGTACAATTTCATAAAGCTAATTACATTCACCATGTTGTGCAACTATTAACACTATTTCCAGAACATTTTCACTATCTCAAACAAAAATTCTGTATCCATTAATCCATAATTCCCCATTCTACCCTCCTTCCAGCCTCTGGTAACCTCTATCTATTTTCTGTCTCTATGAATTTGCCTATTCTACATATTTCATGAAAATAGAATCACACGATATTTATTGTTTTATGACAGGCATCTTTGACTTAGCATAATGTTTTCAAGGTTTATCCATGTCATAGCCTATATCAGAACTTCATTCTTTACTTGGCTGAATAATATTTTGTTTTATGTATCGCCAGCCAATGACTGTTGGTGCCAATTCAATGCCAACAGATACACCCATATTGGAATGTGGAGAAGAAAGAAACTTTATTCACAGCTCAATTATGAGATAGCACAGCTGTGGAACAGCATGACTGTGAGACAGCTCAATAGTATTACAACTCAATTATCATACAGCAAAGCTGTGGAACAGCACAAATGTGAGGCGGCCTTCAGGCAAGGTGGCCCTTGGGTGGGGCCTCTTGGTGGCTAGATATCTCTGCCCTGCTCTGGTCAGGTCCGCTCTGTTCTGCCTGTTCTGTTCTGCCTGCTCTGCTCTTGTCTGTTTGGCTGAGATGTCTTCGGTGTTTCAGGTCCAGCTGGGGAAACACAGTCCTCAATCTTTGGCTGAAAGGGAAAGTACACTCTCTGAGCTAGAGGTGTGCTGACTTATATAGAGAGAATTCCCCTTCCTTGGTTTCTGATTGATTCATTCTCACGCAAATCCTCAGTTTTACTAGTCCAAAAAGCACTGCTCTGATTGGTCAGAGTAGAGCTTCTCTGATTGGTCAGTAAAAATGCTAATGGTATATTGCTGTACAACTCTAATAAAGATTGGGAAAGTCTCAGTCCTACTGGTTGAAATTTGATTCCACGAACTCCTTTACCGGGTTGGTGCAGATGGCAGAAACACAGCGTAGGCAGGCAGTTTAGTGTGAGAAGCAGGCAATTTAGTGTAGGTTTCTCCCTGAAGCATGGCTAAATGGAGGCCCATCAATAACTTGACAATGAAATATATTGAACAAATTAGAAAAACAATAATCAAAACAATGAGCAATTCAGACCTTAAAATATCTCAGAGCCCAGTTGGGAGCCAAGTGAAAATGTAAGAAAATTTCAATTCTAACCAACTATCAACACTAGAAGCAAAACTGGAATGCCCCTTAAGGGATCTGGCAAGAATAAAGAGTTTGGTTGTTTCTAAATCTACCTGAGAAGGCGTATTCATCCAGATACAGCAAGAGGTACTGGCTATGGCACAAACTCCTCCTTGGGCTGTGAGCACATGATTGTTAAAGACTACTTGTGCTAAGGAGTCAAAAGATGTTAGCTGGGCTCGGATGACTGGCGATTGAGTGAGAGATTCGATTGACAGCTCTAGTTAGGTTTCACATCATTATATCTAATTGGGCAGTATCAAGTCCACTCCATGAAAATATAATTCATTTGCTAACAAACCTGTTGGCAAGCCACATCCCATGGAAAGGCCACAAGCGTTATCTTCATAAACAGGAATCCTCATCAGATTACTCATCTACTATTGATAAGTCTCTCTCTTTACTCTGATGAGAACTTGGAGGGGTGGCTGTTATCATTTTGAGGATAGTAAAAGAGGATGTCAAGTGACCCAAAAGACATTGCCTAGTCAGCTATCTAGATAATGAAATGCCCAAGGATGATTTTCATATGCACAGGCAAAAATATAACCTCTGAGGGCACAAAGAGTGGCTGTAAGAGTTTGTTGACTTATGAATTCATTAACAGAAAGAGAGGTGAGAACATTTTCCAACTAGAAGCAAAACTGGAATGCCCTGTCTGGTTTGAACATCCCTCTAGAGGTATGTTTTTCTCATATGTTTGGCCATTTTGGGATGAACATTTAGGTTCGTGACAGTGTGTGCTGTTTCTACTCACAGGGGCCTTACAAAGGGGAGTTCCACAGAAGTCAGGATTGAAATAGTTACAATCAGATTTAAGGCATTTAAGATACAGGTAGCAATGTGATAAGGGGTGGCTAGTGACTAACTTAACTGTGGGAGATAGTTAGATCCCACCTGGGGAGAGTGTGACTGATGTTTAGGATGAGTTTAGGTAGACACTGGGGGAAAGGTGGAACTCCCTTCTGAAACTTAACCCAATAAGTTACAGAAGGGGGAGGTTTGATGAAATCAATTATAAAGTTAAATGGTTGACAAATTGCTAACAGAAATAACTATGAGATCATCAGTTTTACCAGAGGTAGAGGCAGACATTGGATGGCAATTCAGCATTCAGATAGGTACCCTGCAGAGGGTAAGGTTGGAAAGCACTGTGTCATAATACTTCTATGCCAAGTTTTCCCATTTATAATGGTTAAAATGACAAAAATTAGACAGCACGTAGGAAAGGTGATCGGCGTTTTGTGAGAGGGTTAAGGTTGTTAAGTACCCAAGAAATAAGTGTTGTAGACACTATGAAATAAACATAACAATAATGCATAACAGGAGCTGATTTTACTGGCCCAGTCCTTGAACCCAGGAAAAGCCATCTGCTTCGAGTAACATCTTTTTGCCTGAGTGACTGGCTGCTCTAGATAACTAGATAATTTGAGGTCTCCTATAGGATGGGGTATTCAATCAAATGAACGAGGTACAAATGTGGGAGCCTTCCTAAATAAAAACATGAATTCATGAATTAATACCTTTTAACTTTATAACTCAGGGATTAGTTAGCAGTACCCAGTATGGTCCCTTCCAGCAAGGCTGAAGAAAGTCCTTGTAAAGATATTCTTTTTCATGGACCATATTTACAGATTGTAGGCCATGTTGTTCAGTGTTATGTCTCCTGGGAGCTCACTGTGAAAAGATCACTCTATGAGCTTGCATTAATTTCAAGAGCCTTTATAAGTTCTTTGCAATAAATTAGAATGCCGCCTTAATGAGGCAGATTTTATATTCCCTGGTCTACTCTCATAGGTCTTCTGGTAATGATTTTAGAAGGGTACAATCAATATTTACCAAAGGGAATAGATTTCATGTTAAGCAATACCAGTGGAAGGGCTTTAGGCCAAGGCAGCAGTCCCCAATCTTTTTGGCACCAGGGACCGGTGCTCCAATGAGGATCTAATTTCTGATAATCAGAGGTGGAGCTGAGGTGGTGATGCTAGCACTGGGGAGCTGCTGCAAAAACAGATGAAGCTTCATTTGCTTGCTTGCCAGCCCCTCACCTCCTGCTGTGTGGCTTGGTTTCTTACAGGCCATGAACCAGTTGGGACCCCTGGGCCAAGGCAAATTGAAAGATTCCACAAGTTTTGCCAATTAAATTTTAACTCTCTTGTCAGTTTGTTCCACAAAACCAGAGGACTGGTAATGATGATCACAATGGAAATGCTGCAGTATCAGTAAGATGGGGCTCCCTGATTGCAATGGGACTCTGAGGATTTTCCAAGCAGGAAATACCCTTTCTCAAAGTATTTTAGTAACTGTGGTGGCTGTAGCCGTTCAACATGGGAATACTTCTACCCAATTCGTATATATTCTCAGCTGAGAATATATACGAATCATCATTAATACATTTTTATCCTCAAGGTGGGGCAATTGGATTGAAATCCACTTTCCAAACATCAAATAAAATGAATTAGTTTTACATTTCCCTTCTGTAAAGAAAATTTCCTTATTTTATTTAGAAGTAAAATTTAACTCTTTTAGTATTAGGAAGGTTCAGTTTATCAAAGCAATCAAAGAGCTGATGATGCAGACCATAGAAAAGCATTTTGATAAAACATAAAATCTTTACTTTCTCTTTACAATTTCCTAATAAGAGCATACCAATATGTATATATTGATATTTTATATATCAATAGTATAGAAAAACTTCTGTCCTTTTAAACAAGAAAGAAACTCAAATTCCAATTCTGTGTTAGCATAATTTTGACGTCAAAAGAAAATTAGCTTAAATTAGTTTCAATCTTAGTTTGACGATACATAAGATTTATTTTTTCAAGATTCCTCCTCCATAACCTTCTGCAACTTTCACAAACTTTCTGTGACTTTCATAACCCTTCCAGATTTTGTCTTATCTCTTTCTTTACATATTCTAGATCACTTTAGGACAAAACTACTTTCTTTTCTTTCACTAAAAATGTATTTCTAGTCCTCATACCTTCTTTTAGCAAACACACACCTTATTCTCCATGTGCAGTCATTTTCCATCACCACGACATCTCAATCAGGCTTTGCCATGAGTGTCTGGATCTTAATCTGAGGACTTTGTGTCCTTCTAGCTTTGCAAAATGACAGACTAAGGTCTCCAAAGGTATCATACATGTTACCCTGGCTTCACATCTGGTCTTTCAGCTCCAAAGCTAGCAGAGCAGTGGGCAACTGCAGGTCCTTCTTAATTAAACAACTTCCTTAAGCTAGTTTTTATTTACTAAAGATTAATCCTAGATCACATGCACTTAAAAAGCTTTAAAAAGCAATTGCATCAGTTTTTGTTATTTCTCTAGATTGCATGAGCGCTCATTTGTTTTAAGCCAAGTGAATAGGGCCCTTTTACAATCTAATTTGAAATTACAAATCAAATTTTGGCAATACTATCCAATGGTAGAAATATACCTTATTTTCACATATAAACATACATAAACACACAGTCAGCACTATAATTCAAAACTTAAAAGAAAAAGCATGGATCCAAATATGTTTTCAGGAAGATGGACTAAGTTAAGATTTTGCTCAGATGGCCTAAGTTTTTTTGCATGCTGTAAGAATTCCTTTATAGCTGTTTTTAAAACCAAAGAATGCATTCTTTTGTCTCTGAGAGGTTTGAGATTCTCTCTCTTAAAGTTTATCCTTATGGTGAGCTTATCAACAAACACAAACAAAAGAATATGGAGAGCAAGTGTGCACAATGATTGGGAAGCTCAGAAAATAAAGACAGTGGCTCCCAAAGCCCTGAGTTTTAAAAGCAGCTGATTTTCCTGGGGGTGGGGAAGAGAAAGATGGCTCTGGAGGTGGAGCTGAGCATAAGATAGCTAACTCCACCAGTAGACAAAGACAGTGGGGCAGAGGAAGAAAAGTTTCAGAGGGTAGGCAGGGCAGTAGGCAAGGGGGGCCTGGTAACTGAGGAATATTCCAAGATTTTTAAAGAAAACATGGCTTTAGCTATGGCTATGCCACCCTGAACGTGCCCAATTTTGTCTGATCTCGGAAGCTAAGCAGTGTTGGGTCTGGTTAGTACTTGGATGGGAGACCGCCTAGGAATATCAGGTGCTGAAGGCTTAAACAAACAAACAAACAAACAAACAAACAAACAAACAAACAAAACATGGCTTTAGATTCACAAGCACAAGAGTTAGAGGAAAAGTGTTCCAAGGATCTCCTTCTTGTTCTAGTTTTGCAAGTGCCATTTTCCTTTTTTATTTATCAAGGCATTTACCCAATTTAGAATTACTTTTTCCTAATGGAGGCAATAGTAGCCTGTTGATTTCATTTAAAGCTCTCAATTTATCAATTAAAAAAAAAATTTACCATTGTTTCTGGGAGGTAGGGTATTTTCTTTGTTTTAGTTGAGCACATAAATAGACAAGCTTTGGGGTTTCAAAGGAACTTAACTTATCCAATAAAGCTTGAGATCATCTTGTGTGATTTTTACCAATTATAATCCTTTGTATTGCAATTTTTTTACATGCAATCAGCCAAAGTCCCCGGCCCCCGCCCCCGCTGCGCTGCCAGCAGGGGTGTAGCTGTTGATTAGCATGAGAATTTTAGAGCATGCGTTACCCATTTTGCATCCTACCTTATGGGTGGTATCCCCTCCAAATGCCCCTTAGCATCAGTGTCCTCACATGCACTCCTCGTGAAAGTATCTTTTTGGATGCCTGTTAGTGTGAGTGTGCTCACAAATCTTGTGGACAAGGCCTAGTCGCAACCTGGAGGATACTCTCCCTAGGTACCAGACACAAAGGAAGAAAGCCCTCCCTGGAAGCCACCCTCCCTGGTTCCAAATATAACTTATAAACCTCCTAAGCAGTAAACCTGAATCGTATGAAGGAATCTTGTAGGTCCAAATGCAGGAACCGAGGTCACCAGATGAGGGTCCCTTACCTAAACTAAATAAAATCTCTGAGACCACAGCTGCCAAGTGTTGGAGGTCTTGGATCTGAGAGGACTTACCAGAGACCCTCAGGAGCCACCAGGAAGACAACTCGAGCACAAGGGGCTTGTGCAGGTTCCAGATGTGTTGGTTTCAGGATGGCATCAGGAGATCAAGTTGTCATTTCAGAGCTCCATATTGGGCGCCTGTAACGTCAACTGATGGTTGTTGGTTGGTGTCGATTCGGTTCCAACAGGAATCCCTAGTCTGGGATGCAGTGAAGAAGCAAATTATTTTCAATGGGAACAGCTCAATTGTGATACAACACAGCAGTGGAACAGCTCAATGGTGTTAGAGCTCAATTATAAGACAGCAAGCTATGGAACAGTGTGGCTGTGAAGCAGCCATTGGTTGAGATCCCTCTCTGGCTAGACAGCTCTGCTCTGTTCTGGTCCAATCCACTCTGTTCTGTCCTGATCCAGTCAGGTCCACTCTGCTCTGTCTGTCCGCTCTGCTCAACTCTGGTCCACTGAAACATCTTGGGTGCTTTAGTTCTAGCCATGGAAATAGGTTTCAGTCTTTGCCAGAAAGGGAAAATGCGCATTCCAAGATAGAGCAGAACTGACTTATATAGAGAATTCCCACCCCTGGTCCCTGATTGGTCCATCCTAATACGAATGAGAACTCCAAACCCTCACAGTTTATTGGTCCAAAAAGCACACTGTCCTGATTTGTCAAAGTGGAGCCCCTCTGATTGGTTGGTAAAGATGTTAAAGGCAATATAGCCACAAAGTTCCGACAGGACTGGGTTAGTCTCAGTCCTATTGCTTGAAATAGAATTCTAGAAACAGTTTTATAAGGGTTGGCTCAGTTGGCCGGAACCCAGTGAGGGTAGGCAATTCAGTATAATCTTCTCCTTGAAGCACAGCTTGTGTCAGAGGCTCCTGTTTAGCAATGCCTGCTAGTCTCCGTTTGTAAATTTGAACCCAGTTAGCCACCAGGAACCCTTTTTGGTATCTTCTTGCCCAGGGTCAACAGCATATATTACATTTTGTTTATTTAGTCAACTGCTGATGGACATTGGATTATTGTTATCTTTTACTATTTTTATTTTTTTTGCTGACTGGCTATCACACCCTAAAGAGCCTCCACCCCGAACACCCTGCACCTACAGAGTTGTTGTCTCCTCGGAGGCCCACAAGCTTCTTCATCCCCTCACCCCTTGCACCCCACCCTACCCCTAGCACAGGAATACATGTGAGGCCCTGCCATGTCTCCAATGGCAGGCCTCAGAGAAGGCCAGGGCAAAATAACAGAGAAGGAAGAGTGATGAAAAGGGTAGGGGGCACTGTTGGCCACCTGATCAGGGGAGCCTAGCTGTGCTACAGGAAAAATGGAGCTGGGCCTGTGGCAGGTGGGCACAAGGACAGGGCGCCAGAGTGCTGCTTGAGCCAGGGTGGATTGATGCCACAGCTGGGAATGCTACTGGGACAGGAAGGGGCAGGCTATTCCTCTTTTGGCTATTGTGAATGCTACAATGAACATTGTCATAAAAGTATCAGTTTGAGTACTTACTACAATTATTCTGGTTTTATACTTGTACAACTGCTAAGTTATATGGTAACTTTGTTTAACTTTTTGAGGAGCTGTCAAACTTTTCCATAGAGCCTGTAGCATTTCACATTCCCACTAGCAATACACAGGGTTTGAATTTCTCCACATCCTCACCAATACTTGTTTTCTATTATTTTAATTATAGCTATCATAGTAGGTGTGAAGTGGTATCTCGTTGTGGTTTTGATTTGTTTTTTCCTAATGACTAATGATTTTGACAATCTTTTCACGTGGTTATTGGCCGTTGGTACATCTTTTTACAAAGGTGTACTGAATTATTTTTAAATCAATGTTGCTAGATGTTCTTGTTCTTTTAAATACTCCTCCAGTCTGAGTCTGGAGATTCCTTGAGCTTCTAATTAGCAATTTATTGTTTCCTAATAAGGTCCCAGATCCCACAGTTTCATAAAATTATTAGTAAACTATTCAAACCTTCCCATCAATATGTACAGAACTTTCCTAAGTATATATCTCCACTTTCTCCTGCTTTAAATATTATACTGCTCAAACTGGCCCCTTGAAGGAGAAAACTAGATAAGCTTCTTAGAGGAAAATAGTTTGTATTTCAGGTTTCTAAGATAAACTTTTCACTTGACTGGAGTTTGGCAGGGCAACACAGAAAACAGAAAATATAATCATTCCAGAACTAGAAATATAAGACCTCCGTATTTTATAGGTACCTCTTCAGGGAGAAATGTTAGAACCTGTGATTTCTTTTAATAAATATTTGCTCTGGCCACTTCCATATAAAGCTCTAGATTGAGAATATAGGAAAATATGGAGCAGAATAGAATCAAATCCTTGTAATGCTTAAGAAATAATTTTTGGGAGAAGTTTCCCATATGGTTGTACATTAAAATTTTAAGACTTATTTAGCTGTAAAACTGAATTATCCCTCCACAAATTTCATAAGGGGAAAAATGTGCCCCAGAGTGTTATTCTCAAGCCACTGATGTCAAATATAAACCAAAATCCTAAAATCTGATTTAATGTTTGTAAATGTCTTACTAGAAAATCCTACTCCAGATTGTTCTCATCTAGATTTGTTGACTTTGGTGTTCTAATGGCTGTAGAAAGACTGGCTTTGAAAGTCATGTTTGAAGAATAAGAGCTGTGGGGAATCTATGACTCATGTCGTGGTCACCAGTTACTGTGATATTGTATCTCACTCTCATAATTAAATTTTAGGAATGGTCTGCCTCTTTCACAGTGTCAAATCTGATGGAGGGAATACCAGTTAAACTGGTCAAAACCCTTCAAGTTAAACACTATTAGTCCCCTCATGCTAAATGAGAAAGATCCCAGTTGCCTGGTATGGACTTTCATGTTAAAGTTTATTCAATCACCTGTAACTTCTGTGTGAGAGGAATGGGAGATTCAAGCTATAGTGGAGTAGCTTCATTGGCATGCTTGTTGGGCACACTGTGAGTTGGGAACTTGACAATATTTGAGTGTACCTGAAGAGGTACAAGAGGGCTGCTCACTGTTGGGTAAGCAGGATTGTTTTCAAAATGGAGGAAACTGACTGTAGGGAGCTGGATTTATTGGTAAAGTTCTCCCCAAACTTTGGATTAGAGATAGAGTGCCAAAGAGCTTTCTCAAAATGACTCTTGGAGAATATAATTCCCTAATATTGTGTTTAGTTGATACGAATTCTTATTTAGAGGAGATCAAAGTGTAAGTACTCTATATTATCAACTCGTCCATCGATGATAGATAGGTAGATAGATAAATAGCTAGCTAGCTAGAAAGATAGATAATATATAAACTTTCCAGATATCATATCAAGAACAGAGCAGTCATTTTACCTTTAATAACCTAATTGGATCAGACTTACTATAATTCCTTCTTTCATTATATTCTCCAGAGGAAAGCTTCCTTTAAATATCCTCAACGCACAAGATTCTGGGAAACATGGCTTAGTGAGAGACGTCCTCAGATCTCTCCCCTTGAAAAACAATAAGCTGAACATCTAAAACTCAACAAAAAATACCCAAACTGCACATCAGCATGTGTGAGCGTGGGAACTGTGCATAAGAACTACCACAGGTCAGAACCTCGGGTGTTGGGCAGTGGAATGGGAGAAACAAAGAAGTTGCCTCTTGCAGCTGCAGGAGCTCGGAGCAGGAGGAGTAAAGGTGTGGCAACTTCCCAGAACAACCCTGCCTGGAAGTGCCCAGAATTCTACACAGCCGGCAGCAGGGCCCAGTCATCAGGGTAAAGAGCAGAGAAGTGAGACGGGGCCGCAGAGAAAC
Source organism: Pteropus medius (assembly GCF_902729225.1). NCBI lineage: Eukaryota > Metazoa > Chordata > Mammalia > Chiroptera > Pteropodidae > Pteropus > Pteropus medius. Next base: position 1,167,751 of record NW_024352784.1, read on the forward strand.
AGCAGTTGATTTTTGCTGGCTGCAGTTGCAAAACTGAGGCTGAGCCGCAGCCCCCAACTCCCAACCCAGAGTGCCCCTTCCCCCACACTCTCTGAGACAATCACCACGAAGCCCCAGGGGAATCTGAGCAAACATTGCCAAGATTGTTTGTTAAAACTGACAGGGACTGAAACTGAGAGTAGCGAGTGTGATTAAATTTCTACAAGAAAATTTTAAAAAACATTATTTAGGCTTTATATAAAGCAGAGATCCAAGAGGTTTAGACTTCACATACTGGAAACCAAAAAGAAAGCCCCTTCTTTGTAGTAGCCTAAAGAGAGATCTTTATGTAACAAATCTTCTTTCTGGAAAAACAGAAGATACACTTTCATTAATACCCAGGAGGACAAATACTCCATTAAACACAATTAACAACCAAGATGACAAGGCGTCTCAGAAAGAAAGAGAAAATTCTCCAGAAAATAAGCTTACAGACATAGAAATATGTGACTTAAATGACAGAGAATTCAGGATGGTACTTCTAAAAAAACTCAATGAGATTGAAAATAATTCATATCAACAATTCCATGAATTGAAAAAAACAACTAGATGAGCAGATCAAGGAGATTGAAACTCTCAAGGAGAACAGAATAGATCTTCTGGAGATGAAAAACACATTGCAAGAGTTGAAAAATGAAATAGGAAGCTTGAGAAATAGAGTTGACAAAATGGAGGAAAAGATCAGTGATATCAAAGACTGAAATCTAGAAATAAATCAGAAGGAAGAAGAGAGAAACTGAAGAATGAAAAATAATGAAAGAGAAATTTAAGAACCAGCTGATACCATCAGGAGAGGAAACAAGAATAATGGGCATCACCAAAGGCGAGGAAAAGGAGCAGGGACTAGAAAGTATTTTCAGACAAATAGTGGATGAGAATTTCCCAAATCTAAGGAATGAAGTGGAGCTTGTAATTCAAGAAGTCAACAGAACACCCAATTATCTCAACCCAAAAAGGCCTTCACCAAGACACATTGTATTAAAGTTATCAAAAATCAACAACAAAGATAGTTTTCTCAGGGCAGCCTGGGAAAGAAGATGGTAACTTATAAAGGAAAACACATTAGATTCTCTTTGGACTTCTCAGAGCAGACCTTACAAGCCAGAAAGGAATGGAAGCAATATTTAAACTATTAAGTGAAACGAACAACCAGCCTAGAATAATGTATCCGGCTAAGCTCTCCTTTAGATATGAGAAATTAAGACTTTTAGATATGAGAAATTAAGACCTTTCCAGATGTACAAAAATTGAGAGAATTCCCCACTACGAGACTTGCATTACAGGAAATACTGAAAGGTGTCAGCTCACCTAAAACAAAATAACAACAACAACAAAATACATAATTGGGAGTAAAGTGACTATTAGGTAAATAGAAGCAGAGGAGTACAACCTTATTAAGAACAGGGCATTTATAAGCTTAAATAATAAAATGCATAGAAGAGAACATAGGAACTAAACCCAAGGACCATGGATTTAAAGAGGATTTTATGAATTTGACCTCAAAGGTAAGGTAAATAAAATCTAAAATAAATGAATGGGACTACATCAAACTAAAAAGCTTCTGCCCAACAAAAGAAATCATCAAGTTAAAGAGACAACCATCTGAATAGGAAAATACATTTGAAAGCAACGCCTCCGATAAGGGTGTAATATCCAAAATATATGAAGAACTCATACAACTCAATAACAACAACAAAAAAATGATCCAATCAAAAAATGGGCAGAGGTCCTGAACATACATTTCTCCCTAGAGGACATACAAATGACCAACAAATATATGAAAAGATGTGTAACATCACTAGCTATTAGGGAAATGCAAATCAAACCCATAATGAGATACCATCTTACACCTGTTAGAATAGCTATAATCAACAGGACAAGTAATAACAAATATTGAAGAGGGTGCAGAGAAAAAGGAACCCTCATACACTCCTTGTGGCACTGCAAATTGGTACAGCCACTGTGGAAAACAGTATGGAGGTTCCTCAAAATCTAAGAATTGATCTACTATATGATCCAGAAATCCCTCTACTGGGTATTTAACCCCAAAGACTTGAAAACCCATATCTGAAAAGATATTTGCACACCAGTGTTCATAGCAGCATTATTCAGAGTGGCTAGGACATGGAAGCAACCAAAGTGTCCTATGATAGTTGATTGGCTAAAGAAGGTGTGGTACATATATACAATGGAATATTACTCAGCCATAAAAAGAAATGAAATGCTGCCATTTGCGACAACATGGATGGGCCTTGAGATTATCATGTGAAGAGAAATAAGCCAGACAGAAAAAGTTGAAAATCACATGGTATCACTCATATGTGAGATATAAACCTAAAAGCAACAGATGAACAAGACAAACAAACAGAGACTCATGGGCATGGCAATGGACTAGTGGTTGCCAGAAGGTAGGGGGTGAGGGAGGAGGGAAGAAGTAGACAGGGTAAAGGTGGCAAATATAGGGAGGTGGGGTGAGGGTGAAGTGGATAAAAGGGATCAAATATTATGGTAGCTGAAAGAAACTGGACTTTGGTTGGTAATCACACAATAGAATATACAGATGTCAAATTATAATGTACACCTGAAAATTATATAATTGTATTAACCAATGTTACCCCAATAAACTTAATAAAAAAAATTTAAAAAATAAAATTGGGTAGCGTTCTTTATTGAAACTAAAACTCTCTTCCTGAGTTAATTATTCAAGCCAGTTAATAGTTTGGGTAGGTTATAGGATTAAGTAGTCTTAGTGTATATAAGCATCTACACAGCATTTTTCAAAGCAGTCTTTCAGTCAAGATGGAAAAATCTAAATTTACAATAGGTGGTAGAAAAATCTTACCTTAAGCCTCACTAATCAACCAAAACACTGAGAAGGAAAAAGACACATACATCTCTCTTTTTGACCCTGTCATGTTATGCATTTCCTTCTGTAATATGGTTGATATGAAAGTTGGAGATATATAAGTGATAAATAAAAAAGAAAAGAAGATATGATTTGACATACTTTAGCAAGGTATTTAATATAAAACTATTAATCTTATTACAAATAAAAGTAAAAAATGTACAGTTTGACTGTAAAGTCAATTACTTGATAGTTCTTCATTCATTCGCCACTCAACTAATAATTACTGAGCACCAAACATGTTAAGCTCTGTGCTATGCACTGAAAATTCAACTCTTTTAAAAATCTTTCAGAAGCTTTAGTTTATTATGAGTGCAATGTGAATTGAATTGATAATAAAGTTATTAAAAACTATAATTCCTTAACTATATTTTTGAAACCAAAAGTTTCTCCCAAATTAATTATGAAATGTATTTGTTGGCAAAAGTATGACATGATCTAAAATCACACTGTGGCAAAATCTGATCTGAACGTATAAAAGGATAGTCTTTTTTATCTCCTTTATATAAACAGGTGACAGTTTACAGAGTCTTACAGGGTGCAATCTGCTGGGGGCACCATTTATATTATGTAAAATATACAATTTATTTCTTTTTTAAATTTGAAAGACTAAGTTCTGAAATGTGTCTTGAGACAAAGGTTTTGGATATATAGTTGTAGATCTGCACAACAATATACTGCTTGAATAGAATCTAAGCATATGACCCACTAGAGGAGATTTTCAGAAAGACGGATCTGACAACACATGGATTATTCTGTCCAGTTAGGAGCAGGATGATAGCAAATGAATCAGAACTAGAAACCATTATGCGATAAACAGTTAACATATTTATGGATACTCAACCACCGAGAAAGAAGTCTGAGAAATATTAATGTAGATGTTTCTATAAGATTTATAGAGAACACATGAATGTGATTGTTTAGATCTGATCAATTTGACTCCAGAGATCAGGATTAAGAATAAGGTGTAGATATTTCAGGGAAATAGATTCATGTTTTAATATATATTTATATCATATACACTATCTACATTACGTATAATCAAAAATGGAATTGATTACTTCATAGGGTAGGAAATTTCCAATCAATGGAAACAACAAATAGATGTCTGATGAAATTGTTAAGTGGTGGATCAAGGATGTGGTAAACAGCTGGATTGGGTGGCCTCTTCAAATTATTACTCCTAAAAATACTGTGGTGTGTGAGAATATAATTCATATACAGTTTTTAAAAAGAGGAATGGAATATTGTTCTCCAAATACCAACATTTAAGAAGAAAAAGTGACTGATCTTTCCATTCCATAACCCACAGAACACTTGAGAGTGACTTATATACATGTTAGAGTCACTGTTTCCCTTAGAAATTCTCCACCTGTAGAAGAATGGAGGGCATAGGACCAACTTCAGTGGCTCAGATCTTTCTCATATGGGAGAGGAAAAGGGAGTTCTTTGGTATTCCCCAGTAGCCAATGTGGAAATGAGTTAGAAATACTCCCTTGGGAGTTGTTTCTTTAAGAAATATATCTCTCATTGGGACTCCGAAACACACTGAGAATACAGCCACATACTAATCCTCAAATCATGCTTAGGAGCCATAATAAGCAAGCTGTGGCTCAGGTAAGGAAGTCCAGGAACTCGAATGCAGCAAAAATGCTTTGAGGGGTAGCTCTTCTAGGGGATGTGAAGTGTGGCTTAAGGAATATAGTCAATAATATTATAATAACTTATGGTACCTGGTTGGTGCAAGACTTCTTGGAGGGATCACTTTGTAAGTTATATAAATGTCTGACCACTACACTGTACACCTGAAACTAATATAATATTTAATATCAACTATAATTGAAAAACTAAAAAAAGAACAGCTCTTCTAAATGGCTATGCAGTTCTACAAAGGATAAGAAAGCATTTAAGTCTTTTTTTTATGAGATAAAGAATTCAAGAAAGAGGATACTGTATGGAAAGGCAGTCTTGGACAGGAAAACTACCATTTATATTTAATGAATGTTGGTTGAGAAAATGGGCTTGGGGATCAGATAAACCTGAGTTTGAATTCCTGTATGCCACATAGGAATTGTGCGACCTTGGTCAAATTATTTAATATCTTGAAGACTCAATTTTCTCATCTGAAGAAGGTAAATATATGTTGATTTCACTTTATTTTTATATATTCACTTCCATTTCACAATTATTAGGTATCTATTCCTACTATGCTATTGAAATTATCAAAATCACCAAGACTATTTGCCAAAAACAGTGGATATATTTTATTTTTATCTTACTTGTCGATTCTGACATTTTTCACTATTAAACCACAGCACTACCTAATGTTTTAGAATTTCCTTTCCACTGGCTTTGTAATTAAAAATCAACTTTACTATCCTTTTATACTTCTGCCTACTTCTTTGTCCATTTCCTTTGAGATATTCTTTCTCACTGTCCTAAAGTGGAAAATTTCCTAGGTTCACAACTTTTTTTTTCTCCACATCTACTTTCCCATCTTAATTTATACCCAAGCTAAGATTTAATCACTTAAAAGCTGAGATTGTTCACATTTCTATTTTCAGCTCCACAGTTTCCCATTATATGTACAAATTTCTTCTAAAGAAGCACACATTCTCAGACAGTAGGTAAGTGTGTGAGGGTATTGGAGTCAGAAGACTGACTGTATGGAGTGCTTTCAGGTTATCCAGAAGTACAGAAAAGATTTTCCCATTTCTTCAACATAATTCTAATATGCCCTCTTCTCTTTCCCTCCTCCTTCGACTTCTTAGCCTCTATCGCTGGTTTCTGGAACAGTTATGCAGCCTCTAGTCAGCATGGCAAGTTTAAGAAACTCTAATTGATGTATCTGTGTGACTCTCAGAAACTATTGAAGACTCAGGGCTAGCTGCTTTCAGAGAATTAACCCAAAGAAGACCTTCAGAGTGGAGTGAGAGGATAGTGAGTTCACGTCATCTCTGCATCCCTGGTGGAGCCTTTAAGCGTGCCTGATGGTTATGAGAAAGTCCACTGATGTTACCACTGTCACCAATGTCATGTGCCACATGTTAAGAGACTCTCTAAATTGGGCGGCTCTTCCCTTTGGCATAGTTGGGATATGTGGAAAGCTCCTGGTACTGCTAAATTTGCCTTAATTAAATGCCACTGTGGCTGCTACTAGGGACTGCAGATAATGAATAGGGTACTCTTCTAACTTCAGTCAATAAAAAATATTAATAAATTGTAATAGCTATTTCCAAAGGAATTACCACAGAGTTTTGGTACCTAAACCCTGCTCAGCTCAAATTTCAAAACCCATTAAAAATCTAATGCACATAGTTCAGACTTTTTCACCACCATATAGTTTAAGCACGTCTGGATTTTTCTTCTGCTTCCTCTCTCTGGTTCACTTCCTGGGAAACAGCTCATCCAGAGAGGTCGTTTTTGAATCTGAGACTTAGAATAATTATTAGGCTTTTGAGAAGACTTTTGTTCTGGGAGACTGTTTTCTTTAAAATGTTTCTTTCAGAAGTAAACTCCTGTGTCTTTTCCTGTTTTAAATTTGTCTCTACTGTTGCAGGCCTCAGATATTTTGCAGCACTGAAAATGTCCTGAACCCCGAGTCCTCTGAGTAATCACATGAACCTTTCTAAAGTGAGTTTATCTGCTCTGCCCGTTTGTTCTGACTTCTCTGGCATCTCACAGGAGTCTCCTCCTTATTTTCAGGTCACTTGAGATGGTAATGTTGATAACGATATTTCTCAAACATTTCATGGTGATGGACTCATTTCTATTGGTTAATCATTTTTCTTAGTGATTGGTCATTGCGACAAATATCTGATAATTTTCAAGAAGGAAAATCTGGAACTGATTGGAAACAAATATATAAAGGGCAGGTAGGAAGGATAATAAGAGGAAGAATAAAAGAGTTAGGAAAATGAAATAGAGCCAAAGAAATGATTTGGGGAACTACAAATAAAGACTAGAAACAGATGTAAGGTGTGTGATTGACGGCATAAAAGTTGGATGCTGAAGAATAAATTATTAATATTATTAATGTGATTTTATTATTGTTATCTGTTATTCTAGGCAAAGTCTTTGTGAATACAGACATAATTAATTAAAAATGAGACAATCCACGAAATCTTGTACATTTCAAAGGGGAAAATGGCTTGACAATGTACCACAAGATATTGGAGAGAAAGAAAGAATATTGCCTATTTAGAAGTCATACCCCTGAAAAAGTTCTTCCACACCTGCAAAGCCTACCATGTGGTCCAACAACAGTGCTGCTCCCTTTTTGCTGACTGGCTTCCTGGGCTCAGAGGCAAGTCACCACTTGATCTCTATCCCCTTCTTTATCATTTACCTTTCCATTCTTTTTGGCAATGGCACACTTCTCTTTCTTATTTGGAATGCCCACAGTCTTCATGAGCCTATGTACTACTTCCTGGCTATGCTGGCAGGTACAGACTTTGGGATTACACTAACTACAATGCCCACAGTCATGGGCGTCCTGTTGCTGGACAAGAGGGAAATTGCCCAGGGAGCTTGTTTTATCCAATCCTACTTCATTCACACACTGGCCATTGTAGAATCGGGTGTCTTGCTTGCTATGGCGTATGATCGTTTTATTGCAATCCGCACTCCTTTGAGGTACAAATCCATTCTTACCGACTCCCGAGTGATGAAGATAGGACTTGGGATACTGCTGAGGGGTTTTGCGTCCATTATACCCCCAATTCTGCCACTCTTTTGGTTCCCATATTGCCGTTCCCATGTTCTTTCCCATGCCTTTTGCCTCCACCAAGATGTCATGAAACTCGCCTGTGCTGATATTACATTTAATCGTGTTTACCCAGTTTTTCTGGTCGCTATGACATTCTTCCTGGATGCTCTGATTATTCTCTTCTCTTATATCCTGATCCTTAAGACAGTTATGGGTATTGCCTCTGCGGAGGAGCAGGCTAAGGCCCTTAACACCTGTGTCTCCCATATCAGCTGTGTCCTAGTCTTTTATATTACCGTGATTGGCCTGACTTTCATCCACAGGTTTGGGAAACATGCACCACATGTGGTCCACATTACCATGAGCTATGTGTACTTCCTCTTCCCTCCATTCATGAACCCCATTATCTACAGCATCAAGACCAAGCAGATTCAGAGAAGCATTGTTCACCTGTTTTCTGTGTACAGTAGAGCCTGAGCCTTTATTTCAAAATTCTTAGAGCTCTAGGATTTTTTGTTTATTTTTCCCGTTATTGGAAGAGAACTTTGGTTCCATACTCAGGCTCTTTATTCAGAGTTGGATGAGATTTTAATTAGTACTTAAAGCTAGAAGTTGATTCAAGCATGTTTGTATATATATATTAGAATATATATCTCTATTCTAATATTAAACTGTAATAGAATATATATTAAAATAGAATATAAATGTATAGAATGTTTTATTAGAATATATTATAATATATAGTATGTATATATCCTAATATATATTTTCATTATCAGTGAAAAGCCAGATAATACCCAATGTGAAAAATACTATTTATAGATATTTGCACACCGATGTTCATAGCAGCATTATTCACGGTGGCCAGGACATGGAAGCAACCAAAATGTCCTACGATAGATGATTGGATAAAGACGTGGTACATATATACAATGGAATGTTACTCAGCCATAAGGAGAGATGAAATACTGCCATTTGCGACGACGTGGATGGACCTTGAGATAAGCCGGACAGAAAAAGTTAAAAATCACATGATATCCCTTATATGTGGGATATAAATCTAAAAGCAACAAATGAACAGGACAAGCAAACATAGACCTATGGACCTGGAATATAGACTAGTGGTTACCAGAGAGTGGGGAGGAGGGTGATAGATGGGGTAAAAGGAGTCAAATATGTGGTGATAGAAAGAAATCTAACTATGGGCAGTGAACATACAATGCAAAATATATTTGACTTACTGTTGAAAAAAATAAAAAATAAAATAAAATAATTTAAAAAAATCTTTCTTTATGAAAAAATACCATTTATAAGATTTAGTATTATTTAGAAAATTTTGTAAGCTACAGAAGTTGCAAGTCAGAGAAATTGACTCTGGATCTCTTAAACTAAATAAAGTATATTTATTAGAAGAATAGCGAGGTGTCATTCAAAATTATTTGCAAAGGATCAGGAAATAAAGCATTTCCCACAGAACTAGTAGATGTCCATCAATTCTTATTTAGCAGAAACAGAGAATGGAAATCTACTGCTGCAGTTATAAACCCTACTGTTATAACTTCCATTTTTCCCATTTTATTCTTTCCTTTTGTGTATCACTTTGAACCAAGTTATAGAATTTAATTTACATTTTTAAAAATTATTCTTGATCCAAGTTATAGAATCTAAATGTTGAAGCCTGAATAAGACTGTTTCCTGGATGTGGGGGCTTGGGAGAACAAAAGTCATATCCTTTTACCTACTGTCTTGGGAGAACTAATAAAAAACTAAGTATTTTATAATGATGAATTCATTCCAATTAATAGAGATATGTGGATATAAGACAGTTCAAAACTAAACTAATAAATATCTACTCCTGAAGTATTCAGTCATTGTGCAAATAGTGATGGTTCTTGGAAAGTTGGACTGAGGTTTTCATTCATCATCATTTTGTTGGTCTTTCTCATGTACCACTTGTTTTTATAAAGTTAGCATATTGAGTGTATTTCATTTAGGGACATAGATTTCTAATTGTCTTTGCCATTTGGTCTGAAATAAACATTCTAGAATATGAACTACATGTAGGGAACCTGCATCCCTATTGACTATTGCAGGACGTCAGTAAGTAAACAAGAAAAAAAAGTTTGGTGGTATTAAAACTTAGTCAAGTAAAGCATTATTGTAAAAGTGGCAAATACAATGTGTAACTTTATTTTCGAAGAAATCATTAGGAGGGGCTTTCAACACTATTACCTTGATTGTTACAGGATTGCTGCAAATTTAGAGGCAATGTGCCAAAAGATAAAATTAGGTATGATACAAAACTCTTACATTCAGAAAAAGAAACAGAAGTATCAAAATATAAATAAGAAAACGTGATGATATCAAGTTGGGAAATCAAATTTACTCATGAGGTAGCAAGGGATGTCATAATAGCCTGTAAAATTGTCAAAAATTAATGATAAAAGCCAACTGGATAAATATTGAAAATACTAATTCTTGAAAATAAGTGTACATGTATGGATTTGAATTTATATAAAACTCATAACATATACTTTTTAAAACATAATTCCTGGCTGTGAAATTAATAAATCAGTATTTACCTACTGATCTAGTTATATAAATTTAAGTAAATTTAAGTAAATATAGTATTCTTCCATACAAGGCAGCTTCCAGACAAGTCTCTGAGTCTCCATGCTCACTCCAAGCTCTATTACCCAGTTTGCCAAACTTAAGATACTCCTGTACAGAATGCCTTGACTTAGTACTGACACGAAAGTAGGAATCATGTCTATGCTCTCCTCCTGAGGGATTATCAAATCAAAACAATTTATTCTGTCATATCACAAATTCAGCCAAGGCAGTTATTATATTCCTTTATCAGCTTCTGAGCTTTCCAGGACTGACTGCCTGCCATTCTGTAAATCTCCAAAGCTGTTAATGGAGTCCTTTAAAAAAAAATAAACAATTTTGTTTATGGGATGTGGTCTAATTTATTTAATTCACAACAGACTTCAATTTTTCACAGTCATAGAAACATCCTGTTACAAGTGTTATTCCAAGAGCTTTTTACCTGGACTAATTTGAGGCATGTTCATGCCTACTCAGCAGTTCTTGAGAAGGGATTAAAAATCTAACAGCTTTCAAACATCCTGTTTACAGACACAGAACTCGGTAATTATATCACAATTCAGATTTATGGATGAGAGGTGATAATTTTAAGTACTTAATAATTTAAGCATGTTAATAAAGATGTTGTAGTTTTTATTTTCTTTCTTTTTATTTTTGCTTGAAATCTTGAAAAATATTTTGCTCTCACATTTCCACACATTTCATTAAAGCTCTAAAAAGCTCTTTTCTCTAGGTCTTTTTCCCTCTGCTTCCTTCATGGGTTGTTTGTGGACTTGGGCATTGCTCTGTGTGCATGTGTATATATATGTGGGTGGGTGTAGGTCTCTAGAAACACTCTCTAGGCATGTGATCTTCTCCAGGCCTCACCTCAGTCTTCAGATTCTCCATCTGTAAAACAAGGGTTTTGGACCTGACCTGGTTCTCCTTATTTCTCCCATTCTCTCTTTTAATTAGTGTACTTTAATATTGACTTGTTCAGGATGCAGAACACTTCCAACACCCCAAAATAATTCCTTCACACAACCTTTATGGTCTTTTATCCATCCCACTCTTACCTCCTGGCAGTCACTGATCTGCTCTCTATCACTATAATTTTATCTTTTTAAGAATGTCATATAACAAAAATCATACAGTATATAACTTTTTGAGATTAGCCTCTTTCACTCAGAACAATGCCTTTGAAATTCATTCAAGTTGTGTTTCTCAGTAGTTCATTCCTCTTTAATTGTTGAGCAATAGTTCTCATATGTATGTTTCATTACATGGCTATTAACTGTTTTCTTGCCATTTGCCAATAATTTTCAACCAGTTAATGTAAACCTCTATTTATATTCCACTTTGATCACCTTTTCCATGTCCATTCCTAAGACATTTCCCTCAGCTAGAATTCTCCAAATTTTAAATTCCAAATCTTCCTGTCTATCAGTTTCTCTTACTCGTGAACCTTACAGAAATCACTTGGTGCTTGCTGACTCTATATTATATTTATCATTCTCTTCCTTTCTTTACTCTCTTTTCATCTTGTAGTTGTTTCCTCATGAGACAGCCTCCCCAGTCATTGTCTTTATCTGACTTCTTACTGTTTCCTCTTGTTAAATTTATTAGCCTTGACTTCTCTGATAACCCACCCAAGCCTCTTGGCATCATTATCAAATGTTCTCACTGTTGAATAGCTGGATCCAAAAGTATTGTTGATGGATGGGACAGGAAACAAAACCAGCAAAATAAATTTTAAATCAGATAAGCATATGTAAGATTAAGATTCAACTCCTTAATTATAAGTGAGAGATGTAGGTACTTTTCTGTGGTGGCTTGAAAAGCTTAGATGTGAAGCTTACATCCTCTTGTGAGTCCGGAGTATACCAGTGACAGAATAAAATCAGTTATTTATTCAGATCTTACTGTTGCTAGTCAATGCCCTGGGAGCCTCACATTTCTACCTATTGATATTCGTAAATATTTCAAGTTATTTTTCATTATAATCTTAATATTCAGATGGAAAGATGAACTTAGATTACTTAGGTAGGCTAAATAATTTATGCAAAATCATGCAATGTGGAAAATAATCATATATATCTACACAAACAGAGTTTATGGTGCAAGTGAGGGGAGAGTTTTATCTCATTTGTGTTCTGGTCACCTGAAAACTGAAATAGAACATTCATCCCATCTATCATACTTTAAATGGGACCCTGCCTATCTGCTGAAGACTTGGGTCATGGGTAGGTAATTCAAACTATCACATGGAGAGATATATGAGGGAAGTGATCATAATAGAAAGTAGAAAAAGGTTGGCAAGACTATGTTCATAAAAGTGTATGGAAAATCCACATTGTACTTCTCCATGTAAATGGCTGTATTTATGAATAATGTGTGTGTGAAAATGTGCCTATTTGCTCATAAGTGCTTTGACTTGCCTATAGGGGTCAATTCCTTTGAGTTTGTAGGTATCTATTACTCTATAATGTGCTTGGATATCTCTATTTACTTCTCTGAATATCAATGATAAGTATGTATCATAGTAAATATCTAACAAATATCTAAGATATTATTTAACATTTGTGCATCGACCAAAATTCATTATGTGTGTAATTTGTACCATATCCTATAATAGGTACAGTAGAAACAAAGGTGATTAAATACAACTCCTATTTTAAAGGGCTGTGTAATCTAGTTAGAAAGACATGGAAACACAGAATTGATATATGTAGAAATGAGTTACAAGATTGAGCATATGAATCAGAAGTCTTTGAGACCATAGAAAAGATGTTCACCTCACACTGCCAGGGGCAGACAAGGAAGAGTTAACTAATGTGACGTGACTTTAAGGGAGAAAACGTACCAGGAATTCTCTTTTTATATCTCCTCATTATGTTGTCATATGGGACGAATGAATACAACAAATACATTTTAAAAAGCAATATTTATACCGGTTATTTTAATACTGATATTTTAACCTAAATCTGTCTTTAAGTGCTGAAAATGCCTCTACTAGCCTATTGTTAGAATATGATTCGAGGTAAGAATCTATACATATAAAGGAATGAGAGAGAGAGAAACAGAATAAAGATGACAAAGACTTTATTATCAGAGATAGAAATGGAAAAGGGATTAGGAGAACTAAAATTTATAGAAAGAAAATTAGTTGGCTTGATATCATATCTGTATAAAGTGGTATTTTGAGGGAGAAATACTTCATATTCTGAATTAGTTTTTATAAAATAACTAAATCTATTGTGGCAAATTACAGGGAAGTACCTTTTCAGATCACTATAGAAAAGTCATTTTTACAAGCTATCTATCCTTGATCATTGTAAAGTCACAGAAAAGCAGCAAAATCATTTACTAACACGTGACATGTCCATGCACAATGCAGAAGATTGTACAGAGCCTCTAAATTTTCTATGAATACTAATTGTCAAATTATTTTTTATCTAACTTACCTGCAATATTTTAATACAAATTCATGTGTCATATCCAAGAAAAAATATCTGTGTACATAACTAGGGATTTAAATTTGTAAATTTGTTCTTGTTGCTTATCTTAGGATAGCCCTTGTTTTTGAGCTACCTGATAAAATCACATTCCTTTTCAAAGTCTACCTTAAATAAATAAGCACAAAGTGTTCTCTACTCATAAATTTCCATTAAACTTTGTTTCTATAGAAGAAAATTTCTAACATATATACTCCAAATGATCATTACATAGAACACTTTTCCAAGAAAACTAGGAACTAGTCTTCTAAACACTTCTAGACTAACCTTGTTTTAATATATTTGATTACAGAGGTTTATCTCATATTATGGGTGAGTCACCAATAGAACAGCACATCTGTCCATTGGCACGTGGTTCCCACAAGCTCAGGGTTCTCCTTGACATACTGCTGGTCACCACATGGATACGGAATGAGTTGCTTCTCTTTAAAAGATGTTACTTTGACCATGCTTTACCTTCATAATTTTTTCCCCTCAATCATGGGATCCTGTGCTTCAATGTTTCAGAGTTTAGCTTTTAATCTTATGTCTAATTATACTTCCTCCTTAGATTATCCTTTATGGATGGCCAAGTCCTTTGACTGCTTTGTGGATAGCTGCTATTACCTGCATTATGCCTCTATCTTTATTAACAGAGTCATTTGCGTTGTTGGCACCACAATCATTTATGGTTAGATCCTGCCTGCCATTTTATGCTATTTTAGGTAAAATGGCTTTTTGTTTTCTGCTACCAACATCTCTCTCACTCCTCTTGCCTCCATCTTGATAGCAACCGCTTAGTCTCTGCTTCTGTCTGGACTAAAAATCAGTTTGGGTTTATGCTAGTATTGCTCATTATAATATGGGGCCCATTGCCCATTATTCTTTCCTATGCACTGATCTAGAAAAGTGTGCAATCATTTTACACTTTGTAGAAACTATCTGTAAGATTTTTGACTCACTCTGCTATAGTAGTTTCCTCTTAGTCCAGTAAGTATGAGGATACCTTCTTCTCTAATTTAATATCCTACAGCCTATTGGTCCGCATTCAGTATAGTCTGAGAGATCACTGTGAAAGACTGATAATGTCATTGGTAATCACAATGATAAAAATAAATTATTTCACTCAAAATACTATTTTTTCTTTTATTAGTGTAGTGTATTCTCTGACACATCTGTAAGAATATTTAGAAAATTAGGCTGCAGCTGCTGCTGTAACCACTAGAGGGCGCAAATAGCAAGAAAGGTGGATCCTCACGAGGGAAGTGTTGAAGGGCTCTCTTGATTGAAGGTGAATGTCCCCACCTTACAGAGACAAGGCATCTGGGTGCCCGCCTAGTTTCTCTTTCTCCCAGGTGTGTTTCCCTAGAACGTCGCTACAGTTTCTTCCCTACTTCTGATAGTAAAGCAAAGAATCACCTGGGAATTTCAAAATGTCACAGACTTTCAAAATGATTTTAGATATTATTAGTCTGTCTTTATTCATACCAAGATTAAAGAAAGGATATTACCTTCAATTAATGCAATGAAAAGAGCTTTTTCAAGGGATTAAAAAAATATATTGACTCTCTTTTCCTACCCCACCATTCTTCTCTCCTTCCCTCCCTTCCTCCCTCTTTCCCCGTCTGCCACCTTCCCCTTCCGCCATATACCAGAAATATATTCTGGAAGGATTCACACCAGACAGCCAAGACTGATTTCCTCTAGCAAGTGTAATGAAATTAGAAGGTAGGGTTCTATGAGATCTTTCAAATTTTAGTTTTTATACATTTGTATTGTTAGAGTATTCTATAATATAAATACAATTGTATTTTGGTTATATACTAGCTATATAATGTTTAGATATTTTCTTACATATTTTGAATTATACTTTACTCACTTGGAAAAGGGGGTAAATACTTGCTGAATAGTATATTAACGATTGTGAGATACTGCATGTAAAATTCAGTTGAGTAACTGAGAGCGTAGAAGGTACACAAAATACACAAAATAAAATACACAAAAAGGTAGCATTTATAGGGTTTTTATTTTATGCTAGGCACTATAATAGGCTCATTGTTGCACTAGATCATCAAGGTCTAATTTAAACATTAAAAGGCAGATGTTGTTATTCCAATTACACACTGAAGACTTCCAGACACATAGACGTTCATTAAATTGCCTAATGTCATATATATAGACTGAATTTAAACTGCAGTTTGTCTAATTTTAGATAACTCCCTTCTACACACGACAATATTCTGCTATTTTAAAAATTATTCTCTGATTATTACGAGGATATGAAACACAGAGTCACAGGGTCTACTTCCCAAAAACAGTCTCAAAATGAAGCTAAGGAGCTGGCAGAGACTTGCAGGGTAGTCTGGGGACCACAGTGGGGCAGCAGAGTTGTGCTTCCACTTCAGTTCCTCCCCCAACGGCTCCCTCCCCCACCCCACATACAACTCCAAGAACTTACATACATACTATCCTCCAGGCTTCTCGTTTATATTTATGAGTGAGTGAATGTATGAATGAATAAATAGATGAATAGATAGATGAAGTAAATATTTCCCTTTATGATTGTCTCTATACCCTGTTTAAAATGTACTGGTCCCAGATATGAGATACTTAGCCTTGTTTAATTTATCAGTGCCAAGTTAGATTCTGATGTCAAAAGCACACAAAAGATTTGGAAAAAACTTTCTGACCCACAACACACGCTTTGTAGATAATTGGAGTAAAAAGATTCAGGAACCTCTTAATTGGGAATGAATATGACTATCTCTTATTTTCCATGAATCTGAGATGTCAGCTTCTTAACATTTTCAGTCCCACACTTACTGCAACAGGCCTTGGAAGCAGGCAGGAGAACTGAACTTGGTAGACAAAGGAGAAAATTATGTCAACCTCAAAAGACATAGCCCCAAACTTTTCAAGTTTTCTCTTACCCTGGAGGTAGACAGGGGTCATTTCTCTGAGGGCTTCAGGGAACAAGATCTGCATTTTTTTGCTTGAGGACATCCCATTCTGGAGGCAATATTTACCTTCAGACAGTGCCCTTTTGGAACTACTAGTTCTTTGAAGAAATTTCTACCTGAGTACAGTTAAACAGGATGTATGGGACCCCAGACTACACAACCCAGTACCTACTGTTGGGAAGACCTAAGCTTCTTTTTTTGATTTAAGATTTTTTGATTATAAAAATTAAATTCATCCTAATTATAATCTACTCATCTTTTTTGAACATTAACTAGATATTGTCTACTGTTTAATATCCTTTAGGCAGGGTCAGAAATTAGTCATTAAAACACTCTTTAATACCTTTCCTTGATTTTCTACCCTGTGTCAGGCATAGGACTAGGTGCTATATTTACATCATCACAATAATTTGGTCATTTTTATAATATTTATATTATTGATAAAAAACTGAGGCCCAGAGATAATAACTTTTATTTTCTGAACTCATAATACCTTTCTCTTTTACTCACCATAATACAACTTTCCCAGATACTAACAATTAAAATCTATTGTGAATTTACACAAACATAACAAAGTTGTTGTGAAATTAAATCTCTTGCCAATTTATTAAAAAAAAAAAAAACATACATTTTTTTCCATTGAGCCATTGAAGCAATAAAAACAGAAAAAGTTGAAAGAGTAAATTTCTCAGTGATTCCTTGACTATTATGCAAAGCATGTTGACCTGGGCAGAGGGGTATTGTTCATGATGTGAGTGGGGCGGGACGAAGGTTTGGATGGAATGGCATATAGTGCAGTGACTTTGTCATCATTTTTAGAGCAGAGAGTTCTTTGGAGCTCAAACACACAAAAGGGAATGCAGGGTATAGATAGACCTCCGAGTGCTGTTCCCTTTTTTCATGGAGAGAATAGCCATTGCCTGAGGTTATGACTATGAGCCCTTTTTCCTCTCTCACACTCAGTATCCAGGTCAGAATGATGTGGCTTGTCCTGCTCCTGTATGAGGCTGACTCACTCCAAGGCCCAGCACTGGGAGGAGGACCTGTCAGGACTTCGATAGCACTATCTGCTGGGACCAGGACCCAGGAGGGGCAACCTCTCCCATCCAGCTCCTGAGTAGGGCTTGCTATTTATTATGTATTTAAATGATATATTTATTTTTAAAGAAATGACCTGGAGCCCACCCAGCCCTGGCTGTAACATGGAAATGATCTAAAGTATTTTAGATGCCATCTGCTTCTTCTCTCAGAATAAGCACAGTGAGAGGCAGAGAGGCTCAGGACAAATGTCCTGGACAGGAAGTCAGGAGCTTTGAGTCTTAGTCTGGGCATTTCCATGACAAATTAAATCATACTGAGAAAGTCCCTACCCTTCTCTGAGCTTCAGTTTTTTTTCTTCTTCAAATAGCAGGCGAAAGTATATGGCCCTTCTCCCAACAGACAATCTCTTTGATTAAATTCATTACCTCCCTCAGCTCAAACCAGAAATGTCATTGAACCCAATATTCTTCAACTAACAAGATGTCTCCAGGGTCTCTCATTCATTAATAAAATTTTCTTCTTTAGGCAGGCCTACTGAGTACTAGATATATGTGTCCGTGTGTGTGCGTGTGTGCGTGTGTGTGTGTGTGTGTGTGTGTGTGTTGGCCCATGTGTGGAGAAGAGAGGATGTCCCTCTCCCTTCTGTTCTCATACTTCTATAAAAAAAACTTACACCCTCCCCACATAGCCACCCTCATTATTTCATTGCAGGGATTCAAACTCTTTGCTGCAGGGAAATCTTAGGCAGTAAAGAGCAGTGGTTAAGTGCACGGACTCTGGCACCATACTGACTGAGTAGCTGACAATTTAGCTAGCACCTCTTACTAGCTGTATAACTCAGTTCTCTCAACTGTAAAATGGGGTTTAGCATCCTCATAAAGTTGTCGTGACATCAAATGAGTTGATACGTGCAAAGAGTTTAAAGTAATGCCTTATGTATGCCAAGTACTCTGGAAATGTTTGCTATTTTTATTATGTTTAACTGCAATCATCCTTGCTACAGCCAAAAAAAGTATTTTATTCTGCACTTTCCATCAGTTCATTTATAACAGTAATAATAAAAATAAATAAATTTATTGAAGACTTACTTATGTGCCAGACACTATAGTATTTTATATAACTTATATCACTTAATTTATTTCTCTAAGGCAGGGAAGAGTATACCAAGTGGAGAGGGGTGTTGGTTATGATCAGAGTTAAATGGTTGGCTTTGTGAATTCAAGGACTGTGGCTCTCTGGTTCACTGTTATGTCAGCAGCACTTGTTACTGTGCATGCAATTTGGGTTTAACAAATGTATGAATACTCTAATATGGAACAGAGATTTGAGTTATACTATATGACACAGGATTAAATAATTTTCATGTCTGTAACTTTGTAAATATTAAGTTGTCTAACAAAAACAAGTGGAAAAGCCATGAGCTCCTCCCTATGAGAGAAAGTGTTTCACCTGTGATTACGTGAATATGACAGCGATGTTGAAGAGGAGATTTTTACTCTAAGCAGAAAGCTGATCTTGATGAACACCTAGACTCACATAGCTTTATGAAGACCTATGCCACTACATTTTATTCTCTGCTTCCACATCACATACACAGAGATGAACATGTGACAGAAGGCTCTCCCAACATTTCCTTTTTTTAAAAAATTAAATTTATCCAAGTGATATTGGTTAATAAAATTATATAGGTTTCAAGTATATGATTTGGTAATATAGCATGTCTATATTGCATTGTGTATTCACCACCCAAAGTCAAATCTCCTTCCCTCACCATATATGAGACCCCCTTATCTACCTCCCTCACCCCCACTTTCCCTCTGGTTTCCACTAAAATGTTGTCTGTGTCTATGAGTTTTCGATTGTTTGTCTTGTTCATTTGCTGCTTTCAGATTTATATCCCACATATAGTGAAATCATATGGTTCTCGGCTTTTTCCATCTGACTTGCTTTGCTTAGTGTGATAATCTTGAGGTCCATCCACATTGTCGCAAATGGCATTATTTCATCTCTTCTTATGGCTGTGTAATATTCCATTATATATATCTTTGGTACCACATCTTCTTTATCCAATTATCTACCAGAAGGGCACTTTGGATACAATCAATGTGCCCACACTTCTTGATAAAATTAATCAAATTATCAAATGGATGTGTTGAAGTAAATGGAAAAGCAGACCAGGAAAGGGTTCTGAGTGAAGTGAAAACTACAATGCTCCCTCCCTATTCAGTGCTCCAGCAGATGGGAATTTAAGACTTAATGAAGCCTGGACTAAAATCAGGAGTCTCATAGGGTATGAAAAAGGAAGAGAACCAGTGCCTACACTGAGCAGGTTTTCTTTATATGACAGGAAGCCTCCTGCCCCAAACCTCCAGACCTTCTCTCTTCAGTCTGTCTTATCAGAGTCTCCTCACTGTCTTCCAAAAACTGTTATTTCATAGTTTGTGTCCTTCTTAATTGAAGGAATTCCTCATGAAGAGACCTTATCAGCATTTAGAGCCTAGTCCTCAGATTCCTAATCTCAGCTTCTAAGAAATCCTGAATCCAGTTGCCCAGGGTGCCTTCCTTGGCTCCTGCCATTGACCCTGATCCTCCCTCCCCTTCCTGGACCTTGCGAGATGATCCATTTGGTGAATGTGGCTTTTGCAAGAAATATCTTACTTGTTAATGGCTTATTTCCACATCCCATCTCATATCCAGAATCACTGTAAATTTTAAGGGGAATCACTATAAGAGAATAAAGGGGATTAAAGGGAATACAGAGATAGAGAGTGAGTAAGAGACTTGTGGGAGAAGAGGGTCAGGGTTAATGGATGATAAAAATCTACCCTGCTTGGTTGAGACATTTTATATTCTGAAGTCTAATTAATTAAACTACTGCTTTATAGACAGTGTGCCATGTCTTTTTCTGCCCTCACGCTAACTCTATAAGATAGATACAATTATTATCCCTGTTTTTAGATGACAAGACTAAGCTCAGAGGAGTCAGTCATTTGCTTAAGGTCAGACGTATAAGAGGCAATGCTAGTGTTTGGATTCAGGTCAAACACTGAATTTACTGCTCATCATTCTTTGCTGCACTGCTGAGAAGCATTCAGTGGATTGGTCTGGGAAAGCAGGAGAACTCAGCTGTGGATAAAGGAAGCAGGACTCGAGAAGTTAATGACTATTACTCTGGAACAGAAGTCTCTTAGGGTTTGGACTTCAGGAAACTTTGACTCAGCAAACCCAAGGCCCCCATAGGGGCTTTGGGAGCTGGTGTGTAAGATGTGTCTATCAGAGGTTGCAGAGAGGGCAGGGCAAGGGCTTAGCTGCTAGCTATCAGGTCCCAGAAAAGCTATAGGTCTGTAGACTCAGATAGGTGGTCCGGTCAGGTTGGCAGCTCTGGGTGGAGCCCATGAGTTTCAGGGGAGATAGATTGTGAGTTCAGGGGTAAGCATGAGAAAGAGGAGAGAGACACAACATAGCAGCATTTTACATTCTACAATAATGTGAGACTCCCCATCAACTAGGGGGTAAATGCTATGACTTCTCTGAGTTCTCAGTCACGTCATTTATAAAATAAGGATAATAATTTCATCTATCTAATGGGGTTACTACAAGGATCAAAAGAAATACACAATGTCTGGACCAGTGACAGAAATTCAGGCCAGAACTTGGTCTTCCTAGGGACCAGAGGTCTCAAAGCAGATAGGTTCTAGAAGATAACACCAACTACTCTTAAAAATGTAGAGATAGTCTCAAAGTCCAATATTTAATTTAGCAATGGCTTGACATGTGCAACAGAAGCCTCTTTTTCCCCTAGTAAGCCATCTATCCTAGGTACCGTGGTCCAAGGTCAGAGTTTAGCTTTAAAGGCTGAAACACCTGAAGACACAGGGCACAGCTGAAGGCAGCTGACAGCAACTTTGCAGTTTAAGAAAATCTCCATTTACCTGGAGGAGGTACAACCCAAGAGGTCCACTGATAATCTGATTAAGAGCTGATCAGGAAACAGGATGATTGAGAGACAAAAGACCACAGAAAAGACACTTGAAAAAATAGACAGAATTTATGCTAGAAGGAAATAAAAAGTGGATCAGAATTAATACTTACTGAAATCTTTCTACATAGCAAGTGCCATTTTAGGATATTTAAATAATCTCCTGTAATATGGTAGTTTGTGAAGTATATATTATTGAATATATTGTAACTCCGTGCTAATGATAAGTAATAATTCCTGAGAATTTAGGAGATAATTTAAGTTCATTATTTGAATTATTTTAGTTTATCGTCATACCAACCCTCAGAAGTAGATTAATATTTCTTACTTATGAGGATACCAAGGCACGGAAAATGTGAGAAAATTTCTTGAAGGTACATAGCTAATAAGTATCCAATTTCCAATCTGAACCCAGGTGGTCTGGGCTGTCCTACTGTCTACATTATACTGCCTTTCTTTAAGTGTGGGAAACTTGATGGTCAAAAGAGATGAAATAATTTGTCCAAGCTGACAGAGCTGGTAAGTAGTGAGGCTAGAGTGGAGGACCGTTTCTGCTGCTGCTGAAGACTGTGTACTTTCTATAACAAAACACCAACACAGATATCCAATGTGGACCCAACAAATAAAAGGAGATATACCTGCTCTCTACTCCCCACTGTCACACCCTGGAGACTGGAGATCAGACTTTAAGCCACAAATGCAGACAGACTTCCTCAACATGGTTACATCTTCTTAGGAAAATTTGAAAGAGAAATAAGTAAATAAAAATTTGGAAACAAGTTCAGAATAAAGAAAGGGCTCTAGTTCAGATTATAGAGATTGTTAAATTATAGGTAGGTATCTGAAAACAGTGGAGGCCCATACCTGCCCAAATGACCTTAAACCCCTTGGCCAAACTGCAAATTTGGTTAAGAAAAAGAATGTTCATATATTATATTCTTCAGTTACCACTCAGGCCTAACCTACTGCCTCTCTCTTTACTCTGCAGTAAGTTGGAATCTCACTTCTCCAAAAACATATACATATCTGTCTATTTAAGTCTATGAGCCATTCTACCTAGTACCAAGCACTGAGGACACTAAACCATGGTAGCAGCAGAGCTATGGTGGAATTCAAAAAATGAGAAAGAAGTCTGCAAGCTCCCTGCATCTACCTTTGCACAGACTGACAGTAAGAGTCTTCCCAAACGTTACCAGTACAAGACTCTTCTCTATATGTTAACTTCTCCAAAATCATTTTGGGCTTCACACTGTCTTGTTCATCTGCAAGTGGAATGGAAGAGCTCAGCCTTAATCCTATAGAGGTTCCTATATCATCTGTATTGGGCAGAGCTGTCCTGCTTCCTCTTTCTAAAAGAATCAGCCATTGGTGTTTTTCCTTCTAAGCCAGAACTTAAGGTCTTACATTGCCTGGGGAGAAATTCAGTGGTCAAAGGAAGACCAGGAGAAGGGCACTATGACAGGGACAGAGAGGAAAGGCAAAGACAAGCGGGAGGGTCAGAGACAGGGAAGATAGACCAAAAATTGCAACATGATAGTCTGTTGTCTACATATCTCCCATAGAATTGTTTTTGGGAGGACTGAATAGTGTTTCAGAATAAACTGAATCTGCTGCCAACATTTAAAATCAAGAAATGTCAGGCACAAAAGCAAAAAAATTTCATGATCTCACTGTATGTGTAATCTAAACAAGTAGAATACATAGAAGCAGAGAGTAGGGAGGTAGCGGAAATAGGGAGGTGTTAGTCAAAGGACTCAAGGTGGCAGCTATGTAGGATGAGCACTTCTCGAGGTCTAATGTACAGCATGATGACTGTAGTTAATAATACAGCATTAAATGTTTTTCGCTAAGAGAGTAGATCTCAGGTGCTCTCAACACATACAAAAAAATGATAGCTCTGAGGAAAAGATATGTTAATTGGCTTGACCATAATAATCATTTCATTATGTGTGTGTGTGTATATATATATATATATATATATATATATATACATACTAAACTCATCGTGCATAACCTTAAATATATATATATATAAAATTTTTATTTAAAAATAAAAGAAAATAAGAGAAAAAGAAAAATACCTCAAAATATCTGTATTTCCAATAATTCTTTGAACGTTAAGATGTGACCCTAATAGTTATATGTTCATACTTATAACAATACATAACACTTAGTGAGCATATGCAGTGTCCCTATTTCTTCACTCAAGAAACTAAATTAATCCTAATAACAACTCTATGAACTAAGTCATATTATCATCCCCTATTTCAGAGACATGGAGACATTAAGCAACTTGCCCAAGGTAACACAGGAAGTAGGTGGTGTTGGGGGTCACAGAGCCCCACCCAATCCCCCAGGGCAACATCTGGTTAAAGCATCGATTGCCTTATTTTATTAGGATTGGGCTTGCATTTATTGCAGACCCTACCTGACACTTCATTCCTTTATGTGATTAGCCTGACCCCAAACGCCTTATGGAAATTCCGCTATAGAAGAGAAGAAGAAGAGAGGATAGTAATGGGCAAAGTCTTCTCTGCTGATCATACATACCAGTGTGGTTTCTAAGACTAAATCACTGTCTCACTGTATTTTACCTAGGTCCATACACCTTGCCTGAAGGGAGATAGAGAACAGGTATTCTCCATCATTAAAAAAAAAAAATCCATTTTCATTTCTCCAGGCCCAACTTACATTTCCTTAATTCTGTAAAATCTTTTGGTCCATTCCTTACTCCCTTAAAAGAACCTACACCTAGAGAGTCATATTTTTCCTTCTCATATATATCTCTGTTAAGCATGGAAGATATTGCATTATTGTATTAATTATGCAATATTGTATTAATTAACTATTGTTTTTAAATAGGACTCCCAGAAAACAAGATATATGTCTTATTATTTATAATTCGAGCACTGAAATTAGTGTTGGGCACATAGCAGATACTCTGAAAACATTTACGGGATGACTGTACTTTCTATAAGCCCAACTCTCTTTATTCCCTCCAGCGTCCTCATCTCTGATTAAATAAGCTTCAATTTTCCATTAATTCATATTACATTTTTATCTAAGCCTCCACTGCCAGCCTTTTCATAACCCATGCCTTTTCATGAGTCAAGTTCAGGTTCTCTATCTTCTTGATCTGCATAAACTTCTAAGCCAGTATCTGGCCCCAAGATAGTCATGTTGAATCATGCTGAGTCATGCTGAGGCTTAAGGTGTGTGGCCAGATGTTTTCAGCCTTGAGAGATGACTGCTATCTGAGTTTCCAGCAGGTGGCTTACAGGACAGATGGCAAGAAAAGGAGAAGCTGACTGGAAGGCTGTAACTTCACCCCAACCAGTATCATGAAGAGAAAAAGATCCCTGAGGCAGAATGTGACCTGTCCTAGAATATATTTCCTTCTGATTTAGAAGGTTATTTCTGGTTATCTCAATAGGTGACAAAAATTATCAATCATTGTTAATAAGATATTCATTTTGCAGGTTGTCTCACATACCTAGAAGCAAGAAAATAAAAATCTCTTGTCAGTACATGTGTATAGATCTTTATTTCATAAAATATATAGTCATTAATCTAATGCTATCAGAGTAATTTGAAGTATAGGACCTTCACTAGTGAGGTCCCTGATCCTTTCTCATGTACTGTATAACCCAGGCCAGAATCTTAGTTTCCTCTTGTGGCAAGATTGGATGGCTAAAAAATTTTTCTAGCTCTCACCTTTTTAAGAGTCCACATACTAAACACTCACTTTGCACAGAGTCCTGTAGATGTGGACTAAGATATAGGCATGAAAAAGGAAGGCATGAAAGAGAAAAAACAGGAAATCATTATTTGTCATTTTAGGCTATCCTCAGACATCCAAGTGACGAAGGGCCTGTGTTTAGAGGGCACGTGCTTACATGCTGGGTCAGATCTGCCCTGGGAGGCCACTTAGGAGCCCTTGATTTAAGGAGCTTCTTGTTGCTACCAATCTTAATGGGAAAATGTGGACAACTCTAAGAGTGATAGGGAAGAAATATTCCCTGAAGAGGACCAACAGAGTTTCCATGTGTTGATAACTGTCAAAGTATAAAAGGGATAAAAACCTGAGAGTGCCTGGGGAGAGAAAAACCAGGGGTTAAGGTACCAGTCAAGGCCTCCAAAAGAATGGTGTTGAAGTAGGCTTCTAGAGGAGATAATGGTGGCAAAAAGATGTTTCAGAAATGTGAAATGCCTCGAGGAATTATGCCTATATCTTAGTCCACATAGATTAGTTCAATTGACCCATGAGGAGTTTTTAGATGAAAATTTGATTTATTTATTACATTGCACTTCCTAAGGTCAGGAGCTGTGTTGGTTCTGGATGCTCAAGGCCCATTATAGGTCCTGATACATACTTAGCATAGATTTTAGTACTTGTTGGTGAATGAGTGACCTCTTGTCAATCTAGTTGGCTTTGATAGGAACACAGAGAGAAGATTTAGTGATGCTGTGTTAAAACTTTCTTCTTGATTCAAGTATAGGAATGGAGACAGGCTGCATAAAACATGTCTAATACAAATAAGTGTGGACATTAAGAAAGGAAATCTACTTGAAGAATGTTTATAAAGGGAAGGGAACACAGAGAGTGGATTAAGTGTGTAATATCTGCAAGAGAGATTGGAATAGAAGCCATTTAAATCACAAATTAATGGGGAAAAAAAGGATGGAAAAATTGGGCAGAGGATTGAAGTTATTAGTATAGTGCGGGTTGGGAGGAGTGCTTAAAAGAGTGTTATTGTACCAAACTTGAAAATCTTGACTAAAGAACCAGAAATTATTTATTTCTTCATAGTACAAGTAAGGAGATATAACTGGATGGCTGAGGGCAAAGAGTTTAGAAGTCAGGTACTCTTGGTTTGTGTTTTTCTTGGCAAAATTAAAAAATCATTTATATTTTACTATATATAAAATGAGAGTAGTAATTATACTAATGTTGTCCATGTGTTGTGGTAACTATGGTATATAACATATAAACCACTTAAAAGTGTCTGAAACATATCACATACTCGGGGAATGCTTACTATAATTATTGCTACTATTCTCATTGTTGGTCTGTGCCAGGAAATACACTGGGTACAAGAGGTCATAGAGAAATAGCACAGGACCAGAAATTCTGTGTATCCACCTATGGTGATCAAGTGAATTATGTGAATAGAATTAGTAGAAAGAGGCTGCAGATGGATTCAGAAGCCTTGAGAAGACATTTTCATTCCATGACCAGATATTTTAATATTACCCTACAGGCAAAGAGTGAGGAGATGAGACTTAGAGATTTGAAGCTGAAGGATGAAATCTTATCTGTGGAAAAGAAAGGTAATTTGGGTAGCAAAAGGAGATTTGAACAAGAGTCATACATTCATTCATTCAGCAAATATATACAGAACACTGCTCTATAATAGGCTGTGTGTTAGACTCTAGTATACTAATGTGAATAAATATAAATGAAGCACTGTCACTGAACTTGGGAAATTTGTATATTCTGGTGGGGGTAGTTAGTCAGATAAATAGACAATTTTTGCTGAAAAATAATAAATATTTAGATGGTTAAGTGGACATGGAAGTGAGTCATTTTACCATATTTATTGACCAAAGAAATAAATAAAAGAGTGATGATCTGAAGTTAAGAAATGAAGTTAGGTAATTGCAGTCATAGGTCTTAGAAATGATCAGTGTTCTGAATCAGAACCACAAGCAGGAAGGAAGCACCAGTTAATAAAGGTCTGAGGTGGTCTTCTGTAGTTTAGGGAAAAATCGAATGAGAATATAGGCACTTGGGGTCCCAGTTGGAATTCAGTCTTAGGCAGAAAGTTCAGAGCTCATGGAAATTCAAGATTCAGAAACGAGAATATCCTCTGGACTGAGGATTCTCAGACACACGTGATGAGTATTTCTTAAAGAAATTATTCCACCATTGTAGAATTCTGGTTTTAAAATTTATAAAGAAATTACTCAACCTGCATATAACTGAGACCCTAAAATTTATCCATTTTAAATTCATTTTGTATTCCCTAAGGAACTGGCAGCATTTTTCTGTTGTTTATATTTTGTCTGTTTACTTGCTGGTGTATCCCCACACCCTTGGACAGTGGTTCAGAGCAGTTGAACAACAAATATTTGTTAAATGAATAACTGGTACAGAAGACATACTATTATGGAGGGACTCGGAAGGCCACAATCTAAAAGATAAGCCTTGGCCAATAGTGACAGAAGCTACATCTACAGTGTGAGGAAATACATTCCCAGTTTATTCTCTTAACAAAAGATAGAGGTGAAAGAACGTTAAAAAAAAGAGAGAGAGAGAGAAAAGAAAAAAGAAAAAAAAAAGAAATAGTTTTACTCCCTGCCTTTGCTCAGTGCCCAGTTTTTCATTTGCATGCCTCTTTTGATCAAAGTAGCTGAACCACTCGGTCAATGTTCTGTTTACTTCTAACCCTTCTGTCCTCTTAAGCATCTTACCTTTCTCAGTGCAGCCCAGACAATTAGGTAATCAAGGGCTCAAATCAGACATTCTATACAATTTACTAAGAGATTTTATTATAGATCATCAAAATTATCAGAGGAATGTGGCTTATAGAGGTGTCCACAGAGGTAAATTTTATTCAGAATATACACATGGAACTATAGTAAACCAAAAGAAAAAGACACTTTTTAGAGGCCTGAATAAAGGATGATTCCAAAGAGGAAGTGTTGGGAAAACATGTGTAATGGTTCCTGATTCTTTTCTGTTTAGAGAATGTTTCTTGGTGCTCTGGAGCTGGCTCACCATTTGAGCATTTGCCTGAAATTCCAATATGGCACTTTCATTGTACCGCTGAAATTTATCCTTCTTCCTCTAGGCCACCTCTCAGGAACCATTACACATTTAACTATTTAACAGTTCTCAAATGTTTGCTGAAATGAATTTTATCTTTCTTTTTACATTTTACACACAGAGTAATAATTCATCAGAGATGTTGAAACACTTCTCTATAGAACGAAGGTGGTCCTCTGGAGTGTAACTGGGTGTTTAGAGGAAGAGGGTGGGAGCTAGGCTCCTCTATCTAGCCCAGAGCCCTCAGCCTAAACACCCCAGGTCTTCACCCCACAGACTTCTTTCCTGTCTGATCATTCTATGACTGATCCCACAATTTTCTCTCCTTACAGAAAATGTGAGTTGCTTTTGTTAGTCATAGCTTATAAGCTTCTGATCAGCATCCAAGAGCTATTTCTTAATGTCACTTTGCTAAAGTTCTGATGTGTGAACAAACTCTAAAAATGATTTCTGGTTTTTCGAGCTATCCATCCACCCTCCCTACTTTAAAGCAAGAATTCTGAGGCATTAACTGGGATGAACACAGGCCTTGACAAAACTTAACATAAAGATTCTCATTGTCCAGCTTCAAAATCCCCACACTGACATATACTTACATTCAGAAATTAGCATGTCTGAGAGTGTACAAGTGCACACACATACATATTCCACAAATCCCACATCTTATCTGTTAGAACATCCTTTTGGCTTTACCTTAAAATTTTGTCTAGTGGCTGACCCCTTGCTACCATCTCCATTGCTACCACCCAGGTCTAAGCCACTAATATTCACTTAAACTATTACTGTAGACTTTTAAGTGGTCTTTCTGCTTCTACCTCTGCCTTCTGTAGTTTCTTTTTAAACAGCAGCCAAAGTAATCTTTTAAAAATGTAAATTGTATATGATAACCTCTTTGTCTATACATCTATGTGTGTGTCTAAACATATATATTGTATATGTGTGTTTTTCTTACAATTCTGTGACATATTATTATCCCACATTTTATAGATTAGCACTTCTATGATGACATCTCTTATTCTTTCCCTTACTTAATCTGCTTTTACATGGGTTTTATTTTTATTCTCTGAAAATTCTAAGCACCCTCCCACTTTATGATATTTATACTTGTAATTTTCTATGCCTCAAACATTTAACCTCAGTTCTATATGAATTGGTTCTTCATCATTTATTGGTATCCTCTCAAGTGGTCCCCTTATAGTAAAGAAATCCCAGCCATGCTGTTAAAATTAACAATGCCTTTCTGCCCTTGTCCCCATTGCATGCTATCCCTCATTCCAATCAACTTTTCCTCTATAGCACTTAATATTATTTGGTATATACCATATATTTTACTTGCTTATTTACTATCAACTTCGTGAAAACAGGGTTTTTTTTGGTTTTGTTTTTTACTTTTGTATTCTTAGCACTTCTGCAGTGTTGAATGAATGAATGAATAGTCAAATACGCATACAACTGTAAGTACAAAGACATATATACACACATCCACTGCTACACACATACGAAGAAATCCATGGAGTAATACTGAGAGAGGTAGAGCCAGCTGGAACTAATAATTTTAATTATTTGATCACATAATAATTTTAATTATTTGATTACATTGAGTTCCAAGATATGGCCCTTTTGCTTTGTAGGTGGAGATTGGCTTTTGCAGATTTATTCTGGCCAAAATTGTAGGCACACAAGACTAAAATAGAAACCAGGGTACTTATTTATTAATTTACATTGAGATTTATAACCTGAATACTCATTTCTATGTGAACAATAAATTATTACTTTACATCAATCAAGAAAAAGTCAAGGGAAAAATCTGTATGGAGGCAGGTAGCTGAATGCAATCATGCCAAGTAATCAGCTTGCCAAGGGGGTCAGATATGGCTTATTCATCCATCTTCATAGGAAGAATAACCTCGGCCTGAACACAAGTGTTATGTGAGGTTCAAAACATCTCTAGACTACAGAGTAACCTTCCTTTTTTCTATCCTTTCCTTCTTGGCCAATTCTCTATGATCAACACACTTTTGCTTATATAACAGAACATTCCATAAAATTACAGTTAGGAGGTTCTGGCCTGAAAGTCATTTTGTCTCTTTCAGGTGACTTTGAGTTTCTTTTTTGTCACTAAATTGCTTTTCAATCTCAATTCAATTTAGAGAGTGCAATTTATTCCCCTGGTTTCTTAGGCCTTGCACAGTTATATTTTGGCAATACTCACTTATTTATAAACACACACACACACACACACACCAGCATAATTATTAGGCAGTTAATCATTTAAGACCCTCATACACAAACCCACAATCTCTTAAATTTATCTACTTATTTAGGAACCAAGTCTTTGAAGGCAGTAAGACAAGCACTCTGACTCTCACTGTCTTTAGCTGGTCCCCTCCCTTGCCACAGCTCTGTGTAGTCCTGAGCCCTTATCTATACTCACAGTTTCTGACCCCACCCAGCTATCACCAGTTCAAGTCTCCAGAAGGGAGAAAAAAAACCCCACTGGATATGCCTGTTTCTGATAATTAAAAACAAAACAACAAAATAAATGCCCCAAAAACTCCAGAAAAAAAATGAATGAATAACAAACAGAAGAATAAAAAGTAGAAACAAAACAAACAAAACAAAAACAAAAGTATAGGGAAAGCTTGGTGACATTAGGGACTGAACGAGGCTCCTGAACAGAGAAGAGATACATATACTACCTTGTTGATGTAGGAACCTAAGAAGCATTCTTTTCCCTAGGATGCCTCAGACTTAATACAATAGAGGTTGTGAAAGTTTAGTTCCAGAAAGAATGCTTCTGGGGCTAGAATTAATTAGCAAGAGCTAAAAGCATTTGTGGATGGAGTAATCATTAACTGTCCCAACTAGGTTATACAAAAATCAGTCCTGGTTTTTCATAATTCCTCATGGTAGATGATCTTGTTCATGAGTGGGGATCTAACCACAATCATGACTGCTTTCATTTAAGCCATGTTTACTTACTAAACCTCAAATTTATCCTTTTCCAGAAAGATGCAGATTTTTTATTCAGGGGACATGCTGTGCTATAGCAATACCAAATACCCAAAGTACTAAGATAGTACACTTAGATTTTTTTAAAAAGTCATTAACATCATTTTAGAATTCAAAAGTCACCAAGTCAAGGACCTTCCAATCTTCTAGCAGAGAGGTGGAATCTTAGCATAGAATTGGATCTTTTTTTCTTTCTTTTCTGAATGAAGAATTATAAACCCTATACCTAGAAGAGTCCTATTTGAATTAACCTTAGATGGAAATTTAACTATTAAGTTTATGTATAATTCAGAAGTACTACGTTCAAACAAAGTTGATAAATTTCTACTTGACTTAGGTCTTGGGTGAGAGCCATGAGATATGTACCAATGACTTATGGTTGTACAGGAAACTGAGAAGAGGGAAATAAGAAAGCTCTGCCATTCTTTCTGACTATTCCAGAGAATTTTTCTATGTTGTTCTGAGTTCATAGGATACATCAACAATACTATTTAAAATAAACAGAAACACTAAAAATTTCCCAGAATTTTAATCATAAAAATAATGAAGGCAATTTTACTTAATGTCAAAAGCATCAAGGAAACCAAGAAAGCAAAGCTACATTTCAAGGAGAAATGGAAAATGTATGACTTTTCTAAATTTCCAGATTTAAGCTTTAATCTTCAAGGTACATCATGTAGAAAAGTGCAATAACTGAATGCTCTAGGTTTCCATTTTCCCTTCCCAGTGAAGATTTGTCTTGCTTGATTAACATTCACACATATCTCTGGCTATGCCTTAAACATAGAGGTAAATCAAACCGCCAATGCCCATGCTGTAAGCTGCCAATTGAAAGAAGTCACTCTGAGAATGAGACCCAGCTCTGGTTCAGTTACCTACAACCTTTGTGAGAGAGGATGCAGAGACAATGTTTAGAAAGTTGTAGTGTTGCCTGACCACAAATTATGGTCTATTTCCTCATTCTTTGCAATCATACCAGAAAATGCTCATTTGCTTCCTGCATTGCAGCTACAAGAATTTTTTGCTACTCATGACACCCAATTTATTTTAGGCTAATGTAACACCTAACACAACCTTTGATCACATCTATTTCTATTGTAAGAATATAAATTCAGATGCATACTGAAAGCAGACTAACTGATATCTCTCTAATCAAGAATTCCTAAGCAGCTTTTTGTACCTTCGATGGTTGATAAACCTTGTTTATAATTTTCCAATTTTAAACTTAAAAATAAAAGAACATATTGGTGGTGAAGAATAACTTTTGAAGTAATTTTTCACAGATAATACTATGAGAAACATGCAGTGAGATCAAAGACCTATTTCATTTACTAACAATATAATTTATATAATTGTTGACACTAATAGCACCACCTAAAGATAATACAATATTTGACTCGGTGTTATTATACATGTCACAGATTAATTAACAAGATTTTAGAAAATACTTTATTTTTCCCTGCTGAAAAGAGGAATCTTACATTTCTTAAAATCATGTATGACACTTATAAAAGTACAAATGCTACAGGAAATAATCTTTATATATTTCAGAGTTTCTTTTCAAAAGTACTTTTATTTAAAACTTTGTTATAATTTTTTTATTTTATTGATTTTTAAGTAAATTTATAAGTAAAAAATGACTTCATAACTGGTTATTTTTTTCTGAAAATTTAATCTTTCTAACATATCCTGAATAACAATGTCACTTATCTCTCTAAACTGGGGTTTTCATCCAGGAAAGGAAGGCAATAATCATAGTATTCTATAGGAGAAATAAATAAAGTACTTCAAAATGAGCAGTCGAGATAATTGAGCTTGAATGAATAGCATTAGCTTGAATGAACAGGCATCTAAGTAATAATGAGACTATACTCTGTCTTACTGACTTCAGAATCAGAATTCATAAGCCTTGTATTAAGCTATAGATATGGTGCCTTTCAACCTTGTAACATTTCTTTAAAGTTCTTTTACAAACCTTTAGCAAGAAGAAAGCAAAGGATAGGCCAAATTTCTGGAGGCAAGCCAGCTCTGGTCTCAAAGGCCACCACTAGAAGAAGAGTTATGAGCCCTGCAATTGGTGTGAAGGCAAAGGAGGAGGATCAGCCTCATACTCTGAATTTAAGATAAAACTGGTGTCCAAGCTCTGAGCTGGAAGGAGAATGAGGGTCTGCTTCATAGGGTCTGCTTCAAAGAGAGGCTTGTTTCCCAAACCCTGGGTCTTGACAGACCTGAGTCTTATTCCCTGGCTTTCGGCAATGTCTGATTCTCACACTCAAGGTCTAAGAAAAGGTCACGGTTCTCAGACTGGATCTATAGAAAATTTACCTTGGAAACTTAGAGCTCTATCTCTATGAATTAAAAAAAAAAACACACACACACATACACACACAATTATTTACCCAAGGGCTATTCTTCATTGAGTAGCCAATTGTTTCTTGTTTATTTATTGTTATCCTACTTCAGAGATTGAATATTTTCTTTTTTGCCCTAGACTTGTCAACCTAGGCTATGTGGTCTAACTCAGGAAGTCTTTCCTGTCTTTCATAAGAGAGAAAAAGCTAGGAAACACTTGTGAGGGTCACAACCCAGGAAAACTGGTCCACTAAAGACAGATTTAATTATATACTTATATAATGCTTTTCCTTCACCATTCCTCACTATCATGTCAACTGGACACAGGTATAGTAACAATAGATTGCAACTAAAAAGTTATCAGTGCAGACTCTATTTTATGATGAGTTCTTAGGGAAGTCCAAAGTCTTCAAAAACAAGAACTCTAGAGAAATTTGAAGCCTCTGACATCAATGGCTACAACAAACATTAAACAGACTCCAATTCCTAGCCTGATTAACATTGATTTATTTCTCAGTTTGATCAGAAAGCTTAGTTTTAAATAATTTCAGACAAAAAATAATAATAATTTCAGACTCCTCAGCTGTCTCATTAATGTAAAGATGTATAAGTAGGACAGAAAATCAAGAAGAGAGCCCAGAGCAATCTCCTCCAAATAGCCCTGTAGTCACAGAGAAATGGACAAAGAGAAGGTACCCGAGAAGTGCGGGATATAAGTTTATTCTGTCCATCCTCTCTGTGAAATCACCCTCAGGTATTGTACGTTAGGTCCTAGTCCTATTTTGGATCCCTTGCTACTCTGTTCACCTTCCTGAAGTAATCATGTATGTGTTTTGTTTCCTTCAGAAAACTAAGAACCAGAGGCTTGGTTATATGTCACTCCTTAAGAGAACTAGAACTGGTTGAGATTCTGGCACAAATGCATTTTTCTTGACCCTATTCTTGTCCTTGTCACCATCTTTAACCCAAATATTAACTGTTTTGACTGGAACTCTTTCCTTATCTTGGGCTTAGCTCCTCTCTATGGGTCTCCCTTGGAGAAGGAAAATGGGAGAGTTGGAAGTCATCCTAGAGGATGACATGGGAAGACAAGTGGGGAATGAATAAAAAATTGTGTTGAAGATGAAGGAAGAGTCAACAAAGGAATGATGTCGGAGTCAACAAAGGAAAGATGTCTCAGGAACCAAATAGATTATCACAAACCAGCATTCTTCATTGCTGACCCTTTCCTGACCTGTCTCCACCCCTGAGGGACACAGTTCAGGCTTGACCAATGATTTCCAAGTACTGCAGGGGACAAGATGCCAGAATATCAGCCGTAAAGAATAAAAGGCCACCCCTCCAGCAGCAGACTTACCTGCTCCTAACACTTCTGTGATCACCATAAGCTCTCAGACCTGACATCATGGTGCATTTTACTGGTGAAGAGAAGGCTGCTATCACTAATGTGTGGGGCAAAGTGAATGTTGAAGAGGCTGGAGGCGAGGCCCTGGGCAGGTAGGAACTGGGGTTCAATGCATGGGAGAGGATGGTGAATATATGCATGAAAAACTGACTAGGAAAATCTTTTAAGATTTTTGTAAGTCTGATCTTCCATTTGCCACGGTTACATCTCATAGGCTCTTGGTTGTCTACCCCTGGACTCAGAGGTTCTTTGACAACTTTGGCAACCTGTCCTCTGCCTCTGCCATAATGGGCAACCCCAAGGTCAAGGCCCATGGCAAGAAGGTGCTGACCTCCTTTGGAGATGCTATTAAGAACTTAGACAACCTCAAAAGTGCCTTTGCTAAGTTGAGTGAGCTGCACTGTGACAAGCTGCATGTGGATCCTGAGAACTTCAGGGTGAGTTCAAGAAATGTTCATGTTCTCTTTTTGTTTTTTTCACTTTGAGACAAGAATAAAAGTAGAGTCTTTGATTGGGAAAACTAACGAAGATCTCAGAAATTATGGGTTATGGTGTTAGGAGGGCAGATCTCCAGTGGGCATAACCAAGGCCACCTTGATTCAGGAATAGTGATAATAAAGAGTGGCAGGTAGCCTGAGTTTGCTTAAAACTTTTCAGAAACTTTTATCAGAACTGGATGTGTTTATCGTAGAGAACAACATCAAAGAACAGCAAGCTTGTTTAAGGAGGAATGGAATTTGGCTTTTGGTAGATAAAGGCCTTTCTCAAGAAAGAGAAAATGCCTTCCTTATTTTTTGTGGTTCCTGATGACTAAAGTTTAGGAAGAAATTTTGGAGAAAAACATTTTAGACAGAATGTCTCAAAAATACAACTTTTTAAAAATGTGTTCAATTACTTGATGGTATTGTGACCAAGTGGAGGCTTGTACTAGCATTGGTTGGAGACTTTAACTAATGCACTCTGAGAGCCCATGAAGCTCTGAAATCCTCTGAGTACAGGAATTAGACAATTGAGAGAGGAAGGGAGAGGCAAATAAAAA